>NC_044040.1:94101012-94406109 GCF_901765095.1 Microcaecilia unicolor | reverse complement strand
TAATGCTTGACCTGCAAATATGCATAATAATCAGACTCCCGCAGGGCAAACTTCCTCCTTAGTGCCTCAAATGTTCTTAGTGTACCATCTGACAACAAGTCACGGAATCTCCGCTGGCCCTTTCTATACCATTCATGAAATGTACCCCTCGCTTCTCCAGCTGGGAACTCGACCTCATGAATAATATGAGCCATATTTTGTGGTTCTTAGGGTGCTCACACTTTCCACCACAAGTGTACCAGTTAGAGTGGGATAGAAGCATGGGTCCTCTTCTATACAGTCCACTGCACCAACCACTAGTCTACTCTAGGGACCTCCTTGCTGCTCTAAGAGGAAAGGCCATTGTATCTGCAGCTGTCATAGAGCCTGATATGTACTATCAGTTTTACCTCTTGGAGGGGGGGGGGGGGGGGGGGGTCAGTGACCTCTGGGGGATGGGGGGGGTCAGTGACCTCTGGGGGATTAAGGGGAATCATGCCTTTATCCCTTCAGGTGGTCATCTGGTCAGTTTGGGCACCTTTTTGGCACTTAGTCGTTATTGAAACAGGTCTACCTAAAAACATTCTATTTTTTGCCTAGGACATTTTTACATTTTCCATTATAACAGAAAAACATCCAAATCATAAGCTCACCCTAGTCCCTCCCAAATCATGCCTCCAACATGCCCCCTTGAGATTTAGATGAACTGCATAGAAAAAGTCTTAAAAATGAGTTTCAAAAATAGCGATTTGGACACTTTTGTGAAAAAAAATCCATCTGCTACTCTGTGTCATTTTTTTGACAGTTTTCTGTTTCGAAAATGAGCCCCATAGTATTCATTTTAAAAATAAGTAATTAAACAATAATGACAGACTGAATTGTGAAGTTTTTCCTTTAATTCACTTGGACCTCCCAATCTATCTCTTTTTCATCAATGCAGTTCTAGGCCAATAAGTTATCCCTATATATCAAGCTCATATACTGTATTTACTGTTAACCTAATTTCTTTCAATAAAAGGATCAATATCCCTTAAGGAGTTGTCCAATTACATTTTGGAGTTACCTAGAAAATCTGTTTTTAAATTTCTCACCTCCTGTCACTGTCTATATTTTGTCTAACCAATTGATTGGCAGAGTTTGAAGCATGCTATTTGTGTGGATAGATGTTAACCAATTAGTGGATAGCCACATAGATACCTGTCCTAAAGTTGAAATGGTAAGTCATTGAGGGGCTCATTTTTTAAACAGAAAAACGTCCAAAAAGAGGCACAAAGAGGCAGATGGACTTTATTTTTTTTGCCAAAACATCCAAATTGCCATTTTTTAAAATCCATTTTTAAGATGGTTTCCTATGCAGTTCATATACAGTGCATCCAAATCACAAGGGGGCATGTCAGGGGCAGGATTTGGGTGTTCCCAAAACCTGGACGATTTTCTGCCATAATGGAACCAAGCAAAAACATTCAAAGCTAAAAGACGTTTTGGTCTAGATCTGCTTCAATCATGACTAAGTGTTATGTTTACTAAGGCACATTAGTGTTTTTAACGTGCCTATAAAGTTAAGGCGCGTTAAATGCTAACGCGCAAACACATTTCTATAGGTGCGTTAGTGTTTGACGCGCGTTAGCATTTAACGTGTGTTAAAAACACTAACGCGCCTATAGCGCGTCTTTGTAAACACAGGCGTAAGTCACAAAAAGGTGCACCAAATGACCAGATGGCCACTGGAGGGATTAATGCATAACCCCCCCTCTTACTCCCCCAGTGGTCACTGACCCCCCCTCCCAACCCCAAAGATGTGAAAGAAACAGTACATACCAGCCTCTATGACAGCTTCAGATTTTATGGCCAGTCCTATTAGAGCAGCAAGCAGGTTCCTGGAGTAGCCCATTGGTCGGTGCAGAGCACTGTATAGAAGAGAACCCAGGCACATATCCCATTCTGTGGTGGAAAATGTGAGCCCTTCCGAAACCCACCAAAAACCTACTGTACCCACATACAGGTGACACCTGCAGCTATTGTAGTGGTGTACAGTTGGGTAAATAGGTTTTTGGTGAGTTTTACAGGGCTCACCATACATTATAAGGGGGCTATAGTGAGATGTGTACCTGGGACCCAGGAGCGGCTCAAGGCAATCTGCTGCCTGAGACAAGGGATGAGCTAGCATCCCCTCCCAAGCACCTAAAGTATCAATGGGGCCAGGGCTGCCTCAACCATTAGGCAAGACTGGCCAGCTGCCTAGGGCAGCATATTCTTAGAGGGTAGCAGTCAAAGCAAAAGAATAGATCCTATCAGACAAACTCAAAGAACCATGTTTTTATGTTTCTATTGAAGAGTTATGCTAGCCCTTGCTCTCAGTAAAATACAGGCCAATGGCTCATAATAAGAGCTAGGCTTCTTAAAATCAGAATCATCTCTGATACAATAGAGAGCTAGCTTGTAAAAATCAGAGATCACCTTTGACACAGTTACATTTCACTATGGCAAGTGCTGAACTGGCAAGGGTGGGGGCAATCTACTCTATAAACAATCCTGAGATTGGCACCTGCAAGACGTCATAAGCAAGAGTTGCTATGGTTACGTAGAGATAGTGCTGGGTCAGCTGCACCCCGGGTGAGAACATCCAAAGGGGGGGCTACAGGAAGGTTTGGGTACATGTGAAGTCATTCTGATCAACTGATAAGGACTAGGAGCCCTGTTGAGACAGCTGGGGTCCATTGAAATGAATAGGGCCAAAATTGTATATAAGCAGCAGTTTGAGGAGTATTAGTTCAGACGAGACGAGACGAGATGAGAAGAAGAAGGAGATGAGAGGAGAAGACGAACAGAGAAGGGAGACTCCAGAAGGCTAGAGAGAGAGGACGTGCCATGATATGCGGTTCCATTATGTGAATGCTTAACCTACCTGTATTACCATTGGTAAGATTGTAATAAACTATCTTATTATATCTACTACATACTGGGTTCCTTTCTAATTACAAGAGTCCATACTGCCTGACGGTGTAAGCCTGTCATGAGCAGATTCAAAGTTGGGAAAGCTAGATATTTGGAGGGCATATGTAACTTTGCCCAGAGAGAGATGAGACGGGCCACTGCTTCCGCTGCTTGATTAGCAAAGGCAGATTCTGAGAAAATAAACATATTGGTAGCAGAGGATGGTTACTCCCTCTTGGGCTTCGAATCTGCCTTTGTAAATTTATTTAAAATTGCCCGAAGAGCTGTAAGTTCTAAACCCTTTTTCTCACATTTTTTTTTAATATCCTTATCCAGGCTCCCGAAACTGCCATTTCTTTCTGTAGCTTTTAAAAGTTTTCCCTAACAAGTGCTGTAGTTCACTATCAGCACATACTTTAATCTGCTTTTCTGCAAAAACAGAAAGATGCTCAAACTGTTGCAGGAATGGATGCATGAATTTATGATACTTCAGGAGTCAGACAGCACACACCAGTATGAGAGAAAAATCTTCTTTATTTGCCAGCAAACAAAGCAGGACATCAGTTCTAGCTCTCTTCTCTTTCTCTCAGCTCTCTGTGTCTTTGTCTCAGCTGCTTCTCTTCTTATGCTGTCTTCTCCTTCTTCTGTCTGTTCCTTCTGTCCTTCTCTTTCTTCTGAGCTCCTTCTGACGTAAACTGCTTCTGCTCCTACTTAAATAGGGTCCTAAGCCCTCCTCCTAGCCTAGCCCCCTTTACTCCCAATTGGTTAAGAAATTGATTGGCTACCTTGCCTCAACCAATCATTACTTTTGAAATATCAGTTACATAGGTTCCAGACATCCTAAACTGACCTCTGACCTGGGGCCCCTTAAGCCAGACATTTGGGCTCCAGTCTCTTACATGTTATTATGATTGATTTCTCATATTCCTAGTACTAACTGCTAACTAAACTCTGGCATTCATTAAAGGGGTCAAAAGCCAATCTTACTTAATAGCATACATATCAGGTTATCACTTTCAAGACCATTTCTACATTTTACCTATAATTAATCAAGGAGAAGAGAGCTGACTAGTTCTGACCTCTTCACCTATCAGCTTATACATTGAACCAGCCAGAACTGCAAATAAGTCAAAACACATGTTTGACCTCTTCACTGCAGTCCTTGCTTGACCTCTTAAACAGCAGACAAAGAGTAATACAGAATTTAACAGATATTCTACACAGACACAAACCTTATTAATTTACACAGAATACAACATATTCTAAAGTAAGCATCCTTATAACACATATTCTAAATATCAAAAACTTGTAAATACTAATCTATTGCCTCTCTCTCTCTAAATAGTATTTTCTATCTAAGCATTTTTCTATTTAATCCTAAACAAACTGCCTGCCTACAAAACTATTCAGTATGCCTAATAATATACAGCTGTTGAGCTAGCTTTCATTATTCACAAGGGTGAAAGAAATTCCTTTCTCTGACCTTTCTAACCCTTTTGCTCGACAGCTAGAGTTCAATATAATCTGAACCATCTGGCATACCTTCACTTCACTTACAAAGTAAAAAGTTAGAATTCTAACTTCAAGCTTTTAACAGAATTAACCCTTCATATGATTTCTTATATATGATTATGCCCATGGCTGCTTCAAAACAAGGAGCAAAGAAAAGCTCAGTTTAACACAGCAGGGCCGGTCTTAGGCAGGGGTGACAGGAGCGGTCGCACAGGGCCTTGCACCTCCAGGGGCGCCGCGGTGCTTCCTGTCACTCCCTGCCATATCGTCGCTCAGCTGCTTTCCTTCCAGCCGCCCTGCATTAAAAAAGTCGCAGCGGCGGCAGCAGCAGCGAAAAAGCAGGCTCGCTTCTAGCCTTTAAGCCTTCCCCTTCTCTCTCAGCGTGCACTGATGCAATTTCCTGTTTCTGGATTCTGCAAAGGTGGCACAGTGCATGCTGAGAAAGAAGGGGAAGCTTAAAGGCTAGAAGCGAGCCTGCTTTTTTGCTGCTGTTGCTGCCACCGCTGAGACTTTTTAAACGCAGGGCAGCTGGAAGGAAAGCAGCTGAGGAAAACTGAGGCCTCATCCTCTGTGGCAACGGAGGAGGGTAAGGACAAAGCCTCTCGCTTAGAGCGGTGCGGGGATAGTGGCTTAAGAGGAATAACTTTAGGAAAATAATTCAAGGTTACCAATACACAAAAATTATATGTAGGGGGAAGAATCATGTGGAGGACATTATCACAGAGCCAGTAATGACCAAGGAGAGGGTGAGGAAAATTCCCAATAAATGTTGGCTCAGGCTGGACAGGGTACTTAGGGTGCCCATAATGCGAGCCCCTATCCCAGGGGGAACGAAGACGAAATGGAGACTTTGCACACCATAGGCGCCAATCCCCAATTGTGACAGGCTGCTCATTTGTTAGTAACTCTTCATACCCCGGGGACTTATGAAAGTAGAAAATAAGCTTGGACACTATAGTCTTCTCAGTGGTACGCTTAGGAGCCAGATAATCACCTGGGTCATAATCTACAGGTATGGTAGCAGGGCACATAGGAGTACCTGGAGAAACTACCCACACAGATTCTCCTTTTTCTGGGAGAACATTAGTATAGTTACAGGGAATGGGAAGAACAGTTGAGATGCTTCTTGTTAAACAAAACACTCCAGAAGCTGGATAGGGAGACGTAAAAACTGGCCTTAGAGAAGATTCAGAGGGGGAAGTAGCATTATAAAAGGACCACCAAGTATAATCCTGGCTCCAAGGGCCTGAACTCGAAAAGTAGGGAGGTATAAGAGCTGGGAGTTGCACAGGGACAGGTACAGCTGGGACATCTGTAGTATAAGGAGAAAATCGGGAACACACAATACAAGGGGAAGTAATCTTTGCCTGGCTAATTAGTTCCTGGACAGAGTGTAACCAAAGGTTGGAGCGAGTTGGGGTATTAGGAACAAGGAGGCAAGGAGTAGAAAACAACAAAAGCATCCAAACTACTAACATTTTCTTTCTTCCTAATCTAAAACAAATACAGCAAACTAATTAAGCAATAATATTTCAACAGTCTGTGCTAATCACAGATTATTCTCATATAGTGTTCTCAGTCTTTGAGTTCTTATACCAGTTGGGATAGACCCTCAACTGACAAGGATCAAGCTCTCAAATTCCAAGAAAGCCAGAATCAGGGCAAGAAAGAGTCTCAGTGTGAAGCCGAAGTTCAGCAGCTCCTGCAGTATGCAGTTGACCCTTCTTTTCAGCTAGTAGATTCTTTGGTTCGGGTCAGGCGCAACTTCAATGGCTCCGCTGGATCACTTTCTGCTCTCCACTGTCTAGGCTCCGTCTGATCCGTGCTGGGCTCAGTCTGGTCAGCAGACTTAATTCGAGACCAATGGACCCATGGAGTAATCCCTGCGACCTTCACAGCTGCAGGGGTAGAAAGCAAAACAGTAAAAGGTCCTTTCCATCGGGGCCCCAAAGGCTGGAGCTTCCAGTCTTTCACCCAAACTCTATCCCCTGGCAGGAAGGAATGTACCTGAGCCTGGAAGGGGACAGGGTTTATTTCTCTCACATAAGACTGAAGCTCAGAAATTATCTTACCCAGGAGGGCTACCTGCTCCTGCACCTGGGCAGACCCTAAAATCCCTATGTCTCCCTTAATTCCCTGTAAAATGGCTGGGGGCTTCCCATACACAATTTCAAAGGGAGAGAGGGCTGTTCCTTTAGTTGGGGTGCATCGGAGGCGGAAGAGGGCTAGTGGCAATGCCTGTGGCCATTTCAATTGGGTTTCCTGACAAATCTTTGCTAGGCTATTTTTCAAGGTTCTGTTTGCCCGCTCAACCTGCCCTGAACTCTGGGGACGATAGGCACAATGCAATTTCCAGGTAATGCGCAATGCGCGGGACAGGGCCTGAAGTGTAGCTTCAACAAAAGCGGGACCATTATCTGAACCTATGGCAAGGGGCAGTCCATACCTGGGGATGACATCCCTAAGGAGAGCTCGAGCTACTTCTGTGGCTTTCTCAGTGACTGTAGGATATGCTTCCACCCACCCAGAAAAGGTACAGACCATGACTAAGAGATATCGGAGCCTACCGCTCCTGGGCATTTCTGTGAAGTCTATAACTAGGGACTCAAAGGGTGTTAGTCCTCTAGATTGAACTCCTGGTGGAATACGGGGTCCCTGACGAGCATTATTCTGGGCACAGAGAGTACATCGGGCAGAGGCAGTGGCAACCAGACTATCCAATCCTTCCAGCACCACTACTCGATTGAGTAGACGGGCTAGTGCTGTTTTCCCTAAGTGTGATAGGTCATGAGCTTGAGACACTACAGGCCAAGCTAGGTGGCGTGGCACCAGAACTCTGGTATCAGGGAGATGTAACCAGCCATCAGGTCTCCTTACTGCACCTTCCTCTTGAGCCCATTTCTCTTCCATTTGGGTATACATAGGCGTCCATTCTTGCAATCGGATTTGGAACAGGGGAGTCACAGTACTTGCTGGGGGTCCTCGAGCAGCTTCCTTGGCCACCCGATCAGCATGGCGGTTCCCTCGGGCCACTGGAGTATCTACCCTTTGGTGTCCCCTGCAGTGAATAACAGCTACCTTCTTAGGGGCCCACACAGCCTCTAGCAGCTGAAGTATTTCAGGTCCATACTTAACAGGTTGGCCTGCAGCATTTATGAGTCCCTTTTCCTTATACAAAGCTCCATGAGCATGTAGGGTTGTGAAGGCATACTTAGAATCAGTATAAATGTTGGTTACCAGTCCTGCTGCTAACTCCAGAGCTCGTATGAGGGCCACAAGTTCTGCTTTCTGGGCTGAAGTTCCTTGGGGCAGGGCTCTCGCTTCTATCACCTTGTCCTCTGTCACCACAGCATAGCCTGCCAGTCGCTTGGAGTTCTCCACATAACTGCTTCCATCTGTGAAATAAATTACATCTGGGTCCCTCCACGGAACATCTTTAAGATCTGGTCGACTGGAGTACACTTCATCCATGGTTTGGATACAGTCATGATCCGGTGGTCCCTCAGATGCTGGCAAAAGAGTAGCAGGATTGAATGTAGCCACTGTTTCCAGGTGTATCCGTGGATTCTCACACAAGCTAGCTTGGTACTTAACCATGCGGTTATTTGTAAACCAGTGATTGCCCTTATACTCCATGAGGGTGAGAACTGCATGGGGGACTTTAACAACCAGTTCTTGCCCCAAGGTCAACTTATCAGCTTCCTGGACCAGTAAGGCTGTTGCTGCAATGGCCCTCATGCAGGCTGGCCATCCTTTAGCCACTCCATCCAGCTGTTTAGACAGGTATGCAACAGGCCTCTGCCAGGATCCCATCATCTGGGTCAGCACACCCAGAGCAACCCCCTGTCGCTCGTGGACATACAGTGAGAAAGGTTTCTCCACATCAGGAAGGCCTAACGCAGGGGCTTGGAGTAGGGCTTTCTTTATGGCAATGAAGGATTGTTGAGCAGTAGGTCCCCATTCAAATGGTTCCTTTTCACCCCCCTTTGTGGCTTGGTAAAGGGGTTTCGCCATCAATGCAAAATTTGGAATCCAAATTCTGCAGAATCCAGCTGCTCCCAGGAATTCCCTAACTTCTCTTCTGGACTTGGGTTGGGGAATTGCAGCTACCGCTTGCTTCCTACTAGCATCCAGTCTCCGACTTCCCTGGGAAATGCAAAAGCCCAGATACTTCACTTCTGACTGACAAAGTTGGGCCTTTGAGCGTGAGACCTTATAGCCTGCATCCAAGAGTAGCTCCAGCAATTCTCTAGTAGCCTCAAAACACTCTTCCTGAGTCACTGCTGCAATCAGGAGGTCATCTACATACTGGAGTAAAACTCGCCTGGAAGGCTCAGATTTAAAAGTCTTAAGGTCTTGTCCTAGGGCTGTCCCAAAAATGGTGGGGGAATTCTTGAACCCCTGTGGCAGGCGGGTCCATGTATACTGAAGCTTCCTTCCTGTTACTGGGTTTTCCCATTGAAAGGCGAAAAGCAGTTGACTAGCGGGGGCCACCCGAATACAAAAGAAGGCATCTTTTAGGTCTAGTGTTGTGAAATGGGTAGCTCCAGAAGGTATCAATCCTAGCAGGACATATGGATTAGGCACTACAGGGTGTAATGAGATAGTGGATTTGTTAACCACTCGTAAGTCTTGGACTGGCCGGTAGTCCTCAGTCCCTGGCTTCTGAACTGGCAATAGTGGCGTATTCCATGGAGACTGACAAGGACGAATAATTCCATAGGATAACAGACGATTCAAATGTGCTTGGATCCCTTCCAGAGCCTTTCTGGGAATTGGGTATTGACGAAGATGGATTGGCCGGGCACTTGGAAGTAAGTCTACATGTACAGGAGGAATATTTCGGGCCAACCCTGGGGGATTATCTTCTGCCCATACCCCACTGACCTGAAAGCTGTCTGCCAGGGGTAGGTCAACTTGGCCCTGCGACTGATGCAGCCGCCATTCTTCTTCAAGAGGGCAGCAGAAACTCAATATACCCTTAGGGCTGGATGTCGGGGGCCGAAAGGAGACTGAAGTCTGGCCATCAGAGTCAAAAGAAATTTGGGCCCTAAGCTTGGACAGCAGGTCTCGACCTAACAAAGGGATTGGACAGTCTGGCATATAAAGGAATTCATGAGTGACTATGTGTGAGCCTAATTGGCATCTACGGGTTGTCAGGAAGGGCCTCCGGTTCTGCACCCCCGTGGCTCCCACCACTCGGACAGTTTTTCCAGACACAGGCGCTAATCGCTCCGTCACAACAGAATGTTCAGCTCCTGTATCAATCATGAATGGAATTGAGCGGCTCCCTATAGTTAGCTTGACCATAGGTTCCTGGGAGCCCAGTTTGTAGGAACCCGGTCTGTCCTATTCGTCCCATTCTGCCATCTCGGCTATCCCGATGATGTCAGAATCAGGAGGCTCATATCTTCCCTCTCGAACTCGGCCTCGGCTTCCTCGATCTCCTGGTCCCCTTCTCAGTCCCTGGCGCCTCTGGGGGCATTCATCTTTCCAGTGCCCTCTTTCCTTACAATAGGCACACTGATCCCTCTCCAATCTTGGTCTGGGATTCTCCCCCCTTGGCCGGGATTGATTGAAGGAATCTCGGGGCCTGACTGGTGGTCCGGGGTCCCACTTTGGCTTCCCATTAGCTAGAGGTCGACCTCGGTTAAGGGTGGAATTAGTAATGGCTGCCGCTAAAAGGTCGGCCTTCTTCTGCATCTTCCGGTCAGCCTCTCGGCGCACCTCCTGATCTCTATTAATGAAAACCTTGGTTGCGATCTCAATTAGCTGGGTGGTATTCATCCCTGCGAATCCCTCCTGACGCTGCAACTTCTTCCGGATATCTGGCATACTCTGGGCCACCAATGCACTATTCACCATTCTCTGGTTTTCTTGGGCTTCAGGGTCAAATGGGGTGTATGTTCTGTAGGCTTCAATTAGTCGCTCTAGAAAGGCCCCAGGGGATTCAGTTGCCCCTTGGAGAATTTCAGAGACCTTTGCCAGATTAATGGGCCTCTTTATGCCTTTCCTCATACCTTCCAGCAAGTCCCGGCAATAGCCAGACAACAGTTCATAGTGCTGCCCATCATTTGGATCCCAATCTGGAGCTGCGCGAGGAAACCGAGCTCTAACCCATCCCTCTGGGTCCTGTGTCCCCCCGGGGACACGCTCTCGCGTGATGGCCTCAGCATTTTGCAAAATCTTCCGCCTCTCCTCAGTTGTGAAGAGGGTCAGGAGAAGTTGTTGACAATCAGTCCAGGTTGGGTTATGGGTGGCCATAATGCTAGCCACTAGGTCCACCACTGCCTGAGGCTTTTCAGTATAAGAGGGGTAATGCGTCTTCCAATTCAGGAGATCGGTGGTTGTGAAGGGTACATACTGGTAGGCCTGTGCCTGTATAACCTGACCCTGATTATTAGGATCCGGTCGAGTGGTAGTTACCTGACGGAGTGGCAGAACTCTCGAGGAGGTGGGAATGGAATCTGAGGTAGAGCTAGGAGCTACCCTCCTATCATGCTCAAAGGTGATTGCAGCAGGTCTAACCCATTCAGGGGAGGTAGGTTGAACCCCTGAGGGATGGGGAGGGGTACTCATAGACTGAGAGGTGGTCACAGGTGATTCAGTCCATTGAAAGGGATGCCGGGCCCCTGATGAGTGGGTAGGGGTATTAGAGGGAGAGGCTGGGCTGTCAGGAGTTGAGGAGTCAGGGAGTGGAACCCAAAACGGGTCTTCAGAGGTTAACAGGAGAGGATGTGGCACAGAAGGGTAGAGGCCGGGTGAAAAGTCCAACCTAGGGTGTGGCAGGTTTGGCACAGGAGGGGAAGAACTATCCGGAGAAGCCTGTGCTGGAGAAGCTTGGGCTGGACGGCGTGGATCTCTGGGGGTAGCACGGAACCCCAACAATGGGCCATAAGGTGGTGGCTCAAGATCTGAGGGGTCATCAGAGAGTATGGGTTTCTCGGACAGGGTAGGGGCGGAAGCCACCGATTGGGTGGTAGGCTTCCTAGGGCTCTTTCCCTCTTCTAGTTTAGATTTTCTAATCTTTCTTTGAACACGGCCTAACATAAATTTTACTGGGGATCCCATATAAGTTTTCAACCAGGAGGGAGGGTCAGTCACAAGGCTGTCCCAGGAATCTATATAAGGGAGTTGTTCAGAATATTCTGGTTCTCCTACTACTATGCTGTAGACCTTCCGGATTACTTCAATATCTAAGCTGCCACTAGGGGGCCACCCCACTCCCATAGATGGCCACTCAACTTCACACAAGGTTCTTAGAGTACTTGAGCTTAAAGTCTGTCCATAGTCATTAATTAAAAATCCTTTCTTGAAGTTCTTAAGCATACAATCTAGGGGGGTATCAATTTGTCTAGATGATGTCCCACCCATAATGCTTACAGTTACAACACACAAAAAGGGAGGGAATTTTTGAAAGTGCAGTAAGGGGTCTGCACTCTCGAGACACTAGGTAGACAGACAGCAATCGCTTCCTTCCGTTGCTGACCAATTGAACTCGCGTTAATTGGAAATGCAGCTATAAGAAGTCCGCACTCAATAATCATTCACGCATCACACATTCCATACAGAAAATCCCACCCAACAATTTCAGATTTCTCAGATACAGATAAGCTCAAGCGTTTTCGCTTCTAATCTCCTCTAGATTAGAAGGTACTAGGGCCTTCGCTGAGAGTTGATCAGGCTCTCCTTCCTCAATTTGTTTGAGGGGCTGATTTACAATTTTCTAGCTAGAATTACAATACAGAATACAGAATACATACCCGGCGAATGTTCTCCAGTCTGTTGGGTGCTGGGATTAATGCAGGATTCATCCCACCGCTGCCACCAAGAATTGTTGCAGGAATGGATGCATGAATTTATGATACTTCAGGAGTCAGACAGCACACACCAGTATGAGAGAAAAATCTTCTTTATTTGCCAGCAAACAAAGCAGGACATCAGTTCTAGCTCTCTTCTCTTTCTCTCAGCTCTCTGTGTCTTTGTCTCAGCTGCTTCTCTTCTTATGCTGTCTTCTCCTTCTTCTGTCTGTTCCTTCTGTCCTTCTCTTTCTTCTGAGCTCCTTCTGACGTAAACTGCTTCTGCTCCTACTTAAATAGGGTCCTAAGCCCTCCTCCTAGCCTAGCCCCCTTTACTCCCAATTGGTTAAGAAATTGATTGGCTACCTTGCCTCAACCAATCATTACTTTTGAAATATCAGTTACATAGGTTCCAGACATCCTAAACTGACCTCTGACCTGGGGCCCCTTAAGCCAGACATTTGGGCTCCAGTCTCTTACATGTTATTATGATTGATTTCTCATATTCCTAGTACTAACTGCTAACTAAACTCTGGCATTCATTAAAGGGGTCAAAAGCCAATCTTACTTAATAGCATACATATCAGGTTATCACTTTCAAGACCATTTCTACATTTTACCTATAATTAATCAAGGAGAAGAGAGCTGACTAGTTCTGACCTCTTCACCTATCAGCTTATACATTGAACCAGCCAGAACTGCAAATAAGTCAAAACACATGTTTGACCTCTTCACTGCAGTCCTTGCTTGACCTCTTAAACAGCAGACAAAGAGTAATACAGAATTAACAGATATTCTACACAGACACAAACCTTATTAATTTACACAGAATACAACATATTCTAAAGTAAGCATCCTTATAACACATATTCTAAATATCAAAAACTTGTAAATACTAATCTATTGCCTCTCTCTCTCTAAATAGTATTTTCTATCTAAGCATTTTTCTATTTAATCCTAAACAAACTGCCTGCCTACAAAACTATTCAGTATGCCTAATAATATACAGCTGTTGAGCTAGCTTTCATTATTCACAAGGGTGAAAGAAATTCCTTTCTCTGACCTTTCTAACCCTTTTGCTCGACAGCTAGAGTTCAATATAATCTGAACCATCTGGCATACCTTCACTTCACTTACAAAGTAAAAAGTTAGAATTCTAACTTCAAGCTTTTAACAGAATTAACCCTTCATATGATTTCTTATATATGATTATGCCCATGGCTGCTTCAAAACAAGGAGCAAAGAAAAGCTCAGTTTAACACAGCAGGGCCGGTCTTAGGCAGGGGTGACAGGAGCGGTCGCACAGGGCCTTGCACCTCCAGGGGCGCCGCGGTGCTTCCTGTCACTCCCTGCCATATCGTCGCTCAGCTGCTTTCCTTCCAGCCGCCCTGCATTAAAAAAGTCGCAGCGGCGGCAGCAGCAGCGAAAAAGCAGGCTCGCTTCTAGCCTTTAAGCCTTCCCCTTCTCTCTCAGCGTGCACTGATGCAATTTCCTGTTTCTGGATTCTGCAAAGGTGGCACAGTGCATGCTGAGAAAGAAGGGGAAGCTTAAAGGCTAGAAGCGAGCCTGCTTTTTTGCTGCTGTTGCTGCCACCGCTGAGACTTTTTAAACGCAGGGCAGCTGGAAGGAAAGCAGCTGAGGAAAACTGAGGGCACAGATGGGGCTGGGGTAAAATGGGTTTGGACCTGAAACTTGGGGGCTGAAAAGGGGGGTAAGTTAAGTTGGGGGCTGGGGCGGGTGAGTCACTGGACATGGAGGGGAGGGCAGAGGAGAATCGCTGGACATGGATGGGATGGGAGGGAAGGGGACAGAGGAGAATCACTGGATGTGGATGAGAGGGGAGATCAGGGGGCAAAGGAGAATCGCTGGGCATGGATGGGTGGGGAGGGCATGGGACAGAGGAGAGTTGCTGGACATAGATGGATGGAGGGGAGGGCAGGAGAAATGCTGGACATGGATGGAGGTGAGGGAAGACAGGAAGGAGATGCACATGGATGGAGGGGGGAGAGAGGAGAGGACAGGGGACAGAGGAAAATCACTGAATGTGAATGAGAGAGGAGGACAGGGGGCAATGGAGAATCACTGGACATAGATGGGAGGGGAGGGCAGGGGAGAGACGAGAGTTTCTATGGATGGATGGAGGGGAGGGCAGGAAAAATGCTGGACATGGATGGAAGTGAGGGAAGACAGGAAGGAGATGCACATGGATGGAGGGGAGAGGAGAAATTCTGGATACAGATGGAGGAGAGGGGAGAGTTGAAATGCTGGATATGGATGAAGGGGAGGGAAGAGAGAGGATGTGAGATGAAGTGAGATGAACATGGATGGAGAGGAGGAGAGAGAGGAGAAATGCTGGAAATGGATGGAGGAGAGGGAAGAGAGAGGAAGGAGATGCATACTGACGGAGATGAGGGAAAGGGAAAGAGGAGAAAAACTGCACATGGCTGGAGAAAATAGGCAAAAGCTGGATCCACTCTATACCTCCTCCAGTAAAGTCCACGGAGGACCCAGCTTTTACCTATGGATATAGGACAAGAAATGAAGAAGAAAGGAGGAAAGTAAAGAAATAAATGGAAAGGAAACCCTGGAAGTGGATTTAAGGGAGCAGATAGAGAGCAGCAGAATCAGAGACTGGGACCAACATGATCAGAAAAACAAAGTCACAAGACAGCAAAGGTAGAAAAAAATCATGTTATTTTCATTTTAGTGTTTGGAATATGTTCAATTTGAGAATTTACATCTACTACCTTATTTTGCAATGTATAGCAATGTTCTGTTTTTCTGGTATTGTACTGCATGCAGAATCTGTATGCTAATTTGGTTTGTATCATTTTAGGTATACTGGAGCTGTAACAGCTTACAGAAATTATTTATAATGAATAAAAAACCAAGTTATTTTTCTTCTCCTGTACTTATGTAATATTTTCAATGATTACTGTTTACATGCGCCATGGCTAAATGTGCCAACACTGTCCAGTTCAGCACACTATTAGCAGCCAAGTTCATACAAAGTTAATTATGTTCAGTGGAAAATAAATCTGTTGGCTCAGGCCGCTTGCTATCTGAATATTCAATCACTGTTTCATTATTGCTACCAAGTATTACATATTAAGGGGATTTGTTTTAATTCATTTATCTAGTCCTTACGTGCGCATCATAGCAACCAACTAAAAGGAAAATCTATTTCATATGGTTATAATCAATTTAAAGGAAAGAAAGGACAAAATAAGACCAAATTCCAAGAGGATAGACAACTAATAAAAATCTGCACACTAATTGAATCCTACCAACCAATCCAATTGGGATATATAAATGCCAGGTCAGTAGTTAACAAAACAACAACTATAACAGACTGGATCGTATCAGACAATCTTGATCTTCTCTTTATCAGTGAGACCTGGATTCATGATCCTAAAGACCCTATAATTCTAGATTTGTGCCCCCCTGGTTACAAAATTACTCACTGGACGAGGAATGGAAAAAGGGGAGGAGGAATAGCGATAATCCATAGATCCCACTTTACTGTTACTACCATAACTGGAGTCCATACTTCCGCAACTCGAAATTGCCTCAGTCAGAATTAATCATATAAATCTGCGTAACCACCTTAATGTAGTCCTGTTTTATAGACCTCCAGGAAATTGGCTTGATTGCCAAACACACATTATGGACTTCATATCGAACACATGTATTTCCACCTCCAACCTTATTATATTAGGGGATATTAATCTTCACCTTGAAGACCCTAACTCTTTCAATGTACGTAAAAGCGAATGCTACATACCTGTAGAAGGTATTCTCCGAGGACAGCAGGCTGATTGTTCTCACTGATGGGTGACGTCCACGGCAGCCCCTCCAATCGGAATCTTCACTAGCAAAGTCCTTTGCTAGCCCTCGCGCGCCCGCGCGCATCGCGCATGCGCGGCCGTCTTCCCGCCCGAAACCGGCTCGAGCCGGCCAGTCTCATATGTAGCAAAAGAGATACAAGGGAAGACACAACTCCAAAGGGGAGGCGGGCGGGTTTGTGAGAACAATCAGCCTGCTGTCCTCGGAGAATACCTTCTACAGGTATGTAGCATTCGCTTTCTCCGAGGACAAGCAGGCTGCTTGTTCTCACTGATGGGGTATCCCTAGCCCCCAGGCTCACTCAAAACAACAACCATGGTCAATTGGGCCTCGCAACGGCGAGGACATAACTGAGATTGACCTAAAAAATTTACCAACTAACTGAGAGTGCAGCCTGGAACAGAACAAACAGGGCCCTCGGGGGGTGGAGTTGGATCCTAAAGCCCAAACAGGTTCTGAAGAACTGACTGCCCGAACCGACTGTCGCGTCGGGAATCCTGCTGCAGGCAGTAATGAGATGTGAATGTGTGGACAGATGACCACGTCGCAGCTTTGCAAATCTCTTCAATAGTGGCTGACTTCAAGTGGGCTACCGACGCTGCCATGGCTCTAACATTATGAGCCGTGACATGACCCTCAAGAGCCAGCCCAGCCTGGGCGTAAGTGAAGGAAATGCAATCTGCTAGCCAATTGGATATGGTGCGTTTCCCCACAGCCACTCCCCTCCTATTGGGATCAAAAGAAACAAACAA
Source organism: Microcaecilia unicolor (assembly GCF_901765095.1). Taxonomy (NCBI): domain Eukaryota; kingdom Metazoa; phylum Chordata; class Amphibia; order Gymnophiona; family Siphonopidae; genus Microcaecilia; species Microcaecilia unicolor. Next base: position 94,389,287 of record NC_044040.1, on the reverse strand, counting down.
TTGGGCGGACTGTCTGTTGGGCTGTGTCCGCTCCAGGTAGAAGGCCAATGCTCTCTTGCAGTCCAATGTGTGCAGCTGACGTTCAGCAGGGCAGGAATGAGGACGGGGAAAGAATGTTGGCAAGACAATTGACTGGTTCAGATGGAACTCCGACACAACCTTTGGCAAGAACTTAGGGTGAGTGCGGAGGACTACTCTGTTATGATGAAATTTTGTGTAAGGGGCCTGGGCTACCAGGGCCTGAAGCTCACTGACTCTACGAGCTGAAGTAACTGCCACCAAGAAAATGACCTTCCAGGTCAAGTACTTCAGATGGCAGGAATTCAGTGGCTCAAAAGGAGGTTTCATCAGCTGGGTGAGAACGACATTGAGATCCCATGACACTGTAGGAGGCTTGACAGGGGGCTTTGACAAAAGCAAACCTCTCATGAAGCGAACAACTAAAGGCTGTCCTGAGATCGGCTTACCTTCCACACGGTAATGGTATGCACTAATTGCGCTAAGGTGAACCCTTACAGAGTTGGTCTTGAGACCAGACTCAGACAAGTGCAGAAGGTATTCAAGCAGGGTCTGTGTAGGACAAGAGCGAGGATCTAGGGCCTTGCTGTCACACCATACGGCAAACCTCCTCCATAAAAAGAAGTAACTCCTCTTAGTGGACTCTTTCCTGGAAGCAAGCAAGATGCGGGAGACACCCTCTGACAGACCCAAAGAGGCAAAGTCTACGCTCTCAACATCCAGGCCGTGAGAGCCAGGGACCGGAGGCTGGGATGCAGAAGAGCCCCTTCGTCCTGCGTGATGAGGGTCGGAAAACACTCCAATCTCCACGGTTCTTCGGAGGATAACTCCAGAAGAAGAGGGAACCAGATCTGACGCGGCCAAAAAGGAGCAATCAGAATCATGGTGCCTCGGTCTTGCTTGAGTTTCAACAAAGTCTTCCCCACCAGAGGAATGGGAGGATAAGCATACAGCAGGCCCTCCCCCCAATCCAGGAGGAAGGCATCCGATGCCAGTCTGCCGTGGGCCTGAAGCCTGGAACAGAACTGAGGGACTTTGTGGTTTGCTCGAGATGCGAAGAGATCCACCAAGGGGGTGCCCCACGCTTGGAAGATCTGGCGCACCACTCGGGAGTTGAGCGACCACTCGTGAGGTTGCATAATCCTGCTCAGTCTGTCGGCCAGACTGTTGTTTACGCCTGCCAGATATGTGGCTTGGAGCACCATGCCGTGACGGCGAGCCCAGAGCCACATGCTGACGGCTTCCTGACACAGGGGGCGAGATCCGGTGCCCCCCTGCTTGTTGACGTAGTACATGGCAACCTGGTTGTCTGTCTGAATTTGGATAATTTGGTGGGACAGCCGATCTCTGAAAGCCTTCAGAGCGTTCCAGATCGCTCGCAACTCCAGGAGATTGATCTGTAGATCGCGTTCCTGGAGGGACCAGCTTCCTTGGGTGTGAAGCCCATCGACATGAGCTCCCCAGCCCAGGAGAGACGCATCCGTGGTCAGCACTTTTTGTGGCTGAGGAATTTGGAAAGGACGTCCCAGAGTCAAATTGGACCAAATCGTCCACCAATACAGGGATTTGAGAAAACTCGTGGACAGGTGGATCACGTCTTCTAGATCCCCAGCAGCCTGAAACCACTGGGAAGCTAGGGTCCATTGAGCAGATCTCATGTGAAGGCGGGCCATGGGAGTCACATGAACTGTGGAGGCCATATGGCCCAGCAATCTCAACATCTGCCGAGCTGTGATCTGCTGGGACGCTCGTACCCGCGAGACGAGGGACAACAAGTAGTCGGGGAGCCCTCCTGGGAGGTGGCCGCAGTCGGCACCGCACGCGGTACCGACGTCGGGGACCTCACCTCGGGCGATGGGCCAGCCGGCGCCACGCTCGACGGTACCGGAGGCGCAAGCACCGCTGGTACCGGAGGGGTAGGGCGCAACAGCTCTCCCAGGATCTCTGGGAGAACGGCCCGGAGGCTCTCGTTCAGAGCGGCTGCAGAGAAAGGCAGAGAGGTCGAAGCAGGCGTCGACGTCAGAACCTGTTCCGGGCGTGGAGGCTGTTCCGGGCTGTCCAGAGTGGAGCGCATCGACACCTCCTGAACAGAGGGTGAGCGGTCCTCTCGGTGCCGATGCCTGCTGGGTGCCGACTCCCTCGGCGACCCAGAGCTCTCGGTGCCGACGCGGGGAGGAGACCGGTGTCGATGCTTCTTTGACTTCTTCCGAAGCATGTCACTGGAGCTCCCCGGCACCGACGAGGAGGACGTAGAATCCAGCTGTCGCTTCCTCGGGGCCGAGGCCGAAGGAGGTCGATCTCGGGGAGGCTGTACCGCAGGAGCCCTCAGGGTAGGGGGAGACCCACCCGAAGGCTCACCGCCACCAGCAGGGGAATGGACAGCCCTCACATGCACTCCAGACGATGCACCACCGTCCGACGACATCAGCAGACGAGGTCCCGGTACCACCGACGTCGATGCAGTCGCCCGATGCCTCAGCGCCGATGCAGAGACTCGATGCCTCGATGCACCCGATACACTAGCAGCCGAGGAAGAAGGTCTGGACGCTGACGACGTCGATGCACTCGATGCCCCCCGGTGCCGATGCCGACGAAGAGCCCGAGAACAAAACGTTCCACTGGGCCAATCTCGCTACCTGAGTCCGCCTTTGTAACAGGGAACATAGACTACAGTTCTGAGGACGGTGCTCGGCCCCCAGACACTGAAGACACGACGAGTGCCTATCAGTGAGCGAGATTACCCGGGCGCACTGGGTGCACTTCTTGAAGCCGCTGGAAGGCTTCGATGTCATGGGCAGAAAAATCACGCCGGCGAAATCAAAATCCGAAATGACGAAAGTGAGCACCAAAACTTTAAGGGAGAAAAATCTCGACCGAGGCCGAAAAGAGGCCTACCCCGACGACGAAAGAAAACTTACCGGGGCAAAATCTGAAAAATACGGGAAGGGGCAAACGAAACCCGAGAGGGCTTCCGGAGCACTTCCCAAACAGTTTTTAAAGATTTTCCGAAGAAAAAATACGTCGAAAAAGGACGCGCGAGGTCGACTTTCCGGGGCTCGACACGGCGAAAACACAACTGTACCGAGTGCGGACGAAAGAAGACTGGCCGGCTCGAGCCGGTTTCGGGCGGGAAGACGGCCGCGCATGCGCGGTGCGCGCGGGCGAGCGAGGGCTAGCAAAGGACTTTGCTAGTGAAGATTCCGATTGGAGGGGCTGCCGTGGACGTCACCCATCAGTGAGAACAAGCAGCCTGCTTGTCCTCGGAGAATGTATGGAGCTCTTTCTATTATGGGATCTTCATTGGCCAAATATGGAACCAACCCATATAAAAGGGCACACACTTGACATCATCACGCATAAATTCTCATCAGACCTTAATCTTATATTAACATCTACAAAATGGACAGCTGTACCATGGTATGATCATTACAAATTAAATTTTCACCTCCAATGGTGAAAAAATGACTTACACCATATTAAAGAACGTCTATCTTATACCATGAGAGGTCAAATTGACCCGGTCATATTTTGGCAACAATTTTATAATGATGATTGGTCAGCTCAAACAGATTTAAATCACTTTCTTCAAGAATGGGACAACAGGTGCAGAACCATTTTAGACAATATAGCACCATTACAAACTAGAACCTCACGAAGAAAAAACTCAATATCATGGTTTAATGAAGAACTGAAAAAACTAGAACGAGCATGGAATTAAAAAAAAGACAACTCCACATTCAACGCTTGGAAACATCTACAAAGAAAATACAAATACACCATCAGACAAACCAAAAGAGCATACTACAAAACTAAAATTGGGCCAGACTATAATGATACACATAAACTCTTCCAACTTGTGAACAAACTATTAGATACCACACCAATTACTTCTAACAGCACAAACACCCCTTTGGCAGATAATCTTGCGAATTACTTCAAAGAGAAAATTATTAAGTTACGACTTACGTTACATATCAATTCCACAGAATACGTAAGATTTCTTGACTGTCTAGATCCAATCTCCGGTGAACATCCGGTAGACAGACCCTGGACTAACTTTGACACACTCTTGGTTGATTCCATCTCCCAAGGCCTCAAAAAGTTTGCCAAGTCCCAATGCAAATTAGATATCTGCCCTAACAACCTTATAAAATTAGCTCCTCAACAATTCGTATCTGACCTCATGCTCCATTTGAATTACATGTTACAAAATGCACTATTCCCAAAAGATAAAGGAAACATTTTACTCACCCCTTTACCCAAGGACTCAAAAAAAAGCACAAATGATTTAACCAACTATCGTCCAGTAGGGTCTATCCCTCTGATAACCAAATTAATGGAAGGTATGGTAACCAAACAACTTACTGAATATTTAGATAAATTCTCAGTTCTTCACGACTCCCAATCAAGATTTCGGGCTAACCACAGCACCAAAACAGTATTAACTACTTTGCTTACTAAATTCAAACAAGCAATTGCAACTGGCAACAACATACTCCTTCTACAATTTGACAAGTCCAGTGCATTCGACATGGTAAGCCATAATATACTATTAAACATTCTGGAATACTTCGGAGTTGGAGGCAACATTCTTAATTGGTTTAGAGGCTTTCTAACTACAAGATCATACCAAGTGAAGACTAACTCGAATACGTCAGCTTTATGGATACAGGAATGCGGAGTTCCCCAAGGATCTCCACTCTCCCCGACCCTTTTCAACGTAATGATGACACCCTTAGATACTATCCAGTCAAGGCCTTAATCCATACATATATGCAGATGATGTCACGATCTACATCCCGTTCAAATATAATCTAATGGAAATTATGGACGACATCAATCACAGCTTCCAGATTATGCGTTCATGGGCGGATGCTTTTCAATTAAAGCTTAACGCTGAAAAAACACAATGTCTTATACTTACATCACAACATAACACAAGTAAATTCTCCTCCATTACCACACCAAACTTTTCCCTTCCTATCTCAGACACCCTGAAGATTCTTGGAGTTACCATTGATCGAAATCTCACACTTGAAAGCCATGTGAAGAATACAACTAAGAAGATGTTTCAGTCAATGTGGAAACTCAAGAGATTAAAACCTTTCTTCCCAAGAGTTATCTTTCGCAACCTAGTACAATCGATGGTGCTAAGTCATCTAGACTATTGTAACGCACTTTATGCTGGTTGTAAAGAGCATATCATCAAGAAACTTCAGACAGCTCAGAACACCGCAGCTAGACTAATATTTGGAAAGACAAAATACGAAAGTGCTAAACCCCTAAGAGAGAGGCTGCATTGGCTTCCAGTTAAAGAACATACTGTGTTCAAAGTATGCACTCTGGTTCATAAGGTTATTCATGGAAATGCTCCGGCCTACATGTCAGACCTTATTGATCTCCCACCCAGGAACGCTAAAAAATCAGCACGCACATTCCTGGGACTTCACTTCCCAAGCTGTAAAGGTCTAAAATACAAGCTAGTACATGCGTCTAGCTTTTCCTACATTGGCACGCAGATGTGGAATGCACTGCCACTTGATCTGAAGACTATTCACGACCTAATCAACTTTCGAAAATCATTAAAGACTTATCTTTTCAACAAGACTTACCATAATAATCAATAATAGGGTTAGAAAATGGTTAAAACATATCTTGTCAACAAGGGGCGGGGCTGGGTAGGGGCAGGGCTGGGTGGAACTGGGGGGGGGGGGGGGCAGCGAACTGGTCTGCACAGAGCCCCGCAGTTGCTAAGACCAGCCCTAAGCACAGTAAAACTAGTTATACTGGGGCTGATATTCTAAGGCACTTATTCATTTAGCAAGTGCTACTAACCGGATATGTACTGATGACAAGGATATTGAGAAGCCCAAAAAGAGTGGAGGACAAAGAATGGCTCTTCAAAGACAAACCATAGAACCACTAGTTTATAAAATATAGTCTTTATTTGTAGTTGATACACTTGAAAATTGTGTTTTATAAACTAGTGGTTCCATGGTTTGTCTTTGAAGAGCCATTCTTGTTCCCCACTCTTTTTGGACTTCTTGCTTTGTCCTTGTGGGGATTTACCTGTGTTCCTCCACTTTGGTGGCTACCCTCAGGGATATTCAGAGCCACTAAGTAGATAGTGTCACTGAATATTTCCTCTGAGCACCTTGGCACTATCCAGCTTTTCAACTCTTTCTCCAGTCCCCTACTGCCCATCTCTCTCTCCTTCCACAGCCTCTGATTCTCCAGTCTTTTCATAACCTTCCCCTTTCTCTCTTCCCCATATCTAGCATCTCTTCTCCTCTGTCCAATATCTCCCCCCTCACTCTCATTCTCTTACCCACCCCAGCTCCTTCCTTGTTATTCATCTCCTCCCCTTATGTCTTACTCCTTTAATTAGGCTCACAATCCCCCTTTCACCTCTCACATATATTACCTTTTATCTATCGCACTCTTCATAGCCCTTTGTATCTTTTTCCTCTTCCCCCAGCAGCTATTGCCCCTGCCTCTACACTTCCTTCTCTCCTTCCACAGTATCCACTCACTCATCTTCTTCTCCAATATTAATCCTATCTTTCCTCCACCTTATCCCCAGCATCCATTTCTGTGTATATCCTGCATATGCCCATGGTTCTCTCCCTTCCCCCCAATATCTGTCCTTCTCTTCCTTCTCCCACCACCAAACCCTCCTCCCATCCCATTATCAGACCCATCTCCAAGCCCCAGCTCCTGTATTCCCACCTGCCCCCTTGTCAGCTCCTAGCCCCCATTTCCCCATCCCCAGCATCAAACTGGTCTCATCACCCCCCTTCTCCTACCTGTTCAGTCCCACTCTATCTGCTATAGAGTGAGGAGCTCTTTTCTTCATTCCAGTCGCTCTGGCTGATGGAACCACATAGGAGTTGAAAACAGAGAACAAGCACCTACTGTATTACACACAAAACAGGAAGTAAAGTATCTGATTTTGGCAACTATTTGGTGCCGGCAGCCATAGTGGCTGGAATAAAAAAAAAAGGAACTCCTTACTCTGCAGTGGATTTAGTGGCACCAGGAATGGAAGGTAGTAGAAAGGATCATCTGGCACAAATTTTGGCAGGCAGGGGCCAGCAGGCCATGGATAGTACCTGTGTTCCCCTCCTCCCTCCCAAATCAGAGATGCCAAGGGTGGCTCATCCCAGAGTGAGATTCACCATCACACTGGACTGAGATTGAAGACCAATGAGTGAAGTATTTTAGCAATGCATCTGGGGTATAAATTTGGAAAGATCCATATGTTGTTTTGCTTTCTAAATGCTGCTGAGGGCAATGACTATCCATCTTTTTTCAGTTGGGACACACCTGATGGACAATGCTTGCATGAGTGACCCACTGCATTAATGACCATCACAGACCTTTGATGAGACATAGTATAGCAGTTCTTATGAGTTAAATGTAAGCATGCACTGCATCCACAAAAATTCAACCTCCCTACAACAAGTACAGATCAGAACTAGAACATTTCTACATAGAAGTTACCGTGGGAATGCTACAGATCTCAACACAACAGAATACTACAACTCATTCACATGCAAAACACAGACTCTCACAAAAAAACAGAACAAGAGATCACCATTTATAAATGGAAACATAAAGACAAAAATTGAACTGCGAACCCCAAAATCTCAAACTCAATATATATTGCGACACTAGAGAAACAAAAACATAAACCATTATATTTTGTATTGAATACAATATAAAGACCTCTGCGATGGACATTTCCCAAAGCTAACATATTTCAATTAATAAATTCAAAATAAAACACTTTATTTTACCTTTGTGTTCAGGACAGTTTCATGTTCCATTGCGTTGTTCCCAATTTATCTTGTCTGCTTTCCTGTCTGATCTTCTGATTCCCGTGTGTACTGTTCATGCTTCATTTCTCCTCTCTCCTTTTGTCTTGTTCCCTCAATATATCCTGCCTCTGACATATTGATGTTTCCTTTTTAGCTCTTTTCTTTCTTCTTTTTTTTTTCTGCTCCTGTCCACTCAAATTTCACCCTACTGCATTTTATTTTTCACCTATCAACTTTTTATCTCCTTCTCTAGTCCCCTAGCTCTCCCATATCCCATCTTGCCCCTTCCCCAGCCTCCTATTCCCATTTATCCTTCACCTATTCCCCATTACCACATTTCTGTACTTACTATTCTCCACTCACTCATCTTCTTGACAACCCCCTTGGCCTTTCCCAAATGTTTTACAGCATTCCTAGTATTTCCCTTCCCTATTCCTTGCTCCACCCTTTTAGCCCAGCACCTCCTCCCCCCCCCCCCCCCCCCCACACCCTTGAAGCCTAACAAGGCCTTGTTCCATCTCTCTTCCCTCCTACTCCTTCCCATGGTACAGCATCTCTTTCTCTTCTCTGTCATCTTCCCAGTAGTCCAGCATCTCTTCCTCTCTCTTCCCTCCCTTGAGTCTAATCTCTCTCTCTTTCTTTCTTTCTTTCATCCCTCCCATTGTCCAGCAACGTTCATTCCCTCCCCTTCATCCCCCTATTCCAAGATGACTCTCTCTCTTCCTTTCTGCCTCCTGTTGGGACAGAGAAGAGGAATGGAGAGATGGTGGACGTCCAACATCACTCCCTCCAGTTAACCAGTGTCTCTTACCTCCCATCCACCCACCCCTGATTCAAACATCTCACCCCCTTGCTTCCCCCTTTCTGTTATCCAGCATCTCTACCTCCCTCCCTCCCATCCAAACATCCCTCCTTCTGGCTTCCCTTCCTGCCTCCTGTTGTCCAGCATCTCCCTACCTCTCTTTTCCCTTCCTCAAACATCTTTCCCTCTGACTTCCCTTCCTTCCTCCTGTTGTCCAGCATGTCTCCCTCCCCCAACCCCCTTCATATATCCCTCCTTCTTGCTTCTCTTCCTGTCTCCTGTTGTCTATCACCTCTCCCTCTGTGTTCCTGACCTATGCCCCCCCCCATACCCAGCATACCCCTTCTGTGTGTCCCTGTCCCTCTCTGTGTCCAGCTTCTCTCCTCTCTCTGCCCTCCCTGCCCAACATGATATAGAGTCTTTCCTATCTTTCCCTCAACCCCATGTGGTCCAGTATCTCTGTCTTTCTCCTGTCCACCCCTCCCCCATCCAGCATCTTTTCCTCTCTCTGTGCATCCAGTATCTTTCCTCCACCCTCCATTCCTTATATACCAATATCTCTCTCTGTGTCTCTTCCTTTCCTTCTCCACCCACTCCAGGTCCCACATCTCTTCCCCTCTCTTCCTTCCATTCTCTGCAGTCTAGCATGTCTCTCTCTTACTCTCTCCTCCCCATGATCTGGCATATCCCCCTCTGATGTCTTTCATGTCCCTTTCCCCCAGGGTCCAGCATATTTCTGTCCTTCTCCTTACTGCGTGTCCAGCATTTCTTCTGCCTCCTTGCCTGGGTTTTGCACCTCTCTCTCATCTTCCTTCACTCCCTCCCTCCCTCCCCCAATCCATGGGTCTAGCACCTTTTCCTCCTTCCCCTCAAAGATGCAGTGCCTCCCCCTGCTAGTCCAGTCTCTCTCCCTCCCTTTCCTTCCTCCCCCTTCTGTGAGTCCAGCATTGCTCCCCTCCCCACCCCCCAGTGCAGCACCTCTCCCTTCTGTCCTCCTCCTGTGACTCCATACCTCTCTCTCTTTTATTTCCTTAGCCCCCCTCCCCCCCAGACTTTTTTCACATCTGTTCTTCATGGCAGCAGTACAGATAACACCTTGTTTGGTGCTAGAAGCCTTCCCTCTGCCACATCCTTCTCATACGCAAATAAGAAGTTATATTAGAAGGGGTGGGATGCAGCACAGGGAAGGCAGCATGTTATCACTACCACTAATGATGAAGAGTCAAGGTTTGAAGGACCCAGAGGTGAGGGGAAGAAGAGAAAGAGAGAGGTGTGGACACGTGAGAAGGGGACAGAAGAGAGAGGTCTTGTATCCATGGGGAGTGGGAAAGGCATAGGCAAGGACTTCTTATTCTTAATGTAACTTCTTATTTGCACCACCTTATGCCTGCACTCAGAGCGGTCTGCTCTACCCTTGGTATGCCACTGTCTCTAATCCATCTGTCTACCTATCTCTATGTAAAAAATCTATTGTTCCTGTTGAGAGGAGGGTTAGGGGGAGGGGAATGTTTCCTTATTAAAACATAATAATACAAAGTTGAAGTTTCTACAGTTATATTTTACTGTTGTACGGTAGCAGTTCATTGTTCTACTTGGACTTCACCTTGCTGAGACTATATTGTAAACACTCCAATGTAGAGCGATGATTATTGTACATTGTTTATTGCAAATTTTCAATAAAAGACTTCTTACAAATAAAAAAAAAAAAATCTATTGTTCCTATTCTATTACTGACCAGCTATCAGGTTCATCTTCCTTCTGTTCTCTTCTATTTAGTGACGTAAACATAGTAACATAGTAGATGACGGCAGAAAAAGACCTGCACGGTCCATCTAGTCTGCCCAACAAGATAAACTCATATGTGCTACTTCTTGTGTATACCTTACCTTGATTTGTATCTGCCATTTTCAGGACACAGACCGTAGAAGTCTTGCCCAGAACTAGCCCCACCACCCAAACACCAGCCCCGCCTCCCAATCTCGGCTAAGCGTCTGAGGATCCATTCCTTCTGCACAGGATTCCTTTATGTTTATCCCACGCATGCTTGAATTCTGCTACCGTTTTCATCTCCACCATCTCCCGCGGGAGGGCATTCCAAGTATCTACCACTCTCTCCATGAAAAAAATACTTCCTGACATTTTTCTTGAGTCTGCCCCTCTTCACTCTCATATCATGTCCTCTCGTTCTACCGCCCTCCCATCTCAGGAAAAGATTCATTTGCGAATTAATACCTTTCAAATATTTGAACGTCTGTATCATATCACCCCTGTTTCTCCTTTCCTCCAGGGTATACATGTTCAGGTCCGCAAGTCTCTCCTCATACGTCTTGTAACGCAAATCCCATACCATTCTCGTAGCTTTTCTTTGCACTGCTTCCATTTTTTTTACATCCTTAGCAAGGTACGGCCTCCAGAACTGAACACAATACTCCAGGTGGGGCCTCACCAACGACTTATACAGGGGCATCAACACCTCCTTTCTTCTGCTGGTCACACCTCTCTCTATACAGCCTAGCAATCTTCTGGCTACGGCCACTGCCTTGTCACACTGTTTCGTCACCTTCAGGTCCTCAGATACTATCACCCCAAGATCCCTCTCCCCACCTGTAACTATCAGACTCTCCCCGCCTAACACATACTTCTCCCATGGATTTCTACTCCCTAAGTGCATTACTTTGCATTTCTTTGCATTGAATTTTAATTGCCAAACCTTAGACCATTCTTCTAGTTTCCGCAGATCCTTTCTATCAAAACACGTATTTTGTCATATCTCCATCAATCTCAGTTCTGCCAACCAACAACCATTACATTTGTTATTCATCATCAACTCATACCAATCCAATCAATCTCTGTTCCAACAGCCATCTACACCAACTGCTATTCTTCCAGATGATAGCTAATAAATCCAAGTCATTCAACCTATCACTCTGGATTACTTTTATATAAATAGTCCATTGTGAATCACCTAAATCTCTCTGTTCTGCTGTACCTTTCTATCATTTCCTTTTATTCAACAAATATAACCAACTCTATTTATCTAATCCCTCTGTCCCAATAAACAAGCCAATTTAATCTTGTCAACCCATCTCCATACAATAAACAAATCTTTATCTAATATACCTGTCTTTGACCTCTTATCCATCTTTTTCTAACCAATTAACCAACCAGTTAATCTGTCTAATTCTCTTCAGTTCAGGTGTACTGGATTTCATCAATCACCCATGTATTTTTGCAATCAATTAATTTTGGTCAACTTAACTCTACCATATTGTGACTGTGTCTAAATCCCTCTCTATGCCATCATCTTGACTCTGTTTGATACTATCTTTGGAAAATAAACTGGTACATTACCTTAAAGTCTTTTCTCATCACAGATACTCCTGCATCAACCAGTACTTGGCAAACTCCTCTATGCCGATGAGAAGTCACCTTATGCAGTTTTGTCTCACCACTAAATGAACGACAGAGGTAAGAATGGTAAGAATCTTTTAAAAAATCATTATTATATGCAATTAATCCATTCACTAAGGTTTGCTATATTTAATATTGTTTTTAAGGGTGCTTGATATACCAAATACACAAGGTGCCACTAGGCAGTTTACAATAAAAAAAACTAATGAAATGAAGTATAATGATTAAGACACAGATAATCAGAATAGAGTTAAGCAGGGAAAAGGAAAGGAATATGGGGACAGATCAGTACTAGCTATTGGGTGGGAGGGGAAGGGAGACTGAGTTAGCCAAAGAAAAACTAAAATAAACAGGTTTTAAGGTGTGTTTTGATTTGCTTAAGAGATGGTAAGATTCAAATTTAATCCAGTAAGGAGCTCCACAGGTGGGGGCCAAGATAACCAAAGAAAGTGGCATGGGTGTGACCAAGTCAAATCTAAAATGGTGGTGGTATTGCCACAAGAGAGGACTACAATGAATGGAGAGGATGTTTTGGGGTACAGGGGGTGATAGATGACTCTTGAAAACTAATAATAACATTTGCTGAGACTGGTAACCAGTGATCCTGGATTAACAAAGGAAAAACATGGTCGAAAACTTATATGAATTATAGAGAAGCTTCACTGCTGTGGAGTGTACAAGCTATATTTTCTTGATGGATTTGAGTGGTAAGTCAGCCTAAAGAGAATTACAGTAGACAATTCAGGAAATGACCAGGGCAAGGATAAGGATTCGGCAAAATGCATAAAAAGACAGGATAAGAGTGTTAATTTGAGGGGTGAAAGTGAGATGTGTGTCAAACTGTACTTCCAAGACACGGACTGTGTTACCATAGGAAATAAGGGGGGTGGGGGTCAAATATTAAATATTTCACTTTGCTACTGATTTTAGTAACATTGTGCATTATTGACTCATGCTACATTTCTGGAATAAAAATCTTACAAACAAGGAACAAGGGTGAATGGAAGTGGCAGACCACTTCAATTCACAAATGCAATAAATTAATTCAAATCAATCCTTTTGCATCCTTAATACTGGCTGTGAAGAAGAGATTGGACTTTAAGAAGATGAATATGAAACTGCAAAATGAAAAATGAAGGTAAGAGACTGGAAGAAACAAAGACTTCCATTTAGCATGAGTGGAAAGAGTTTAGAGGAGGCCTGGTATTCTGGTGAAGAAAAAAAATATATAGATGGTTAAACTGCAGTTTAGCAAACACATTGACTAGTCCCAGGGCTGGGGTTTACTGAAGAGCACAAAGATGAAATTGTTATGATTGGGGTCTGAACCCCTCTCAAACTTACCTCTTTCCTGGGGGTCAGCTTCTTAGCTGGCTTCTGTTTCTTTTCTCTGTCCTTTCTGAGCTGGCTCTGTCTCTCTGTGCTGGCAGCTTCCAGCAGCATGGGGTTAATTGTTTTACTTTACTACAGCTGTGTGTTGCCTGAGTTGCTCTACCTCTCTTTGGGTGTACTGGCTTCAAGTGTTTCACGGTTTTGCATTGGTGTGGGTTGGGCCTCTCTGGGTCAGTGTGCTTTTGCCTAGGTCTAGGGAGTGTGACATCATCAGGGAGGGCCTTGATAAGGAAGTGGTGTTGTTTCCTTCAGGGCCTTTGCAACAGTGGTGTTTGCTGTAGGTAGGGTGGTGCAGTGTGCACTTCTGACTTTGTGTCTAGTTTCCCTGCTTGCTTTTGCTAAGGGCCAGGTTAGTGTTAGTGCAGTGTGCACTGGTGACTGTGTGTTTAGCTTTCCTGCTTTTCCCTTTTGGTTCCCTTCTGTTCCCTCTTGGTTTTGGTAGCATTGCTGTGTGTAGGGCTTTGGAAGCTCTGTTGTTGATAGAAGTACTTCAGGGTTTGGTGTTGTTAGGAACACTGCAGAGTTTGCTGTTAGAAGTACTTCTGGTGTTTGTCCTATTAGGAGCATTGCAGTCTTTGCTGTTGGTGTTTGTGCTATTAGGAGCATTGCAGTCTTTGCTGTTGGTGTTTGTGCTATTAGGAGCATTGCAGTCTTTGCTGTTGGTGTTTGGTGCTTTAGAAGCACTTTTGGCTTATGTGTTAGCTTCCCTCCTTGTGGCTCCCCTGTCTTCCCTTTTAGTGCTAGGAGCTCTTCTGGTTGCTTGCCAGAGTAGTGCTTAGGAAGCACCTTGTTAGTTGTATCTAGCTTGCTAGAGCAGTGCTTAGGTAGCTGGTTTAGTTTTGTGTTTAGCTTATTAGTGTAAAGCTCTGCTTGTAGCTTGGTGCTTAGTAGCACCTGTGTTAGCTTTGTATTTAGTACCCTGCTCTGTTAGTTTAGGGCTTAGGAAGTCCCTTTCTTGAGCAGGGCTTAGGAGCTCCTGTTTAGTATAGGGCTTAGGAAGTCCTTTTGTCAGTTTACTGTTAGGAACACTCCTGCTGGTTTAGGGCTTGGGAGCAAGTAGATCAGTTTAGGTTAGGAGCACTTCTGTTTCCAGTCCTGGTCCCTATGTCATCCGGTATCCAGTAAGTCCTGTCGGCTACTCGAACCCAGGAGCTCAACTTCTGGGGGGCTTAGTAGCTAAGTGCAGGTGAAGCTGTGTGGACCAGTCCAGTGTGCTCCAGTCCCATGTTCCAGTCCTGTGTCCTCCAGTCCGGGGGACCAGTCCAGTGTGTTCCGGTCCGGTGTGTGTTCCAGTCTGGTGTGCTCCAGTCCAGTGTGTTCCGGTCCGGTGTGTGTTCCAGTCCGAGGGATTGCAGTCCAGTGTTCCAGTCCTGTGTCCTCCAGTCCGGGGGATTCCAGTCCAGGTGTTCCGGTTCGCTGGGCAGTGCCTGCAGTCCCTGCCGGTGTGCTTGCCCAGTGTTGGTTGGTGGGTTTTGCCTGCTGCTGTCACTCCTCGTCAGCAGCCCAAGGGCTCACGTTTGCTCCAGAGCCCAGCCCCGCGGGCTCTGAACCTGAGAACCTGACAGAAATCTTGACTGTATATTCAACTATAAATAGAAAAGGCAATTCTATAAGCTGGTGCTTAGTGCTAGGGCCAAATATGTGCTTAGGTTATAAAATACTAGTACTTATGTGCATCATAGGTAAGGTGCCAATAATTGGCATTTACATGTGTATGTGCTAGCTGCTATTCTATGAAGTACACACCAAATCTGTTTAGTATGTAACTGCAAGAGTGCATACATATGTGCAGAGAATGGACGGGCCATGGACATGTCACCACATGATGTGCACAACTTATAGAATACTATCAGTTGGGTGCATCGCATGGCGCAATTAGGTATGCCAGCTTACACCAGCCATTGACTTGCCTTAAGTGGGCATACCAAAGTTCTGCCTACATGGATGCATCTAAGTGCTGTTATAGAATTGGTGCTAAACACTTCTCATTGTGGTATCTAAACTGAGGCACTAGTTTAGGTGTCAGTTATATAACTGCCATGAAAGAATATATTTTGGGGAAGGAGGACCCTGGAGGAAAGTGGCCCCACATCTATTCTGGTAGCCTATGTATTGCTCTGGAGAAACAAGCGTTTAACTTTAAAAAAGGAGTATGATAGAATGAGAAGAACGGTAAAAAAAAAACTTAGAGGGGCAACTGAGAGGGTAAAAACTGTACAACAGGCGTGGATGCTGTTCAAAAGTACCATCCTGGAGGCCCAGGCCAAACATATTCCGCAAATTAGAAAGGAAAGACAGAATTCTAAGAGACAGCCGGCGTGGTTGAAAAGTGAGGTGAAGGAAGCTATTAGGGCTAAAAGAAACGCCTTCAGAAAATGGAAGAACGAACCATCTGAAAATAACAAGAAGCAGCATAAGGAGTGTCAAAGCAAATGCAAGGCGCAGATAAAGAAGGCCAAGAGGGATTACGAAAAAAAAATAGCATTAGAGGCAAAAAAACATAGTAAAAATGTTTTTCAGTATATCAAAAGCAGGAAGCCGGCAAAAGAATCGGTCGGGCCGCTGGATGACCGAGGGGTAAAAGGGGCGATCAAGGAAGACAAAGACATAGCGGAAAGATTAAATGAATTCTTTGCTTCGGTCTTCACCAAGGAAGATTTGGGTGGTATACCGATGTCGGATATGGTATTTCAAGTGGACGAGTCAGAGAAACTTACTGAATTCACAGTAAACCTGGAGAACGTAATGGGACAGTTCAGCAAACTGAAGAGTAGCAAATTTCCTGGACCGGATGGTATTCATCCTAGAGTACTGATAGAATAGAAAAATGAGCTTGCGGAGCTACTGTTAGTGATATGCAATTTATCCTTAAAATCGAGTGTGGTACCGGAAGATTGAAGGGTGGCCAATGTAATGCTGATTTTTTAAAAAGGCTCCAGAGGAGATCCGGGAAATTATAGACCGGTGAGTCTGACGTCAGTGCCGGGGAAAATGGTAGAGGCTATTATTAAAACCAAAATTACAGAGCACATCCAAGGACATGGATTACTGAGACCACGTCAGCACGGCTTTAGTGTGGGGACATCTTGTCTGACCAATTTACTTCAATTCTTTGAAGGAGTAAACAAACATGTAGACAAAGGGGAGTCGGTTGACATTGTGTATCTGGATTTTCAAAAGGCGTTTGACAAGGTACCTCATGAAAGGCTACAGAGGAAATTGGAAGGTCATGGGATAGGAGGAAATGTCCTATTGTGGATTAAAAACTGGTTGAAGGATAGGAAACAGAGAGTGGGGTTAAATGGGCAGTATTCACAATGGAGAAGGGTAGTTAGTGGGGTTCCTCAGGGGTCAGTGCTAGGACCGCTGCTTTTTAATATATTTATAAACGATTTAGAGATGGGAGTAACCAGTGAGGTAATTAAATTTGCTGATGACACAAAGTTATTCAAAGTCGTTAACTTATGAGAAGATTTGTGAAAAATTACAGAAGGACCTTACAAGACTTGGAGACTGGGCGGCTAAATGACAGATGACGTTTAATGTGAACAAGTGCAAGGTGATGCATGTGGGAAAAAAGAACCCGAATTATAGCTACTTCATGCAAGGTTCCAGGTTAGGAGTTACGGACCAAGAAAGGGATCTGAGTGTCGTCTTTGATAATACAGTCAAACCTTCTGCTCAGTATGCTGCTGCGGCTAGGAAAGTGAATAGAATGTTGGGTATTATTAGGAAAGGTATGGAGAACAGGTGTGAGGATGTTATAATGCTGTTGTATCACTCCATGGTGCAACCGCACCTTGAGTATTATGTTCAATTCCGGTCACCGCATCTCAAGAAAGATATAGTAGAATTGGAAAAGGTGCAGCTAAGGGCGACTAAGATGATAGCGGGCATGGGACGACTTCCCTATGAAGAAAGACTAAGGAGGCTAGGGTTTTTCAGCTTGGAGAAGAGACGGCTGAGGGGAGACATGATAGAGGTATATAAAATAATGAGTGGAGTGGAACAGGTGGATGTGAAGCGTCTGTTCACACTTTCCAAAAATACTAGGACTAGGGGGCATGCGATGAAACTACAGTGTAGTAAATTTAAAAAAATAGAAGAAAGTTTTTCTTCACTCAACGCGTAATTAAATTCTGGAATTCATTGCCGGAGAACGTAGTGAAGGCGGTTAGCTTGGCAGAGTTTTAAAAGGGGTTGGACGGTTTCCTAAAGGACAAGTCCATAGACCACTACTAAATGGGAAAAATCCACAATTTCGGGAATAACATGTATAAAATGTTTCTACGTTTGGGTAGCTTGCCAGGTGCCCTTGACCTGGATTGGCCGCTGTCGGGGACAGGATGCTGGGCTCAATGGACTTTTGGTCTTTTCCCAGTATGGCATTACTTATGTACTTAAGAACAATTACCTGACCTCCACACTGTTGATGCATCTCTATGTATTCTGCCGAACTAGGAAGAGATAGGACTGCCATTATTATAGGCAACTTCTTCATTAGAGATGAAATTAGCTTGGGCCCCATAATGGTAATCACCACTGCAACAGGATTTTGAGTTTGCTCCAGATCTTCCATTTATATATTTCCCCTCTATTGTCCTGTTTGTTTGTTTGCTAAATATGGGTTAAATCTTATCCTTTCAAGCTTCCAGCTCCACTCAATTTTCCAATGAACTCATTTGTTATCCCTTAAGCTTCTTCAGATCCCACTGTAGAAGATTTTAAGGCAGCCTCTGGAGAGGAGAGTTCAGCATTGCTAGCATCTTTGAGCATTAGGAGAAGCAAGAATCCACCATTCTTTCTGCAAATGTGTACTGTACACAGGCAGTGGATCTGAATAATAATACTGATGACACAGAGGGAGAACCATTGGTAAGATGAGCAGATGATCTCTGCTTCACTGGAGGAATGACTGATCCATGAGCTACGATTGGAGCTGATTCAGAATCTGCCTGTGTGGCAACAGAGGAGAAGCTGAAGGAGTCTAGAGCTTTCACTAGATCAGAATTCCCAAGGCAATAAATGCTCTATCTTTGGAAGCAGGCACAATTGAGGAAATGCCACAGCTCCCTGGGAACACTTCCATGGATGATGTACGGCTTGGATTAAAGGTATCCTAGTTGGATACATCTTTCAGTTAGGCAAATTTACAGCTGACACAGAACAAAAATGACCAGAAGAAGGAGTACAGTAGTCAGCAAAGGACTTGTGAGTCTTGATCTGACTTTTTGGCATTTATATATATTGCGCCTTTTTAAAGATAGCATTTCAATTGATCAAGCATAGGCCACATTTGAATGTGACCTTTCAAACAGCCCCCTGAGGCAGGCATTTTGCCGAAACCGTGTCTGGGACTGAAAAAGGGGAAAAAAGGCCAAACGTCAGCCGGCATGGCTAAACAGTAAGGTAAAGGAAGTCATTAGAACCAAAAAACAATCATTCAGAAAGTAGAGAAGAGAACCGACTGAAGGTAACAAGATAAAGCATAAGCAATGCCAAGCCAAATGCAAAGCGGAGAGGGCAAAAAAGGACTTTGAGAAAAAGTTAGCGTTAGAAGTGAAAATACATAGTAAAAAAGTTTTTTAGATACATTAAAAGCAGGAAGCCGGCTAAAGAATCGGTTGGGCCGCTGGATGAAAATGGTGTTAAAGGGGCAATCCGGGAAGACCGAGCCGTAGCGGAGAAATTAAATGAATTCTTTGCCTCAGTCTTCACCGAGGAGGATTTGGGAGGGACACCGGTGCCGGAAAGTGTATTTGAAGCAGGCAAGTCGGAGAAACTAAACGAATTCTCTGTAAACTTGGAGGATGTAATGGGTCAGTTCTGCAAACTGAAGAGTAGTAAATCACCAGGACCTGATGGTATTCATCCCAGAGTATTAATAGAACTGAAAAATGAACTTGTAGAGCTACTGTTAGTAATATGCAATCTATCCCTAAAATCGAGTGTGGTACCGGAAGACTGGAGGGTAGCCAATGTTACGCTGATTTTAAAAAAGGTTCCAGAGGAGATCCGGGAAATTATAAACCGGTGAGTTTGACGTCGGTACTGGGCAAAATGGTAGAGGCTATTATCAAGAATAAAATTACAGAGCACGTACAAAAACATGGGCCGATGAGACAAAGTCAGCACAGATTTAGTGAAGGGAAGTCTTGCCTCACCAATCTACTGCATTTTTTTGAGGGGGTGAACAAACATGTAGACAATGGGGAGCCGGTGGATATTGTGCATCTGGATTTTCAAAAGGCATTTGACAAAGTGCCTCATGAAAGACTCCTGAGGAAACTGGAGAGTCATGGGATCGGAGGTAGGGTATTACTATGGATTAAGAGCTGGTTGAAAGATAGGAAGCAAAGAGTAGGGTTCAATGGTCAGTATTCTCAGTGGAGAAGGGTAGTTAGTGGGGTCCCGCAGGGGTCTGTGTTGGGACCGCTGCTTTTTAACATATTTATAAATGACCTAGAGATGGGAGTAACTAGTGAGGTAATTAAATTCGCAGATGACACAAAATTATTCAGGGTCGTCAAGTCCCAGGAGGAGTGTGAAAGATTACAGGAGGACCTCGCGAGACTGGGGGATTGGGCGTGCAAGTGGCAGAAGAAGTTCAATGTTGACACGTGCAAAGTGATGCATGTGGGTAAGAGGAACCTGAATTACAGCTATGTCATGCAAGGTTCCGCGTTAGGAGTTACGGACCTAGAAAGGGATCTGGGAGTCACCATGGATAAGACGTTAAAAACTTCAGCTCACTGTGTTGCGGCGGCTAAGAAAGTGTACAGAATGTTGAGTATTATTAGGAAAGGGATGGAAAACAAACACGAGAATGTTATAATGCTGTTGTATCGCTCCATGGTGCGACCGCACCTCGAGTATTGTGTCCCATTCTGGTCGCCGCATCTCAAAAAAGATATAAAGGAATTAGAAAAGGTTCAGAGAAGGGTGACGAAAATGATAAAGGGAATGGAACGACTTCCCTATGAGGAAAGGCTGAGAAGGTTAGGGCTCTTAAGCTTGGAGAAAAGGCGGCTGAGGGATGATATGATAGAAGTCTACATGATAATAAGCGGATTAGAGCGGACAGATGTGAAGCGTTTGTTTACACTTTCAGACAACAACAAAGCCAGGGGACACAAGATGAAGCTAGAATATGGTAGATTTAAAACAAATAGGAGAAAGTTTTTCTTTACTCAGCGTGTAGTTAGACTCTGGAACTCATTGCCGGAGAATGTAGTGACAGCAGCTGGCCTTACGGAATTTAAAGGGGGTTTGGACAGATTCCTGAGGGAAAAGTCCATTGAACATTATTACATTTTGAGGGGGGGGGGGGGGGAGAGGGGTTGCCAGGTTCTTGAAGCCTGGATTGGCCGCTGTCGGAGACAGGATGCTGGGCTTGATGGACCCTTGGTCGTTTCCCAGTATGGCGGTACTTATGTACTTATGACCTCGGTACCGATGCCGACGTCAGAGGACCGGACTGAGCCCCAAAAAGCTTCTCTCGTTGGGCCTCTCAAGACGCTTGGGTCCATTTCCTCATCCGAAGACACAGACTACAAGCAGCTGGGCTGTGGTCTGGCCCAAGGCACTGGATACACCAAGCGTGGGTATCGGTACCCGAGATAGTCCGGTTGCACCGACTACAACGTTTGAAGTCGCTGGGTGTCTTCAATGACATGGGGAAAAAAAAACGGTTCAGCAAAATCAAAAGACGTGATCGTGCCTGTTAAAAGAAAAAAGGGCACGAAAAGAAGGGAGCAAGTCGGCCGCATCGAAAAACAAAGGAAACTTAAAACAGGGCAAAAAAGTAAAGAAAAACTATGGGAGGGTTTTTTTTTCAACTGTAAATTCTAATAAAAAAGAAAGAAAAAAGATAAAAGTCAACGCAGAAAAACTCTTTCCCGGGCCTGAGAGGAGCAGGGAAAACTCAACCGCACCTCACTGTGAAGAAAAAATAATTGAGCGGGAACGCTGATGTGATGGGTGGGAAAATGGCCGTGCATGCGCGCCAGAAGACTCTGGAAATTTTTTAAAAATATTTTGCTGTGAAAATTGCTGGTTTCTCGGGCAGCCTGCTTGTCCTCGGAGAATAAAAGTTTTACTTCCAATTCACTAAAAATTATTCAAACTGGGTGTGGAAATAGTTAATCACTAAAATATACAACAAAATTTTCCACAATCAAAAATACATACGTTTAGCATAAAGTGTCAGTCATCACAAAATTGCTTTAAGCTGGGAAGGGAAAAGGCCTCAAAGAGCTCCAGGATATAGCAAGTCCTATAGAGCTAAACAAATCATTCAGATCAACTCTTCATTACTGGCCACCAAAAAACCTTTAAGGATTGCACTAAGTTGATTGACCGCAAAGAGTTCCTAGTCTTTATTTAAATTTTTATTTTTTCATTGTTCGTCTTTCTTTACTTGAACATACTCATAGTGCTAATGGGTTACTACAATACAAGCTGGAGCCAAAAAACTGCAATTGACGAACTGCGACAATAAGCCGTACAATTGGGTAATAAAGTACCAGCATTTATCTTTTCAGTGGTACTAGATGACAGCACTGGAATCTCCTTCTGCTGTGTCGAGCTGTTTACACCCTTTAGACGTCCCCAAGCCGACGATGGCCAGCGTTTTGTGCTGTAGCTGCTTCAGGGTCTTGGCAACAGGGCAACTTTTGAAACAGTCATACGTTCTCCTCACA
This sequence comes from Microcaecilia unicolor, assembly GCF_901765095.1. NCBI lineage: Eukaryota > Metazoa > Chordata > Amphibia > Gymnophiona > Siphonopidae > Microcaecilia > Microcaecilia unicolor. The sequence continues at coordinate 94,367,142 of NC_044040.1, read as the reverse complement.
TTGCCTCACTCAACTAGGAACTCTTTGCGGTAAATCAACTTAGTGCAATCCTGGAAGGTTTTTTGGTGGCCAATGATGAAGAGTTGATCTGAATGATATGTTTTACTTCCAATTCAGTCATCCTCCTGTTGTCCTTTTGGAGGAGCTTTGCTGGCTACACTATTCCCTTCTTCTGGTGGTACGTAGTATGTCACAGTCCTCAGCTTCTGCGGCGCTCCTCTACAGAACAAAAATTGCCATTCTGATGTATCTCTGGTGGTCATCTGTTCATTTTGGGCACCTTTTTGTGCCTTGGTCGTAAGAAAAACACGAGCAGATAAAGTCGTCCAAGTGTTCGTCAGGGACGTCCTTGTTTCTTTTGATTATGGGTTGAGGACGTCCTAGTGTTAGGCACGCCCATGTCCCGCCTTCGCTACGCCTCCGATATGCCCCCTTGAACTTTGGCCGTCCCTGCAAAAGAAAGCAGTTGGAGATGTCCAAAATCGGCTTTTGATTTATACCGATTTGGAGGACCCTGTGAGAAGGACATCCATCTTCCGATTTATGTCAAAAGATGGGCGTCCTTCTCTTTCGAAAATGAACCCAATAGTCACCTTACAAATGTCTTCAATGGAGGCAGAGTGGAAATGGGGCTACTGAGGTTGCCTGTGCTCTGACAATGTGAGCCATAATTCAGCCATGAAGGGTCAGTCCAGCCTGTGTATACGTATATGAGATATAGAGGGGCATTTTCGATATGACGTCTAAGTCCGACATTGGAAGTTTTGCTCAAAACATCCAGAATTTGAGTAGCAAATACAGCCAATTTTGAAACAGCAAAATGTCTTACCTTTTTGTTTTTTTCAAAAATAGCCACTTAGTAGATGTTTTTGTGCTCTGTGCATTTATCCTTTTGGTCTATTTTTGAAAAAAAAAAAAGTCCAAGTAAAAAACCACACAAAATCAAGCCATTGGGATTTAGGAAGAGCCAGCATTCTTAGTAGACTGGGAGACTGGGCATCTAAATGGCAGATGACGTTTAATGTGAGCAAATGCAAAGTGATGCATGTGGGGAAGAGGAACCTGAATTGTAGCTATGGAATGCAAGGTTCCACATTAGGAGTCACTATCTAAGAAAGGGATCTTGGCATTCTTGTTGATGTAATGTTGAAACCCTCTGCTCAGTGTGCAGCGGCGGCTAAGAAAGCAAATAGAATGTTAGGTATTATTAGGAAAGGAATGGAAAACAAAAGTGAGGACGTTATAATGCCTTTGTATCGCTCCATGGTGCGACCGCACCTCGAATATTGTGTTCAATTCTGGTCACCGCATCTCAAGAAAGATATAGTGGAATTAGAAATGGTATAGAGAAGGGCAACGAAAATGATAAAGGGGATGGGACGACTTCCGTATGAGGAAAGGCTAAAGCATTTAGGGCTCTTCAGCTTGGAGAAAAGACAGCTGAGGGGAGATATGGTAGAGGTTTATAAAATAATGAGTGGAGTGGAACGGGTGGATGTGAATCATTTGTTTACTGTTTCCAAAAATACTAGGACTAGGGGGAATGCAATGAAACTACAAAGTAGTAAATTTAATACAAATCAGAGAAAATCTTTCTTCACTCAATGTGTAATTAAACTCTGGAATTCATTGCCAGAGAGTGTGGTAAAGGCAGTTAGCTTAGCGGGGTTTAAAAAAAGGTCTGGCCAGCTTCCTAAAGGAAAAGTCCATAGACCATTATTAAATTGACTTTGGGAAAATCCAGTGGTATATCTGGGATAAGCAACATAAAATGTATTGAACTTTTTCGGGATCTTGCCAGGTATTTGTGACCTGGATTGGCCACTGTTGGAAACAGGATGCTGGGCTTGACGGACCTTTGGTCTGTCCCAGTATGGCAATACTTAGCACAATTTTAAAAAATGAATCGCGCTGTGAGGTGCTGAATAATAGGAGGAAGGAAGAGAGAGAGAAATAATGAAACTGGGGGAAGAGGAAAGGGGAGGAAAAAAGAGAAAAGGAGATATGTAGGATCTGAGGGTCAAGAGGGAGGGAGATTATCAGTCCTCTAGGGAAGGGAAGGGGGATGAGATTTGATGTATCGCCTTTCTGAAGTTACAATAAAAGCAGTTCACATATTATATACAGGTACTTACATTGTACCTAGGGCAATGGAGATTTAAGTGATTTTCCCAGAGTTCGAAGAAGAGGCAGTGGGAAATAAATAAATTAATAGATAAATAAACAAACTTTAATTGTGTGATTAATCAAGATTAGAGTGTTTTAATCGTGCGATTAATCACGACTAATGCTGCCCTAATATGTAGTAGTCTTGATTACTGCAACATTGTATATCTTGGGATGCCAAAGTACTCTGTTCGAGCACTTCAAATAGTAATGAACTCAGCAGTGTGACTATTAATGGGACTTTCCTGTTCAGAGCATATTTTTCCTTGTTTGAAGCATCTGAAGTGGATGCTACTACTACTACTACTACTACTACTATTTAGCATTTCTATAGCGCTACAAGGCATACGCAGCACTGCACAAACATAGAAGAAAGACAGTCCCTGCTCAAAGAGCTTACAATCTAATAGACAAAAAAATAAATAAAGTAAGCAAATCAAATCAATTAATGTGAACGGGAAGGAAGAGAGGAGGGTAGGTGGAGGCGAGTGGTTACAAGTGGTTACGAGTCAAAAGCAATGTTAAAGAGGTGGGCTTTCAGTCTAGATTTAAAGGTGGCCAAGGATGGGGCAACACGTAGGGGCTCAGGAAGTTTATTCCAGGCGTAGGGTGCAGCGAGACAGAAGGCGCGAAGTCTGGAGTTGGCAGTAGTGGAGAAGGGAACAGATAAGAAGGATTTATCCATGGAGCAGAGTGCACGGGAAGGGGTGTAGGGAAGGACGAGTGTGGAGAGATACTGGGGAGCAGCAGAGTGAGTACATTTATAGGTTAGTAGAAGAAGTTTGAACAGGATGCGAAAACGGATAGGGAGCCAGTGAAGGGTCTTGAGGAGAGGGGTAGTATGAGTAAAGCGAACCTGGCGGAAGATGAGACGGGCAGCAGAGTTTTGAACCGACTGGAAAGGGTAGAGGTGACTAAGTGGGAGGCCAGCAAGAAGCAGATTGCAGTAGTCTAAACGAGAGGTGACAAGGGTGTGGATGAGGGTTTTGGTAGAGTGCTCGGAAAGAAAGGGGCGGATTTTACGGATGTTGTAAAGAAAGAAACGACAGGTCTTGGCAATCTGCTGGATATGAGCAGAGAAGGAGAGAGAAGAGTCAAAGATGACCCCAAGGTTTCGAGCTGAGGAGACAGGGAGAATGAGAGAGCCATCAACAGAAATAGAAAACGGGGGGAGCGGGGAGGTGGGTTTGGGGGGGAAAATGAGAAACTCGGTTTTGGTCATATTTAATTTCAGGTGGCGTTGAGACATCCAGACAGCAATGTCAGACAAGCACGCTGAAACTTTGGTTTGGATGCAAGGTGAGATATCAGGGGTAGAAAGGTAGATTTGGGAGTCATCAGCATAGAGATGGTAGGAAAAGCCATGGGATGAGATTAATGAACCAAGGGAAGAAGTGTAGATAGAAAAGAGGAGGGGACCAAGAACAGAACCTTGAGGTACGCCGACAGGTAGAGGGATAGAAGTAGAAGAGGATCCACCAGAGTGAACACTAAAGGTGCGGAGGGAGAGGTAGGAAGAGAACCAGGAAAGGACAGAGCCCTGGAATCCAAGTGAGGACAGGGTATCGAGAAGTATGCTGTGATCGACAGTGTCAAAAGCAGCAGAAAGATCAAGAAGAATGAGGATGGAATATTGACCTCTGGATTTAGCCAGTAATAGGTCATTGGAGACTTTAGTAAGCGCAGTTTCGGTTGAGTGGAGAGGGCGAAAACCAGATTGTAGTGGGTCAAGAATAGCATGTGAGGAGAGAAAATCAAGGCAGCGGCGGTGAACAGCACGCTCAAGTAATTTGGAGAGAAAAGGAAGGAGGGAGATGGGTCGGTAATTAGAGGGACAAGTAGGGTCGAGTGAAGGCTTCTTAAGGAGAGGTGTGACCACAGCATGTTTAAAGGCAGCAGGGACAGTCGCAGTGGAAAGTGAGAGGTTGAGAATATGACAGATAAAAGGAATAAGAGCAGGAGAGATGGCATTAAGAAGGTGGGTGGGAATGGGATCAGAGGAACAGGTGGTACATTTTGAGGAAGAAAGGAGAAGTGTAGTTTCCTCAATAGTAACTTCAGGAAAGGAGGAAAGGGAATGAGGGGAAGGAGAGAGAGGGGAACGGACTAGTGGAGGGAGAGGTGGTGAGGTAGAGAAAGCAAGGTTTATCTTCTGAACCTTGTTGTGAAAGAATTCAGCAAGGGTCTGAGGAGATAATGAAGGGGAAGTTGGGGGAGGGGGCACCTTGAGGAGAGAGTTCAATGTGGTGAAGAGAAGTCGAGGATTAGAGCCAAGAGAGTTGGTCAGTTGGATATAATAATCCTGTTTGGCACGTAAAAGAGCAGATTGGAAGGAGATCAGCATGAACTTAAAGTGTAAGAAATCAGCAAGGGTCCGAGATTTCCGCCAGAGGCGTTCGGCGGAGCGGGTACAGGAACGTAGGTAGCGGATATTAGAAGTCAGCCAAGGTTGGGGTTTTGTACGCCTTACAGGGCGGGTCATCAAAGGTGCAAGAGTGTCTAAGGCAGAGGATAGAGTATTGTTGTAAGAAGAAACAGCCTCGATGACAGACATGGATGGTGCCACAGTAGAGAGGAGGTTTGAAACATGGGAGGATAGAGATGAAGGGTCAATATCATGAAGATTCCTACATAAATTAGATAAGATAGGACGGGACTGGGAGGGAGGAGGATATTGTATAAATTGCTGCTCTTGGTTCATCAGGATATGTATCAGGATACAGCTGTTTATTTGAAAACTGCATTTCAGTGGTATACACCACCACAATCATTGCAATCTGAACATCAGCAATTCCTTGTGGTTCCTGCATTGCAACATATACGTTTGTAGCTTACAAAGCTGGGAACTTTCTCCATCTGTGGTCCAACTGAATGGAACAATTTACCATTATGAGTCAAGTGTGAAGCCAGTGGTCCTGCATTCCAGAAATAGCTCAGACTTCCTCTTGTTTAAGGCTTTTTTTCTGTTCTGATTGATTATTGTACTTGTAATTTGTTTGATTTTTCTATTTGTTTTTGCTGAATGTTTTATTGTAATCCGCTCTGGATAAGGGCAGACTATAAGAAAATAATAAATCTAAATCTTGGTTACCAGCTTTATTCTACAATATATTTAAAAATTCTCAAACAGAGTACTTTATCATTTGCAGGCTTCCTTCCATCTTAAAAATTCACATAAAGCTTCTCAACTGCTGTAAATCTCTAGCAATACAGGCCTTTGATGTCTCTTCCCACGTCTCCACCTTAGCAGTAGCAATGCAACATCTCTCATGGCTCAGAGTGTCCAACCTCGAATCTACAGTTCAAGAACGTCTAGCAGATGACCTCATGGAAAAAATTTATTTGGAGACAAAATCGAGGAGATGGCTGATCTAATCAAAAAACATACAGATGCCATTCAGACTTTATCTAAAGATTTGTAGGAAGATATTGAAGCGCCAACTATTATATGGCCCGATGCAAAGAGCAAAGAGCTGCTAGACCTCAGAGAGCATGTTCGTACTCTCAAGGCTAGAATAGCAGACTTGGTAGAAATGAAGGAGATAGAGAAATTCATAGACGAGACCTACAGGGATGTTGTGGAGAGGTCCCACCTCCAGTCAGGTAGCCTCTGTGTTGCCTTGGAGGATGGAGGTATCCCAGAAGGTGAAATAGTAAGTACTCCTTTAGACAGGACCTGCACACCTGGGAATGGACTATCTTACCACACCAGAGATATGTCTCCAGGTACTGCCCGAGAAGGCAAGCATACGACAGCTGTTGTGGTTGGTGATTCAATCATTAGGCATATAGATAGTTGGGTGGCTGGTGGACGGGAGGATCGCCTAGTTACTTGCCTGCCTGGTGCGAAGGTGGCGGACCTCACACATCACCTAGACGGGATTTTAGATAGTGCTGGGGAGGAGCCGGCTGTCTTGGTACATGTGGGTACCAATGACGTAGGAAAATGTGGGAGAGAGGTTCTGGAAGCCAAATTTAGGCTTTTAGGAAGAAAGCTCAAATCCAGATTCTCTAGGGTGGCTTTTTCTGAAATACTTCCCGTTCCATGCGCAGGGCCTATGAGACAGGCAGAGCTCTGGAGTCTTAATGTGTGGATGAGACAATGGTGCAAGGATGAGGGTTTTAGATTTGTTAGGAACTGAGCGACATTCTGGGGAAAAGGAAACCTATTCAGAAAGGATGGGCTCCACCTTAACAGGGATGGGACCGGGCTGCTGGCATCAACATTTAAAAAAGAGATAGAGCAGCTTTTAAACTAGGAACGGGGGGAAGGCCGACAGTTGCACAGGAGCGTATGGTTCGGAATAAGGTATCTTGCAAGGATATCGCCCAGACAGGGAAGACAGGGTTTATTGATAGTGAGTATGAAAAAGAGACTGTAGTAGATTCAATGTCCATAAATAAAAATAATAAAAACCAGGCAAAAAATAGCAAATTAGTACTGGCAAGTGAACAACATGCTGTAATAAGGAATAACAAGCCAAGCTTGAAGTGCCTATATGCAAATGCTAGGAGCCTTAGACATAAGATGGGAGAATTGGAATTTATTGCACTGAATGAAGAATTAGATATAATAGGCATCTCTGAGACCTGGTGGAAGGAGGATAACCAGTGGGACACTGTCATACCGGGGTACAAATTATATCGTAGTGATAGGGTGGACCAGATTGGGGGAGAAGTAGCACTGTATGTTAACGAGAGCCTTGGGTCAAATGGATTGGAAATTCTGTGGGAAACGAAAGATCTCTTGGAATCATTGTGGATTGTGGTCCGCCATTTTTGTGTTCCAGGGTGACACGGAGACTATGGGAGAAGTTAACTACTTGGAGCTGTTTATTATAAATGATTTCCCCTGAAGCAGCTATCTGTTAGCGAAACAGGGCTTCCCTGTCGGGACTTTATGCAAGTTTAGAAGTTATCTTTGCAAGGCTGGGCACCATAAAAATCTACAGAAAATCGTCATCTAAGATAAGTACTTATTCCAAGTTATTTCCCAATACATGTCGAGTCTCAGCTACGAGTGTTTGTAAGGGCAGAGTGGCAGTGTTTTTGTGAAGCTGATATAGTGGAGTTTTTTTTTTAAGACGCATGATTAAAGTGGTTCCCTCATTATACAAAAGGTGTGTCCTTTAAAAACGAGGAAGTTCCGAATTTTCTGAGGTCTTCTTTTTTCTCCACTTTTTTCATCATTTCCTGCCATAGTTGCCCATAAACACATTGTGCATTGAGTAGAATTGTGGGAGAATTTTTGATGAAATAAAGGACAGCTTTGTGAAGCAGCTGGTACAGGAGCTGACAAGAGAAGGAAAAATTCTAGACTTAGTCATTTGTGGAGCACATGATCTGGTACGGGAGGTAACGGTCGCTTGACAACAGTGATCATAACCACGAAATGAGGTGTTGAGGCCCCACTTGGAGTATTGTGTTCAGTTTTGGAGGCTGTATCTTGCTAAGGATGTAAAAAGACTAAAAGCACTCCAGAGAAAGACAACAAAAATGATATGGGACTTGTACCATAAGACTTATGAGAAGAGACACAAACTCTTCTCACTCATAAACAATCTCTTAAATACTAATACAGTTACCTCCAACAACACAGATACCCCATCAGCAACCAATCTAGCAAATTACTTCAAGGAGAAAATCATAAAGCTCCGACTCATGATACCTACCAACATAACGGATTACACAAATATCCTTAAATGTCTAGATCCAAAACCCGGGGAATACCCAGCAGATCGATCATGGACCAACTTTGACACGCTTTCATCAAATGAAATCTCACATTGGCTTGGAAAATACGCCAAATCGCAATGCAAACTAGACATTTGCCCTAATAGTCTAATAAGATCTGCACCCAAACAAATCAAAACAGACCTCACGAACCATGTAAATTACAGACTCCAAAATGGGCTCTTTCCCACGGATAAAGGAAACATCCTACTTACTCCGCTACCGAAAGATGCTAAGAAAAGCACAATGGACCTGACCAACTATCGCCCAGTAGCATCTATTCCACTTATAACCAAACTCATGGAAGGCATAGCGACGAAACAACTTACTGAATACCTAAATAAACACTCAATCCTGCACGAGTCTCAATCAGGATTTCAGTCAAATCACAGCACCGAAACAGTTCTAGTGTCCGCAATGAACTCATTCAAACAAGCAATTGCAACTGGTAACAACATACTCCTCCTACAATTCGACATGTCCAGTGCCTTTGACATGGTTAATTATGAAATACTTTTACATGTACTAGAATACTTCGGAGCAGGAGGCACAGTTCTCAAATGGTTCAAAGGATTCCTGACCACAAGATCATACCAAGTAACAATGAACGCGGACAGATTATTCCCATGGATACCTGAATGTGGAGTACCCCAAGGATCCCCCCTCCCACCAACTTTATTCAACCTAATGATGATACCTTTAGCCAAACTTCTAGCCAATCAAAACTTCAACCCCTACATATATGCAGATGACGTCACAATTTACATCCCGTTCAAACATGATCTAAATGAAATCACCAACGAGATCAACCAAAGCCTCCAAATAATGCACACCTGGGCAGATGCATTCCAACTAAAACTTAATGCAGAAAAAACACAATGTCTTGTACTTACCTCACAATATAACACAAAAAACTTCTCGACCATAACCACACCATATTGTTCTCTTCCTGTTTCACAAAACTTGAAAATTCTTGGAGTCACCATTGATCGAAACCTCACTCTTGATGCCCACGTGAAAAACACTACGAAAAAGATGTTCTACTCCATGTGGAAACTCAAAAGGGTAAAACCTTTTTTCCCGAGATACATCTTCCGTACATTGGTACAGTCAATGGTAATAAGCCACCTGGACTATTGCAACGCACTGTACGCTGGCTGCAAAGAACAGACTATTAAAAAACTCCAGACTGCCCAGAATACGGCCGCCAGACTCATATATGGAAAAACTAAATATGAAAGTGCAAAACCCTTAAGAGAGAAACTCCACTGGTTCCCACTTAAGGAACGCATTGCATTCAAGATCTGCACGATTGTACACAAAATCATTCACGCAGACGCCCCAACCTACATGCTAAACCTCATGGACCTACCTCCCAGAAACGCCACAAGATCATCTCGCAAATTTCTCAACCTACACTTCTCAGCTGTAAAGGACTAAAATACAAGCTGATGCACGCCACCACCTTCTCTTACATGAGCACGCAGTTATGGAATGCATTACCCACAGATCTGAAAACAATTGACAAAACAACTACCTTTCGCAAATCTCTGAAGACATATTTCTTCAACAAGGCCTACAATGAGAACCTACAGCCCCAATAATCCACTTCACCAACCCATTCAGGTATGAAAGCCCACCTTCTATAAATACCCTAATAAATTCCTTCCCTTAATTAATCTCTACACAATACTAACTATACTTGATATACTGGAATAACTATGTTAACAATACTATGTAAACCACTTTGAGCCTGCAAATAGGTGGGATAAGGTGGGATACAAATGCAATAAATAAATAAATAAATCTGACTATGTATGGCCTAGAGGAAAGAAGGGACAGGGAAGATATGATACAGACATTTAAATACTTGAGAGGTATTAATATAGAAACAAATCTTTTCCAGAGAAGGGGAAACAGTAAAACTAGAGGACATGAGCTGAAGTTGCGGGGTGGTAGACTTAGGAGTAATATCAGGAAATTCATCTTCATGGAGAGGGTGATCGATGCCTGGAATGCCCTCCCGAGGGTAAAAACAAAAACGGTGACTGAATTCAAAAAGGCATGGGATGGACACAGAGGATCTCTATTTAGAAAATAGATGGTATTTAAAAAAAAACATATTTAATGGCTGCGTGTGTGTGGATGTGAGAGTGACGCTTGGATGGCAACTCCGGCTGTGAAGAATTAAGGCCAGCGCTGCGCAGAGTTTGTAGGTCTGTGTTGTATATATGGCAATCCAATTTAGAATGGGCAAGAAAGGGCTTCAATGGCAAGCTCAGTGGATGGAACTGAGGACAGTGCTGGACAGATTTTTACCATCTGGGTCCTGCAAATGACAAGATGGATTCAGATAGGCTGAAATGGGCTCTGATGGGAACTCTAGTAGCTGGAACATAAGGACAAAGCCAAGCTTCGCACACAAGGGTCTTGGTCTGCAAGGAAAGAACTTATCAAATCAATCTTCTGGAATTACGAGCAGTTTGGAATGCACTCAGAACATTCCAGAACTGTGTTTTTGGTCATAGTAACATAGTAGATGATGGCAGAAAAAGACCTGCACGGTCCATCCAGTCTGCCCAACAAGATAAACTCATATGTGCATACCTTACCTTGATTTGTACCTGTCTTTTTCAGGGTACAGGCCGTATAAGTCTGCCCAGCACTATCCCCTCCTCCCAACCACCAGCCACGCCTCCCACCACCGGCTCTGGCACAGACCGTATAAGTCTTCGGACCACTATCCTCACCTCCCAACCACCAACCCCTCTTCCCCGCACCGGCTCCGCCACCCAATTTCGGCTAAGCTCCTGAGGATCCATTCCTTCTGCACAGGATTCCTTTATGTATATCCCACGCATGTTTGAATTCCGTTACTGTTTTCATCTCCACCACCTCCTGCGGGAGGGCATTCCAAGCATCCACCACTCTCTCTGTGAAAAAATACTTCCTGACATATTTTTTGAGTATGCCCCCCTTCAATCTCATTTCATGTCCTCTCGTTCTACCGCCTTCCCATCTCTGGAAAAGATTTGTTTGCGGATTAATACCTTTCAAATATTTGAACGTCTGTATCAGTCAGGTATTTCTCATCCATACGGACACCCAAATAGCAATATATTACCTGAACAAAGAGGGAGGTACGGTTTTTATCTACTCTGTCACCAGACAATCCATATATGAACCTGGGTAGCTTCTTGAAACATATTCCTCAAAGCAGTATATCTGGCTGGCAACCAGAATGCTATAGCGGACAAGCTCAGCAGAGTCTTCCAGCCTCATGATTGGTCTCTCAGTACCTCTGTCATTCATCAAATATTCCAATGGGGAACCCCAACGATAGACCTGTTCGCTTCTCCCCACAACAAGCTTTCTATCATGCCCCTCACCTGTTTTCAGAAGTCTTCCATAGTCTCCAGCAGCCTCCTGTGTCTGAGGAATCTTGTCTACTTCCTGGAACTCTGTACTTCCTTTTTATAGCCCTGCAAGATGGTGCTGACTGATGACATCACATGTTGCCTAGGTATTTAAGGAAGTTCCCTACACTCAACCAGTGCCTCGACAACAGGCTTCCTGGTGTCTTGCACACTTCAGTGTGTATTGTCTTGTTCCAGTGCTCCTGCCTTGCCTTGTTCTGGTGTTCCTGCCTTGCCTTGTTCCAGTATTCCTGCCCTGCCTTGCTCCAGCATTCCTACCAGCCTGGCCCTGCCCAGTCTTGCTCAGAGACAGATCAGGTGGAATGCCATAGGACTCCTCATCTGAGAACTCCTGTGGGTCTGGATCCATCTCCCAGGAAAGGTCTGAGTCTGACTCTTCAATATACTGCTTATGGGGAGTATGTGGAAGACAGTGACAACTACAGCATTGGCTCTGCACCAAGATCAAGGTGTGTTGAGATCACAGAGTTCCCAATGTTGGAGAACCCTCTTCTAGCGATGTCAACGCATGCATTGGTCGGGTTCCTGTCACACAGGACAGTCAATGCCAAGCCGGTGTGCAGGACCTCTCCCGTGACTGTCTCTCTGATACATCGACCAGCTGAGCTAAGGCTGGTGAAAGCACCCTGTAACCCTGTATGGACTGTAACTTCAGCAGCCCTGAGAGCTTCTCCTTGAGCATAGCCCTGATTTCCATGTGGAGAGTTGGCATCATTGCCAGTTGGGAGCATGGCGTGGACAAAGCTTGGGCTATAGCTTGTGCAGACATAAGAGATTTCAAAGATCTGAAAGGCTCATGTAAAATGAGCTTGAGAGATGGACAGTCACTGCAACCAGGACGCTTCCTGTGCTTCGATCACATTGATGCAGGGGAGGTATGGGTCGAGTGCCTGTAGGCAGAATGATGGTGATGCTTCTTAGTTTTTTTGTGCTGCAGGTCCCTTGATGTACGCAACACCAACAATGAGGACTTAGAGTCCATACGGGTATGTGATACCATGGCTTTTCAATACTGTATCGGTGCTTTCAATGTCAACGCTGATGGAGGTTCCACATCAGGTACCGAATCTCCTGCCATACTCTTGTTGGATTCTGCAGGCTTTAAGGGTCCTGGCTTGCATACACAGTCAGAGGCTACACGGAATATCTCAGTGCTCTGGACCTAAGCACTGATCACACCAATTATGGGGTCTATGAAAGCCACTTGGCACCCTTGATGTCATGGAGGGAAAAATGGCCAATGCTAAGTCAAAAGGCTCTATGGCCGGGGAGCTCGAGTAGTTGCATACCTGAAAATAGCCAATGTTTCTCAGCTAAAGGAGGAGCTGAGGCCCCAAAGGGCCAAAAATAAAAAATATTTAAAAAAAATGAAAATTTTGATAGAATGAACAATTAGATGAATAAAAGAAAAAATATGAAAAAAGTACTGAAAAGGAAAGGCACCAAAAGGCAAATGTTTGACACGCTGAGGAGAGATTAAAAACACACCTCGCTACTTGTCAGGAAATGACAGACTACTGGTCTTGTGCTTGAGTGTCGGGCGGGAAGGCACCCACTCATACATGGTGGGGGCACTCCTCAAAGTTTAAAAGTAACAGTGCACTTGGCAGTGTCCATACCAGGCTCCATGGATGATGTTACCCACATGTGAGAATATTATGCCTGCTTTTTCTCGGAGAAACCAACTTACATATAAGGTATCTGTTCTAATGTATAGAAGATACTGTGAGCATAAAATGCAGCAGCAAGAACCATTTATGCAATGGACAAATATGATCACATCACTGGTATTCCATTTACACTGATTACCATTTGAAGCAAGATTTCAATATAAGGTGTCAGCTTTGACCTATCTAGCTTTGCATTTATTTATTTGTTGCATCTGTATCCCACATTTTCCCACCTATTTGCAGGCTCAATGTGGCTTACATTGTACCATAATGGCGATCGTCAATTCCAGATCAAGAAATACATAGTGGTATTGTAGTAAAGTTCGTACATGACAAAGTAAATTAAGTAGTCAAGTGTTAAAGTTTCTTCCGGGGTAAGAAATCAAGTGGTATTGCGTTAAAGTTCAGTAATTGACAGTGTAGGTGAAGTAGTCAAGTATTGAAAGTTCATTTTGTCTATTTCTAGTATTGGTTTCCTTGTCTGGTATTTAGGATGGATCAATTATGGTATGCCTTTTTGAATAGGTTGGTTTTTAGTAATTTTCAGAAGTTTGTTTGGCCATGCATTGATTTTATGGCCTTTGGTAGTGCATTCCATAATTGCGTGCTTATGTATGAGAAGCTGGATGAATATGTTGATTTATATTTTAGTCCTTTGCAGCTAGGGTGGTGGAGGTTCAGGAATGTTCGTGCTGACCTTTTTGTGTTCCTGGTTGGTACAGTGGGGGAAATAAGTATTTGATCCCTTGCTGATTTTGTAAGTTTGCCCACTGACAAAGACATGAGCAGCCCATAATTGAAGGGTAGGTTATTGGTAACAGTGAGAGATAGCACATCACAAATTAAATCCGGAAAATCACATTGTGGAAAGTATATGAATTTATTTGCATTCTGCAGAGGGAAATAAGTATTTGATCCCCCACCAACCAGTAAGAGATCTGGCCCCTACAGACCAGGTAGATGCTCCAAATCAACTCGTTACCTGCATGACAGACAGCTGTCGGCAATGGTCACCTGTATGAAAGACACCTGTCCACAGACTCAGTGAATCAGTCAGACTCTAACCTCTACAAAATGGCCAAGAGCAAGGAGCTGTCTAAGGATGTCAGGGACAAGATCATACACCTGCACAAGGCTGGAATGGGCTACAAAACCATCAGTAAGACGCTGGGCGAGAAGGAGACAACTGTTGGTGCCATAGTAAGAAAATGGAAGAAGTACAAAATGACTGTCAATCGACAAAGATCTGGGGCTCCACGCAAAATCTCACCTCGTGGGGTATCCTTGATCATGAGGAAGGTTAGAAATCAGCCTACAACTACAAGGGGGGAACTTGTCAATGATCTCAAGGCAGCTGGGACCACTGTCACCACGAAAACCATTGGTAACACATTACGACATAACGGATTGCAATCCTGCAGTACCCGCAAGGTCCCCCTGCTCCGGAAGGCACATGTGACGGCCCGTCTGAAGTTTGCCAGTGAACACCTGGATGATGCCGAGAGTGATTGGGAGAAGGTGCTGTGGTCAGATGAGACAAAAATTGAGCTCTTTGGCATGAACTCAACTCGCCGTGTTTGGAGGAAGAGAAATGCTGCCTATGACCCAAAGAACACCGTCCCCACTGTCAAGCATGGAGGTGGAAATGTTATGTTTTGGGGGTGTTTCTCTGCTAAGGGCACAGGACTACTTCACCGCATCAATGGGAGAATGGATGGGGCCATGTACCGTACAATTCTGAGTGACAACCTCCTTCCCTCCGCCAGGGCCTTAAAAATGGGTCGTGGCTGGGTCTTCCAGCACGACAATGACCCAAAACATACAGCCAAGGCAACAAAGGAGTGGCTCAGGAAGAAGCACATTAGGGTCATGGAGTGGCCTAGCCAGTCACCAGACCTTAATCCCATTGAAAACTTATGGAGGGAGCTGAAGCTGCGAGTTGCCAAGCGACAGCCCAGAACTCTTAATGATTTAGAGATGATCTGCAAAGAGGAGTGGACCAAAATTCCTCCTGACATGTGTGCAAACCTCATCATCAACTACAGAAGACGTCTGACCGCTGTGCTTGCCAACAAGGGTTTTGCCACCAAGTATTAGGTCTTGTTTGCCAGAGGGATCAAATACTTATTTCCCTCTGCAGAATGCAAATAAATTCATATACTTTCCACAATGTGATTTTCCGGATTTAATTTGTGATGTGCTATCTCTCACTGTTACCAATAACCTACCCTTCAATTATGGGCTGCTCATGTCTTTGTCAGTGGGCAAACTTACAAAATCAGCAAGGGATCAAATACTTATTTCCCCCACTGTAAGTCTATGAGGTCTGTCATGTAGATTGGAGCTTCGCCGTGAATAATTTTGTGTACCAGGGTGCAGATTTTGAATGTAATACGTTCTTTAAGTGGGAGCCAGTGCAATTTTTCTCTTAGGGGTTTGGTGCTTTCGTATTTTGTTTTTCCAAAAATGAGTCTGGCTGCTGTGTTTTGAGCAGTTTGGAGTTTCTTAATGATTTGTTCTTTGCATCCGGCATAGATTGCATTACAGTAATCTAGGTGGCTTAGTACCATTGATTGTACCAGACTGCGGAATGTTTCCCTTGGGAAGAAAGGTTTTACTCTTTTGAGTTTCCACATTGAATGGAACATTTTCTTTGTTGTGTTTTTTGCTTGGATTTCTAGAGTGAGATTTCGGTCAATTGTGACTCCGAGAATTTTCAGGGTTTCTGAAACAGGAAGGGTGTACTCTGGGGTATTTATGGTGGTGGGTTTGTAAGTGTTGTATTGTGATGAGAGGATGAGGCATTGTGTTTTTTCCACATTGAGTTTTAATTGAAATGCATCCGCCCATTAATTCATGATTTGGAGACTGTTTAATTTCATTTGTGATTTCTGTGAGATCGTGTTTGAACGGGATGTAGATCGTGACATCATCTGCATAGATGTAAGGATAAGGCCTTGGTTGAATAGTAATTTGGCTAGGGGTGTCATCATTAAGTTGAAAAGGGTCGGAGACAGCGGTGAACCCTGTGGCACTCCACATTCTGGTTTCCACGGTGATGATGTGTTCGAGTTTGAGGTCACTTGGTATGTTCTTGTGGTTAGGAAGCCTTTGATCCAGCTGAGTACGCTTCCGCCGATCCCGAAGTATTCTAGTATGTTCAGTAGTATTTTGTGGTTTACCATGTCGAATGTGCTGGACATGTCGAATTGTAGGAGGAGTATATTGTTACCAGTAGCAATTGCTTGTTTGAATTTTGTTAAGAGAATGATTAGTACTGTTTCAGTGCTTTGTTTGGCTTGGAATCCTGATTGTGATTCATGTAGTATTTTGAATTTGTTTAAGTAATCGGTAAGTTGTTTGGTAGCCATGCTTTCCATTAGTTTAACTATCAGAGGGATGGATGCTACCAGGAGGTAGTTGGTGATGTCATTTGCTTTTTTTCTTTGAGTCCTTAGATATTGGGGTGAGTAGTATGTTTCCTTTATCCTCAGGGAATAATCAATGTAGTAACATGTAGTTTACGTGTGATGTGAGGTCTGCTATGAAGCGTTGGGGAGCGGATTTTATTAGGTTGTTAGGACATATGTCTAGTTTGCAGTGCGATTTGGTGAACCTGTTGGTTGCTTGGGCAACGATTTCCTTGGTAAGTAGCGTGAAGTTTGTCCAAATTCGGTCTGCTGGATATTCATCGGGGATTGGGTCTAGGCATTCAAAGAATTTTTCGTAGTCAGTGATGTTGGGTGGTAGGGTGGTTCAAAGCTTTATGATTTTCTCGTTGAAGTATTTGGCAAGGTTGTCTGCTGATGGGGTGTCTTTGTTGGTTGTGGTAACTGGTGTGGTGTCTAGTAGTTTGTTCACAAGTTGGAAAAGTTTATGTGTGTCTTTGTAGTCTGGTCCTATTTTGGTTTTGTAGTATGACCTTTTGGTTTGTCTTATTGCATATTTATATTTTCTTTGCATTTGTTTCCATGCGTTAAGAGTGTGTTCATCTTTTATTTTATTCCATGCTTGTTCAAGCCTTCTAACTTGTGTTTTTAGTTTTTTCAGTTCTTCGTTAAACCATGGTATTGTGTCTTCGTGATGTTTTTGTTTATATTGGTGCTATTCTATCTAGTATGCTTCTGCATCTGTTGTCCCAGTCTTGAAGATAGTGTCTTGATTCCGTTTGTGCTGTCCATTCGTTCACGTAGATCTGTTGCCAGAATGTGACAGGGTCCATTTGGCCTCTCGTGGTGTAGGTCGTAAATTCTAATTTGTGGTGTGAGCCTTTTTTTCGCCATTGTAGGGATAGGTTAAGTTTGTGGTGATCTGACCAGGGTGTATCAGTCCATTTTGTATTTGATACTATTAGGTTTAGGTCAGAAGACAGTTTGTGTGAAATATGGTCGAGTGTGTGACCTTTGACATCTGTTGCTTGTATATTTGGTCAATTGAGGTCCTATATTTGGAGGAATTCCTTGCAATCACGTGCATTGGTTGAATTAGGGTCTTCTAGGTGTAGGTTTATGTCCTCTATTATATGTAAATTGGAGTTCAATACACAGGTATTTGATATGAAATCCATGAAGTGAGAATGGCAATTGTGCCAGTTACCTGGTGGTCTATAAAACAAGATCACGTTTAGGTGGTCGCGTAAGGATGTATGGTGGATTCTAACTGAGGCGATTTCAAGTTGGGGTGTTATAGATTCAGCTGTTGTTGTTACTGTGCAGTGGGATTTAAGGATTAGTGCAATGCCTCCTCCTCTTTTTCCTTTTCTTGTCCTGTGAGTAATTTTGTAGCCTGGGGGGGCAAAGATCTAGAATTATAGAATTGTATGGATCTGCCCCTGCTTATTTAGGTGTACTTCTTGCTTTTTTAAATGGTTTTATTTCTAGATCTAGTAGGAATCAAATTTTATTAAAATTTCCCTCATTTTGCAGTGTGAAGACAAAGAGGATTTTTCAACCCACTATCTCTTATCAGGCTGCACAATATTGTATTTCTCTTCCCTCTTTTCTCTTAAGCATTTGTGGTTATCTTCAGTTCAGGAAAGCTCCCAAGATGCTTCTTTTTAGGAAAATGTATTAATTTGTTGTAACTGTGCTTTTGGAAATTATTGTTTTTTTCTCAGTAAACTACTGTAATTCCTGAAGTTTGTTCAGCTTTTTGTCTGATATTACCCACAGCGATCTTTGTGGTGTTTTGTGGGATATAAGACTGTAGTAATAATAATCAAAATACATTTAAAAAAATAATAATAAATAAAATAATAATAAAATAAATAAACTGCAGAAAACAAATGCTAATGAGGTTGGATGTACGGTAGACCAGGACCGATTATCAGAAGACTGGGTTTGTGAGGAGATGGCTATCAATAGAAATCAAACAAAATAAAATATGGAAAAGAAAATAAGATGATACCTTTTTTATTGGACATAACTTAATACATTTCTTGATTAGCTTTCGAAGGTTGCCCTTCTTCCTCAGATCGGAAATAAGCAAATGAGGTAGCAGAAAGTGTATATGAAAGAAACATCAAAGCATTACTTTGACTGTCTGACAGAGTGGGAGGGTGGGGGTATGCATGGGGACATCAAAGCATTTCATTGATATTCTAACAGAACTAGTAAAAAAGGCCCGTTTCTGGAACGAATGAAACGGGCGCTAGCAAGGCTTTCCTGGGAGTGTGTATGTTTGAGAGAGAGAGCCAGAGTGAATGTGCGGGGGTGTGACAGAGTGAGACTGTCTGTATGACAGTGTGTGTGTGAGAATGAGAGTGTGTGACAGGGCCCCCTCCCCTGTTCCTAATGCCCCTCACCCCGTTCCCTCCCCTCCTTTTCCTCCTCCTTCCCACACTTTGGGTTCCTTGAGGCTTTCAAAAGTCTATGTACCCCCGTGGCCCTAATGCCCAGTATCCGGATACCCCACCGCTTTCCTCCTCACCCCTCCCCCAAGATGTAATACTTTCACGTCCTTCATTTTTTAAAAAAAGTGTCCTATCTATCCTGTGTACAAATGCCCGGCATTCAGATTGTGTTCCTCACGTAAATTTTCATTTCTTTCATTCATTCATAACTTTGCCCCCCCCCCCCCCCCCCCCGAACACTTTTGGTTCCTTCAGTCTTTTAAAACTCTCCTATGTACCTGTGTGCTAATGGCCAGCATTGAGATTGTTTTCCTCTCCCAAATGTTCATGTCTTTCAGTCCTTCAGAACTCCCCCCTTCCCCCCATTTAACACTTTTGGTTCCTTCAGTCTTTTAAAACTCTCCTATCAACCCTGTGTCCTAATGGCCAGCACTCAGATTGTTTTGCTTTGCCAAATTGTCTGTCACTGATGTCACTGAGGTCAGTGCGTGCCTGCCTAGCAGACCACTTACGGCAGGCATGGTCCCAAGCACATCCTGTTGGAGGTGAGAATTATTATATAGGATGGGTGTTGATAGGTGAGAGGAGGGTAATAAACAGAGAAATAAACAGAGAAATACAGCTTTATGTTTTATAATGAGTTAGAAAACCCAGATCCTTATTAAGTCCTGTTTGTTGGGTGTCAAAATATTCAATCATTCTTATTTCAAAGGTCTTACGTTCCTGTATTGTTTTAAAATTACCTTTCAGTATTCTTACTGTGAAATCACTGGTGCAGTGTTCTGGTCTTGTGAAGTGTTGGCCCACAGGGGTGGGGGCCTGACTGGCACCGGCTATTTTCATGTGATGTCTGTGTAGATTGAATCTTGTCTTAAGCATCTGGCCTGTTTCTCCAATATAGCATCCTTCGTTACATTTCTTACACTGAATGATATATACCACATTGGAAGATGAGCATGTAAAATAGTCATTTATGTTGAATATTTTTCCTTTGTGAATGACTGTGGGGTCTTGTGAAATGTTTTGGCATAGTTTGCAGCTGGCTGTGTTACACGGCAACGTGCCCTTTTCTTTTTCCGTCTGTGTTGGAAGTTTACTTCTGATCAGCTTGTGTTTTAAATTTGGTGGCTGTCGGAAGGCCAGCACTGGTGGAGATGGGAATATCTCTTTCAGTAATTCATCTTCCTGAAGTAGTGGCTGTAGGTCTCTTATGATTTTCCTCAGTTTCTCCAGCTCTGGGTTGTATGTCACTACAAGGGGAATTCTGTCGTTGGCTTTTTTTTCCTTTGTACTGTAGCAGATTTTCCCTGGGTGTTTTGAGGGAGGAGGCAATATTCTTGGAGATTATTTTGGGGTTGTAGCCTTTCTGTTTGAAGGATGCAGTCAGGGTTTCAAGGTGTCTGTCTCTATCCTCTGGGTCCGAGCAGATACGGTGGTATCTTGTGGCTTGGCTGTAAATAATGGATCTTTTTGTATGTGAAGGGTGGAAGCTGGAGTTGTGGCGGTAGCTGCATCTGTCTGTGGGTTTCTTGTATATAGATGTTTGTATACAGCCATCACTGATTGAGACTGTGGTGTCCAAAAAATTGACTTTTTCTGGGGAGTAGTCAATTTTGAATCTGATTGTAGGATGGTATGTATTGAAGGAATAGTAAAATTGTTTCAGAGTTTCTTGCCCCTCCGTCCAAATCATAAAAATGTCATTGATGTACCGGTAGTATTTTAGAGGTTTGGTCTGGTATGTATTCAGAAATGTCTCTTCCAGCTCAGCCATAAAAAGGTTGGCATATTGGGGTGCTGTCCTGGTGCCCATTGCAGTGCCCATTATTTGTAGATAGATATCATTGTTAAAGTGGAAGTAGTTGTGAGTTAAAATGAATTTGATTAATTTTGTAATAGTTTCTGGTGAGTATTGATAGTCCAGTGTGGATTATTAAGTTATGTCCAATAAAAAAGGTATCATCTTATTTTCTTTTCCATGTTTTATTTTGTTTGATTTCTATTGATAACCTTTAAGAGTGGACTAACATGGCTACCACACCTCTCTACTTGAGGAGATGGCCAAACTAAA
The DNA here is from genome assembly GCF_901765095.1 of Microcaecilia unicolor. Taxonomy (NCBI): domain Eukaryota; kingdom Metazoa; phylum Chordata; class Amphibia; order Gymnophiona; family Siphonopidae; genus Microcaecilia; species Microcaecilia unicolor. Next base: position 94,346,214 of record NC_044040.1, on the reverse strand, counting down.
AGTAGACAAAGCGATGAGATCTGATGGTATACATCTGAGGGTACTCAAGAACTCAGAGAAGTTTGGAGGGTGGCCAATATAACGCCGATATTTAAAAAAGGTTCCAGAGGAGACCCGGGAAATTATAGACCGGTGAGTCTGATGTCAGTGCCGGGCAAAATGGTAGAGACTATAATCAAGAACAAAATTACAGAGCACATTCAAAAGCATGGACTAATGGGACAAAGTCAACATGGATTTAGTGAAGGGAAGTCTTGCCTCACCGATCTGCTGCATTTCTTTGAAGGGGTAAACAAACATGTGGACAAAGGTGAGCCGGTTGAAATTGTGTATCTAGATTTTCAGAACGCGTTTGATAAGGTCCCTCATGAAAGACTACAGAGGAAATTAGAGGGACAAGGGATCGGAGGTAGTGTCTTACTGTGGATTAAAAACTGGTTGAAAGATAGGAAACAGAAAGTAAGATTAAAAGGTCAATATTTGCAATAGAGAAGGGTAGTTAGCGGGGTCCCTCTGCTTTTTAACATATTCATAAATGACCTAGAGATGGGGGTAACTAGTGAGGTAATAAAATTTGCCGATGACACAAAGTTATTCAAAGTAGTCAAATCGCGGGAAGATTGTGAAAACTACAAGAGGACTTTACGAGACTGGGCGTCTAAATGGCAGATGACGTTTAATGTGAACAAGTGTAAAGTGATGCATATGGGAAAGAGGAACCCAAACTATAACTACGTCATGCAAGGTTCAGCGTTGGGAGTCACCGACCGAGAAAGGGATCTAGGTGTCATCTGTATAATTATACTACAGCAAGAGGCCCTCACTGGATGCCCACCGGAAGGGTGGAAGGCCAGATTTTAGGACTCAGGCTGTAAAAATACCAGCTAGGTTTAAAAATCTATGACTGGCTGAGCAAGGACTTGCTTTTCCTGCAAGTTAATATGTGTTCTAGCTTAAGACCTATCCACTGGAATAGTGGCAGGCCAAGCTACATAGCTTTAAACAGCTGAAAAGCATTGACTAGGCCTGATAACAAGCTGATGGCCTTATAGCAGAGAACCTGCAATAGCAGGACTGCATGATGAGTCTTAATGAAACCTGGTACAACTTTCAAATTGAATGTAACACATATGATGTAGAAATTATGGATGAAAATGGAAAGTTTGGTTTGTAAGATGGAGAATGTTTTTAATAAGTTGGCACTCAGATCACAAGATGATATGAACCTGATATATCCAAATTTAGATATCTTCATAACAAAAGTTGTTTTGTTCTTGTTTGGATGTTTGGATACCCGTATCTAAGGAAATGTTTACAAAAAGGGAAATGTCTCAATCTCTCAAAATAGCTAGAACAGGAAAGGAGATGGTACAGATGGTACAGATGGACACCTGGCCGGAAAGCAAAGTATGATTCATAGATTAAGCAATATTAGAGAAAAAAAGTGTCTTGCCATAGACTTGTATTAGGACCAGATACTATATAAAGAAGGGCATCAGATAGATCGTTGGAGGTTCTCCCCAACGCATCTAGGACGCAGAGCTCCGGTCAGCTGAATCCAGAATTTGTCTGATGAATGTATTGAATAGAAGACTTTATTTTGGTAAGAATAAACAAAATCCTATGTCTGAAAACTATCTTTGTCTTTATTTCTACTGTTTATCTATCATTTACTCTACCAAATAATCCACACACAGGTGACACTCACTTTTCCAACTAATTAGGGTAGATTTTAATAATATATATGTGGGAACATAAATGGCCCAAGATACACCTAGATCCTGAAAGACAGAAAGCTGTGGTCATGGGAATAAGGTGTGAACTCCGCCTTCTGATGCCTTCCCAGAACAGACCCCCATGGGTCTGGGTAACCCTGGAGGGGTCTAAAAGGGGGGCATTAAAACACATCATAAGTACATAAGTACATAAGCATAAGCACTGCCACGCTGGCCAAAGGTCCATCAAGCCCAGCACTCCGTCTCCGACAGCGGCCAATCCAGGCCCCAAGAACCTGGCAAAATCCCAAAATTTAATAACGATCAATGGACTGTTCCTTCAGGAATCTGTCCAGACCCCCTTTAAACTCAGCAAGGCCAGCTGCCGTCACTACCTTCTCCGGCAATGAGTTCCAGAGTCTAACCACGCACTGAGTAAAGAAAAACTTTCTCCAATTTGTTTTAAACCTACCACATTCTAATTTCGTTGATGATATGTTGAAAACTTCTGCTCAATGTGCTGCTGCAGCTAGGAAAAGCAAATAGAATGTTGGGTATCATTAGGAAAGGGATTGAAAACAAAAATAAGGATATTATTCTGCCACTGTATTGCTCCATGGTGCGACTGCACCTCGAGTATTATGTTCAATTCTGGTTGCTGCACCTCAAAAAAGACATAGTGGAATTGGAAAAGGTGCAGAGAAGGGCGACAAATATGATACAGGGGATGGGACGACTTCCCTATCCGGATAGGCTGAAGAGGCTGGGGCTCTTCAGCTTGGAGAAAAGGTGGCTGAGGGGAGATATGATAGAGATCTATAAGATAATGAGTGGAAGGGAACGGGTCGATGTGCAGGGTCTGTTTACGCTTTCCAAAAATGCTAGGACAAGGGGGCATGCGATGAAGCTGCAGTGTGGTAAATTTAAAACGAATCGGTAGTTAAACTCTGGAATTTGCTGCCGGCAAAGGTGGTTAAGGTGGTTAACTTAACAGACTTCAAAAAAGGGTTGGATGGCTTCCTGAAGGAAAAAGCCATAGAATGTTATTGAATGGACGAGGGAATAATACAGTATTTCTAGGATGGGCGGGACAAATTGCTTGTTCTTTTGGCCGCTGTCGGTGACAGGGTGCTGGGCTCGATGGACCCTTGGTCTGTGCCAGCATGGCGATGCTTATGTACTTATGTAAGTTCTGGTGGCTCCGCTATCTGACCTGTTCAATGCTTCCTTAGAGTCTGGAGTCATCCTGGAGGACTGGAGAAGGGCAAATGTGGTCCCTCTGCACAAGAATGGAAGTAAGGATGAGGTTGTGAATTACAGACCAGTCAGTCTGACTTCAATGCAAACACTTTTAAAGTGGAGGATTGTGAGGTTTCTCGAATTGAATGGACTGCAGGACCCAATGCTGCATGGTTTCACTAGAGGCAGATCTTGTCAGACGAATCTGATTGACTTCTTTGACTGGGTGACCAAACAGTTGGATGTAGGAGGGGCATTAGATGTGGTGTACTTGGATTTTAGCAAAACCTTTGACATGGTTCCAAATAGGTGTCTGATAAGTAAATTGAATGCCCTCGGTATGAGACCTAAAGTGACTGACTGGGTTAAAAATTGGTTAAGTGAAAGGAGACAGAGGGTAGTGGTAAATGGAGTTTGCTCTGAGGAAAAGGATGTTATCAGTTGTGTACCGCAGGGTACAGAATGACACGGGGACAAAGTTTGTCCCTGTCCCCGACCCTGTGGGTTCTGTCTCCATCCCCGCCCCAACCCCACCCCATCCCCGCAGGTTCTGTCCCTGTCCCCGTTCTATCCCCATGGGCTCTGTCCTCATCTGCAGAAGCCTCAAACAATTATGATTTTAATTTAAATCTTGTTATTAAAGTATAAAAAGGAACAATATGCTGTGCTATTGTGTATAAATTACAAATAGAAAATAATAATAACAGTGAGCAGCTATAATAACCCTCTACCCTTCCAACCCCAACAATAGCTGATTTCTACTACCCAAGGAATCGTAATCCACCTTGTTAAAATGTCCAGGGGTACAAAATACAACATGTTCCGTATGCCCTGGAGGGGGAAATATGCCCTATGTAGCACTGTTATGATTTTTTAATCTGTGGATGAATAAGAAGTCATCAACAATCTCAGGATTCAGTCTAGCTCTCCAGTCTTCCACAGTCATTCCTGCAATAGAAGATGTCTTCTTAGAAGATGTGCTGGTAGCAGGATGTACAGGATCCCCCATGTAAATTTTGCTAGTTTTGGCCAGCATGTTTGCTTGTTTTTCCAAAAAAATCAAAATATTATTGTCTGACAATTCATTAACGGGCTTCAAAGTAGAAAATGACACAGGGACAAAGTTTGTCCCTGCCTTCATGGGCTCTGACCCCATCCCCGCCCCGTCCCCGTGGGATCTGTCCCCAACCCGTCCCCATAAGCTCTGTCTCCGTTCCCATCACTGCAGTTACTGCGGGTCCCTGTGTCATTCTCTACCAAAGGGGTCAGTCATTGGGCCAGCTCTTTTTAACATCTTTGTGAATAATATTGCAGAAGGACTGTTTTTAAGGTTTGTCTCTTTGCGGATGATACCAAACTCTCTAATAGGGTAGACACCCCGGAAGGTATGGATAGCATGAGGAAGGATCTAGCAAAGATTGAAGAATGGTCCAAAAGTTGGCCACTATGATTTAATGCTAATAAATGCAGGGTCATGCACTTGGGTCACAAAAACCCAAGGGAATGGTACAGTATAGGGGGTGAAATGCTTCTGTTTACGAAAGAAGAGCGGAACGTGGGAGTGATCGTGTCTGATGAACTTAAAGTGGCTAAACAGGTATAAAAGGTGATGCTCACAGCCAGAAGAATGCTCGGGTGCATAAGGAGAGGGTTGACCAGCAGGAAAAAAGAGGTGGTAGTGCCCTTGTACAAGTTTCTGGTGAGGCCCAATTTAGAATACTGTGTGCAAGTCTGGAGACCGCACCTATGGAAAGATATAAACAGAATGGAGTCGGTCCAGAGGACGGCTACAAAATAGGTAAGCGGGATCTCTTAGAAAAAGGGGAGACAGTGGTTACTGAGGATGGGCAGACTGGATGGACAATTTGGCCCTTATCTGCCATTATGTTTCTATGTTTCTATAAATAATAGTATAAATAAATGAATAAGAATAATAACAATAAGAATAATAAATAAAATAGACTAGATTACTATGTGCAATTCTGGAGACCGCACCTACAGGAAGATATACACAGATGGAGTTGGTCCAGAGGGCGGCTACAAAATTTGTAAGTGGCCTCAGTCATAAAACATAGAAGGACAGGCTCATGAACCTCAGTATGTATACACTGGAAGTGAGACAGGAGAGAGGGGATATGATAAAGATGTTTAAATACCTCAGTGGCATCAATGTACAAGAGATGAGCCGTTTTCAAATGAAGGAAAATTCTGGAAGGAGAAGGCATAGGATGAAGTTAAGAAGAAGTAGGCTTATGAGGTATCTAAGGAAATACTCTTTCATAGAAAGGGTGGTGAATGCGTGGAATGGCCTCCCAGTGGAGGTTGTGGAGACAAGAACTGTGTCAGAATTTAAGAAAGCATGGGACTGGAATGTGGGATCCCTTAGGAAAAGGAAGAATTTGTGGTTACTTAGGAGGGGCAGACTGGATGGTTCATTTGGCCCTTATCTGCTGTCATGTTTCTAATTTTCTAATAATAATAATAATAATAGTGAAAGGAATTGTGTTGCTGCCTGTGGAGGAATAGTCTATCTAAGAAAACAAATTTACTGCAAGCACCTGGCTGTGTAGTTTTTTTTTTTTTTCTGACAATCTGGCAGTGGTCCAGGGATCATTACAGATCTGTCATCTAAACAGGAACCCCTCAAGCTTTAATACAACAGCATTTCAGACATACAGATATATGGAAAGGTTTCATGCATAAACAAATGAAAACTTCTAACTGATTGATGATTTCTACCCTCATTATTAACTGTACTACAAATTAGGGATATGCACATGTAAAAAAAGAAATCAGTTTAAAGGAGATTCTATATAGGGCATGCTTGCAGTTATGTATGTTTGGCACATATAACTGCATAACAGGAACCACTTATGCATACTTTTGTCCTAAGCTCTGTTCTATAAGGGCTCAAGCAAGTGGCATAGCATGCAATCAAGAATGGGACATGCACATGGCAGCTTGGCAGTATGACAACTATCAACACGTATATCTTATAGAATATTATAAGATGCACGTGTTGACTGGCACATTTACGCATACCTACTTACAGATACCATAGATCAGGCCTAAGTGGATGCATCTTCTTTGTGGCATGCAGATGTGGGTTTGCCCCAATGCCATTAAAAATCAAGTGCTCCCCATGCTGCTTTGGGGTATCCAAAAGGAGGCACCCATTTTTTAAATTAACTCCTTTAAATTAACTCCTTTGTTATTAGAATGTTTCCAGATTTTCATCGTTTTATTCTCTTATTTTTGTTTTAACTTACATACTCAGTTTAATTTTTAAAACATTAATGCACATTAAAGCCTTTTCATTCACACAAATCAATTGAATGCACATTAGTTTATAGATTAATGCATGTTAAATTGATTTTACATACATTAAGGGGCTCTTACTAAAGCTTAGTGTGTGCTAAATGCTAAGAAGCCCATTTTAAACCTATAGGCTTTTTAGCATCTAGCACATGCTAACACAATTAGCGTGTGCTATGCTTTAGTAAAAGTAACATAGTAACATGTAGATGACAAAAAAAAGTGACCTTAAATTTTTAAGGCATGTCAACAAACCAAATGCATGCTAACCAATATGCATCCCCACTGTAAATATTCTAATTGAATTCTATTGATCTAATATGTGCCTTTTACACTTCAACAAACTGAGCATAAATAAGTCAATAAAAATTACTTAGATACTCAGTGCTCACCCAGAGGCCTGCTCCACCACCAAGTCAGGCATCCCAGGCTGTGTGCCCACCTGCTCCATTCCTACCAGTTCTGGATCCAAAATAAAGATTTCATCTTGGGAGACTTCTGATACAAAATGTAAATGTTCCTGTGTGAATAGCAAAAACAAAAGCCACTGTGGATTCAGTAGTATATACCGTATAGTTGCTCAAATTAAATTACAGAATGCAACTATTCATAATTTGTATTTATTAAATTATGAAATCCTAGTATTTTGACTTTTCAGACAGCATCCTGTAACCATTTATCAAAATACTTTTATGAACAGTCAGAGCTCCTTTTTCTAAAGTTCAGTAAAGTTTTGCAGTTACCACATGGTAAATGACCAAGGGGGGGGGGGAGGGAATTCATCAAGGTGTGGTAAAAGATTGCCTTTTACCACAACCTAATACCCCATGGGATTCAGCAACCTACAGGATCCTGATACCGCAGGTTGCTGAATGCCGCCTCATAACGCTGCTTGGGAGCCACCTTGAAAAGTTGCTGGCCGATGCTCCTGGGCTACATGGAGAGAGCCCCCCCCCCCCCAGTCCTGCTTGAACCCCCTTGACTAAAACCCACTCCCAGGCACAAGTCCTGTCCACCCTCTAGGGGCTACCTGTTAAACAGCATTGGTGGTCCAGGAAAAATCTGAGGGAGTCCAGAGGGTGTTCAGGCAGAAGCAAGACCCAGTCACTCCTGGAAGAGACCCAGTCACCTTCCTGAAAATGGCACCCCTATGGTAGTCTCACATGACTATCACTAGGGGTCATATTTCCAGACAACCCCCCCCTCCGGATCCCCAGACCACCAATGCTCTTTAATAGGTAGCCCCTGAGGAGGTGGCCAAGACTTGTGTGTGTGTGGGATTAGTCAGGGGGTGCAGGCAGGACTGGGGAGACCCTCTCCTTGTGACCTGATGCTACTGGGTGGTAAAATAACCCCAGAAAATGTTAGGGTTATTTTACCATGATTTTTGAGCCCTAACGTGACTTGTGGTTGACTGCGTTGCTTAGGGCATTTGCTTAGTAATAAGATGCAAAACACGCATTTGCATATTTTACATCTCATTATTACCTATCCTGTGGCAACTTAAATATCACTGTGATGTTTTAGGTCAGGTAGCGTTAAGGCCTTTTAAAGTCACGTAAAATACCAAATAACTAGACTTGAGACCCTAATGCTGCTTGATGAATTCCCCCCCCCCCCCCCCATTATTTTTTTTAAAAACCTTAAAATCTATAATTCTTAGCAGGTAATAATAACATATATATAATTAAAATCAAATAAAACAATCAAACAAAAAGACAAAACACAAGGAAATAACCATCAAGTTAACCATGTCTCTAAGTCTGCATATTCTATATATCAAGTTACCAAATACTGATTACAAATACCACTGGTTATGTCATAATCTGGGAAAACACTTGCCTAAATAAATGGGCTTTCAATTGTCTTTGAAACACTTCTCAGCTAGAAATTAACCTTAATACAAATGGCAAGGAATTCAAAATCATGCGACTAGCAACACCAAAAATGGCAGCATCTTAAGATGCCCTTTCAGCAGAATGAAAGGATTTAGATGGACAATAGATCTTCAACAAAGTAGTGATGGCCAAAGGAGCCTCATGATTCAACATTTTCCATCAGATTCTATATAGTGTGACTAAAGTTGCGCAGGCAGATCTGTCCGTATTCCATTTTGCTTGCACAACCTAATTGGTTAACAAGCTAATTAGTACTGATAATGGGATGTTAACAAGCAATTATCGGTACTGACACTAATTAGGATTTATGCGCATAGCACGCTAAGCGTAGACTATAAAGCAGTGATGTAAAGCAGACAGTGTGGATCTCAAAAGGGGGTGTGGCCATGGGAGTGTTATAGGCGGATCATGAGCATTCCTAAAATTTACACAGTCTTATAGAATATGCCCAATGCGCACCTAAATTAGTTGTATGCTTTTAGACCAGGTTTTAGTTGGTGTAAATGGCCACGACTAAATTTAGTCACAGGAACGGGCACTACGTGTATTTTATAAACTGCTCCTAACTTTAGGTGAGATTTATAGAATAGTGCTAAGTACCATTTTTTCGGCAATGATTTTTTACGCGCCATATATAGAATCCCCCCCCCCCCTCCACCCCATGTATGAAAAAGAAACATTTTTAAATGACTATGCCATATTACAGGTGGCCGGTGTAATTTGTCCAGAACATTGATGTTTTCATGATGAGGCAGTCCTGATATCAAATGTGTAGCAATAAAGAAACAAAAATCCAGGAAATAAGTACTAATATAAATGCTCAAATCACTTGAAATTATATATAATATGAGAGGCACCCTCAGAGATACAGAGACCCACATATCAGTCACTCAGGACCGCTTAACGGGTGAGGCATAGCACTTCATTCATTGGATTGCCGTCTCACTGTGATTTTTTTGTGCTCTAATGTGCTATGAGTGCATAGTGCTCAAGTGAATTTAATAATGCAAAACTATAAACACGGCACTTAATCAGAAATAGCCAGCGTTTCAAACCAACTATAAAAAGGTAAAATGTACTTGGCTTGTGAGCCCTGCGTCGAAACTTCTGATGCAGAGGGCTCCAAAAATATAAGCGCCAGTTAGGCATTAAGACAAATGGAGAGACAGCCCTAACCCAAGGCCCTCAAGAAAGTAATTCTGGAACCCGCAGTGTCGGGTGTATTTTGACAGTGAGGGGATTGCAGTCATCTCTTCAGGATATTCAGCGCTTATATTTTTGGAGCCTTCGGCGTCAGAATTTTTGCAGCCTTACATTTCAGGGCAACATTTGGACATTTTCTTTTTTCACATTATCAGGCATTGGATAACTTCTCAAACCGTCCCAGCTTTCACGTGTAGACTGGCTTGGCTCTTGGGGCATTTATACACAGTCCCAGGAATTCCCAAAATAAACCACTTAATTAAACAAATCTTTAAACACCATCACCATTCTAAAGGGAAAACAATCTTCCATCCACTCAGGGATTTTCTGTTGTTCAGGATTACAGGTAACAAACATAAGCTTGTAGTTAAAATGCAGCACAAGTCTGATATCAGACCTTCAGTTTACAGAGGAACTTCATCATGATAACTTTCTAGTATCCAGGCTAAACACACACCAGGTACCTTTTCGTTTGTCCTGTCTGCACATGCCCTCAGAGGTCCCACTCCTGCAAGCTTTCTGTTCTGAGCTCTAGTATTATTCTCCAGTCAACTGACCTCCCTTTCCTCCCTGAGACTATCAGCTTCTCTCCAGAAACCCCAGGGTTAAGGGTTGCTCCATAGGCGCCCGGTATAAGAGGCTTGGAGAGGCTAAGCCTCCCCTGCTGTGCTCTGGGGGGTTTAAATTGTTGATTTATCTCCATCCTCACAGCAGGAGCTGCAGTGAAAGCCCTCTAGCCTTGTGAATCAGTTGTAGAAATTGGTTTATGGTTTGTTTACCTTACTGCTGGGAGGGGGGGGGGGGTGGTTGGCTGGAGGTGTCCTGGTTGCCAGGGAGATATTTAACGAGGATGACTTCCTGACCTGCACTGAGGACAGATAGCAGCAGAATCGGATACTGGACCAGCATGATCAGAAAAAGTCACCAGACAACAAAGGTAGAAAAGATAATTTTATTTTCATTATAGTGTTTGGAATATGTCCACTTTGAGAATCAGGTGCTCAACATTAAAAGTTTATATTTATTTATTTACTTATTTATGGCATTTTATCCCACATTAATTAGGGTGTTTTGTGGCTCTACATGAGAATTGTGATGATATGATCCCTTGTTTCATATTGTTGACGGTCTGCATTTTCCGTATGGGTGGTATATTGGTGTATTAGGTTCTGCCCAGTGTAATATTTATGGTACAGTAAGATTCTGAGTGTGTTTTTGCACAAAGTTGTGCATAGTGTTTTGCAGTTGAGCGATTGTGCTTAGAATATGCTTTGAACAACCACTTTATTCTTTGACATATGATACATATCTAATATCTAAATTTAATAAAGGGTATTAATTGTGACTTTTTTTATTTATTTTTTCTGTGTGTTATCAGACAATTATGGATTTAAGCTCCACCCTTGGCCCCACCCCTAACCCCGCCCTCTTTAGCCTCCAAAACAGTTGGGCCACCGACCGCCTATGGGTTGCTCCCTTCCTTGCCCTCAGGTTAGGCTTGGCCACATTCCTGGCTTCTCCATACTCTGTACCTTATTCCTGTCCCAGCATCTATTTTGGGGTCCTCAATGTCCTGGATTGGGTAGCCCGTTTGCTCCAGCTGGCCAGATCTGACTGAGTTCCTTTCTCTCTTCCTTTCTTACAGGGGGGGTGCAGGAACTGGTCAGCATTCTGGGGAAAGGAGAGCCTATTCCGATCTGATGGGCTTCACCTTAACCAGGGTGGGACCAGGCTGCTGGTGTCAACTTTTAAAAAAGAAATAGAGCAGCTTTTAAACTAGAAATGGGGGGAAGGCCGACAGTCGCTCAAAAGCGCATGGTTCAGGATAAGGTATCTTTTGAGGATATCACCCAGACAGGGAAGAAAAGGTTACTTGTAAGTAAGGATGTCAAAGAAATCGTAGTAGATCAGATGGCCTTAAATAAAATTAATAATGACCAGACAGAAGATAACACATTAATAATGCCATGTATTAAACGTAATATAAAATAGAACAACAAGCATGCATTGAAATGTCTATACGCAAATGCCAGGAGCCTGAGACATAAGATGGGAGAGCTGGAGTACATTGCACACAATGAAAAATTGGATATTATTGGCATCTCTGAGACCTGGTGGAAGGAAGATAACCAATGGGACACAGTCATACCGGGCTACAAATGATATCGTAGCAATAGGGTGGATAGGATAGGAGGAGGGGTAGCACTGTATGTAAATGAGAACCTTGACTCGGATAGGCTGCAAATATTGCAGGAGACAAAACCCCTATTGGAATCTTTGTGGATTGAAATTCCACGTGAAAAGGGGAAAATGACAGTGATAGGAGTGTACTATCGTCCGACTGGCCAGGACGAGTGGACGGATGCAGCAATGTCAAAGGAAATTAGGGAAGCGAATAAATTGGGCAATGTAATATTAATAAATTCCGTAAGGCCAGCTGCTGTCACTACATTTTCCGGCAACGAGTTCCAGAGTCTAACTACACGCTGAGTAAAGAAAAACTTTCTCCTATTTGTTTTAAATCTACCATATTCTAGCTTCATCTTGTGTCCCCTGGTTTTGTTGTTGTTTGAAAGTGTAAACAAACACATCTGTTCGCTCTAGTCCGCTCATTATCGTGTAAACTTCTATCATATCACCCCTCAGCCGCCTTTTCTCCAAGCTGAAGAGCCCTAACCTTATCAGACTATCCTCATAGGGAAGTCGTTCCATTCCCTTTATCATTTTCGTCGCCCTTCTCTGCACCTTTTCTAATTCCTTTAAATCTTTTTTGAGATGCGGCGACCAGAATTGGACACAATACTCAAGGTGCCTCCCAAAACAGTTGGGCCACCGACCGCCTATGGGTTGCTCCCTTCCTTGCCCTCAGGTTAGGCTTGGCCACATTCCTGGCTTCTCCATACTCTGTACCTTATTCCTGTCCCAGCATCTACTTTGGGATCCTCAATGTCCTGGATTGGGTAGCCCGTTTGCTCCAGCTGGCCAGATCTGACGGAGTTCCTTTCTCTCTTCCTTTCTTACAGGGGGGGTGCAGGAACTGGTCAGCATTCTTGCTGTTACGAAAATGAGCCTGAGCGGAGCCCGACTGCCGAATAGGAGCCCGAAGTCTGTCCTGCAGCAGCCTCTGAGGTCTAGACTCCCCTAGGTCTTTAACCAGATTACTAAGGTCCTCTCCAAACAGCAATTTCCCCCAAAAGGGCTTGACAAGCCGGGCCTTAGAGGTGGCATCTGCTGACCAAGCCCGTAACCACAGTTGGCACCTCACAGTGACTGCCAATGACATGCCCATGGCTGAAAAACGCAGCATCCGCATCCGCCAGATAAGTGAGGCCTGCCTCCATCCTGGCTGCCCTAGAGCTACTCTGGGTCCCAGACCTTTGTTGCCATTGCAAACAAGCACGGGCAACAAAGGAACTGCAAATACCCCCTTGCAGAACCACCTCAAAGGCCTGTTTCAGGGCATGCTCCAACTTCCTGTTCTGAAGATCCTTCAAGGCTACTCCACCTTCAACCAGCAAAGTGGTCTTCTTGGTAACCGCCATTACCAACGAATCCACCTTAGGAAAGACGAACTTCTCCTTTTCATCTGGCACCAAAGGGTAGAGACGGGCCAAGGCCCTCCCCACCCTAAGGCCTGAGTTAGGAGTGCTCCATTCCGCAGAAATCAGATCCTGGCTATCCGGGTGCATAGGGAACGCCTTGGACGGACCCCAAAGGCCCCTCATAAGGCTAGCCTGCTGAGTTCCCCCAGAACACACCATGGGTTTGTCAATAGAGATTGCCGCCAGTGACTCAGAAATCAGAGAGCCTAACTCATCCCTCTGAAAAAGCTGGAGCACCCGAGAGCCATCCCCCTCTCCTGAAGGGAGCTCTTCCTCCTCCAGGGGTTCTGTGAGAGAGGGGCCCTCTGAGCAGACCAACCCCGCCTCCGACAGTGGAGAGACTTCAGACCAAGATTCCGCAAGTTCATCCACTGGGGCAGAGTGAGATTTTTTGGGAGAAGGGGGGCCACTCCCACCTCTGCACCACCAGAGTCACTGGAGACGGCTGAGGGAAAACCCCCTGCTTCAACAAAAAGGCTTGGTGGAGTAACAACACAAACATAGTATACATACATAGTAAATGACGACAGATAAAGACCTGTACGGTCCATCCAGTCTGCCCAACAAGATAAATTCATTTTACATGGTATGTGATACTTTATACCCGAGTTTGATTTGTCCTTGCCATTCTCAGGGCACATACAATAGAAGTCTGCCCAGCACTGTTCTTGTGCTAAGTTCTGAAGCTAATGTCGAAACCCCTTAAAATTTACACTCCAGCCCATCCATATCTATTCAGTCACGATCAGTGCGTAGACTGTAGAAGCCAACTTAGCACCAGTTATGCTTCCCAATTACTAGTGTCGCCACCTAATCTCTGCTAAGATTCCGTTGATCCATTCCTTCTAAACAGGATTCCTTTGTGTTTATCCCACGCATGTTTGAATTCCATTACCGTTTTCATCTCCACCACCTCCCGTGGGAGGGCATTCCACATATCCACCACATTCTCTGTGAAAAAATACTTCCTGACATTACTCCTGAGTCTGCCCCCCTTCAACATCAATTCATGTCCTCTAGTTCTACCGCCTTCCCGTCTCCGAAAAAGGTTTGTTTGCGGATTTACACTTTTCAAATATTTGAATGTCTCTATCGTATCACCCCTGTTTCTCCTTTCCTCCAAGGTATACATGTTCAGGTCAGCAAGTCTCTCCTCATACGGTTTGCAACGCAAATCTCATACCATTTTTGTGACTTTTCTTTACATCGTTTCCAGTCTTTTTACATCCTTAGCAAGATATGGCCTCCAAAACTGAACACAATACTCCAAGTGGGGCCTCACCAATGACTTGTACAGGGGCATCAACACCTCCTTTCTTCTGCTGGTTATACCCCTCTCTATGCAGACTAGCATCCTTCTGGCCACGGCTGTCGCCTTGTAGTATTGTTTCTTCAACTTTAGATCCTCAGACACCAACACCCTAAGCTCTCTCTCCTGAGTTGAGCTTACTAATCTCTCCCCTCCTATCCGGTATCTCTCTTTTGGGTTTCTGCCCCCTAAGGAAGTAACCTGTTCCGGGGCAGAGGGAGCTGCAGCGAACGAGCAAAGAAGTTTAGCGAACTCGGAGCAGGCGCGTGCCGCGGTACCCCCCAGCGGCGTGCACCCGGGGCGGACCGCCCCTCCCCCTTGGTACGCCACTGGTAAACTTGCCCACCTAGATCTATTTACCAATGTTTCAATGTTGCAGAGGAGGAGTGGCCTAGTGGTTAGGGTGGTGGACTCTGGTCCTGGGGAACTGAGTTCAATTCCCACTTCAGGCACAGGCAGCTCCTTGTGACTCTGGGCAAGTCACTTAACCCTCCATTGCCCCAGGTACAAATAAGTACCTGTATATGTAAGCCGCATTGAGCCTGCCATGAGTGGGAAAGCTTGGGGTACAAATGTAACAAAAAAAAAAAAAAAACTGAGCACAGCTCAGAAAGACTTATTTTGCTCGGAAGAATCCTTGGTTAACTACTTTTTGGAAATGACTGTTTTATTTGTGTTAAAATAGCTGGTATTGTTCAAAGTCTCCTTCTGGTGAATGATGACAATTGGCTTAACTCTCTGTTATAGCACTGTTCTGAGAACTGTGTGAAACAAATTTCTGTAAACTTTGAAGATGTAATAGGGCAAATGATATAGATAGAACTCCTGGCCACCGCTTGGTACATCCCAGCCTCTGATAAGAAATCTCCAAACAATCTCTTTAATGTCTATGCAGCAATCTGAGCCACCACCTTCTTGTTTCTCTCAAAATCCCTTGGGTCTCCTTAACATATGGCTCATTCCGTAAAAAAGCATCATCTGATTAATGACCTTGTGACAAAATGCCTAGCCATTCACCTGGGGTTACCCCGCGGCCACTCAGAGGGTCTATCCCCAGCACAGCTCAGGTCCACCTGCACCTGCCACTTGTGCTCTACACTAGCACCCTCCTCCCATCAACTGGGTCACAACTGCATCTGGGTGATTCTCCAGCTCCCAAATTATCCCCAGTGATTTCTAGGTCACTGGAGGCCACATTTTACAGGCTTAAAACACACTGTTTCTTCACTGTCCTTAATAAGCTTTACTCTTTAGAGATTTTATGCATTACCGAAACATGGCTTACTGACGGTGAATCAGCGTACATTAAACAAACCTCTCCACCATTCTACTCTTATTTTATCTGTAATAGGGATCATCGCCTGTCATGTCCCCTACCTCAATGCAAGCGGCGTCCTTGGGCTGCACAGGGTCCCGTCGACACGCACACTTGACTGGCCCTGAGCCATATGTGTGTAGTTCTTCTCTGGCTGCAGGCTCCTTGATTGCTTTGCTTCCACCCACCTGGGTCTGCTCTTCTTCTGCCTGGCTTCCCTTGCTTCTCTCCTATTGGTCTTCCGGTTCCTCCTTCCCCTGCTCTTGTCCTATGGCTGTGCCCCTTCTCCCTGCTGATGTCAGACGCCAGCACTTTATCAGCTGAGCTCTCCCTAGACTCCTTGCTTTGGCTTCTACTTTGGTAGGTGTTACTTGCTCAGTAGTGTGCTTCTCCTCTACTTTGTTCTTCGTTGCTGACTTACCTGTACCTGGATTACTCTTGTGTCTGCTGCCTGCCTACTGACCTTGCCTGTACCTGGATTACTCTCATGTCTGCTGCCTGCCTACTGACTCTGCCTGTACCTGGATTACTCTCGTGTTTGCTGCCTGCCTCCTGACCTTGCCTGTACCTGGATTACTCGTGTCTGCTGCCTGCCTTCTGACCTTGCCTGTACCTGGATTACTCTTGTGTCTGCTGCCTGCCTCCTGACCTTGCCTGTACCTGGATTACTCTTGTGTCTGCTGCTTGCCTCCTAACCATGTCTGTACCTGGATTACTCTCTTGACCTGCTGCCTGCCTACTGACTCTGCCTGTACCTGGATCACTCTCTTGCCTGCTGCTTGTCTGGCCGTCACGTTCATCACCCCGCTTCCTGCTCCATCTCGTATGCCCTGCAGGCAGCCCGCACCTAGGGGCTCAACCTCTGGGGAACGGCAGTCAGCGCAAGTGAAACCCAGGGTTGTCTGGCCACCAAGCAGAACCTGGTCCGAGTACCGGGCTCGGCAGCGCTCTACTTGGTACAAGAACTCACAGGTCTGACATCGCCGCAGCAGTGGTATAGCTATAAAGTGAAGATACTTACCTGTAGCAGGTATTCTCCGAGGACAGCAGGCTGATTATTCTCACACATGGGTCGAGGTCCACGTCGGCCCAGGAACCGGCATTTTGCCATAGGAAAAAAGTTTTGATAGTTTTCTGGCACGCGTGCAGCACACACCACACATGCAGGAACTGACTTCCCACCCACCAGGCAAGTGTGTACTTTAGTCAAATCAAGAAGCATACAAATAACAATAACAACTCCAAAGGGGAGGTGGAAGGGATTGTGAGAATAATCAGCCTGCTGTCCTCGGAGAATACCTGCTACAGGTAAGTATCTTCGCTTTCTATGAGGACAAGCATGCTGCTTATTCTCACAAGTGGGGTTATCCTTAGCATCCAGGCTCACTCAAAACAATTAACATTGGTCAACTGGGCCTCGCAACGGCGAGGACATAACATAGGTTAACCTGAAACTATATACAGCTAGCTGAGAGTGCAGCCTGGAACAGAATAAAACAGGCCTAGAGGGGTGGAGTTGGATTCTAAAACCCCAAACAGATTCTGCAGCACTGACTGCCGAAACCGACTGTAGCATCGGGTATCTTGCTGAAGGCAGTAGTGAGATGTGAATGTGATGACCAAGTTGCAGCCTTGCAAATCTCTTCAATGGAGGCTGACTTTAAACCATTAGTGCCCAACGTTCCCATATGGTGGCTTATTATGGGAACACTGGGCACTAATGGGTTAAGTGAGCTACCGACGCAGCCATGGCTCTAACATTATAAGCCGTGACATGGCCCTCCAGAGTCAGCCCAATTTGGGCATAAGTGAAGGAAATGCAATCTGCTAGCCAATTGGAGATTGTGCATTTTCCGATGGTCGAAAAACAAATCAGATATGAACAAAACTATATGGAGGAAAGCCCTAAGCAAGTACAAACACACCATAAAAAGAGCCAAAGTAGAATACTATAGCATATACGTGCACCCAGAAGAGATAAACACAAAAAAATATATATGAACTAATGAAAAATATACTGAACACACAAGCTTTGCTAATGTCAAACGAAAAACCACCAACAGCAGACAAGCTCACACAATATTTTGATGAAAAAATAATAAAAATAAGATCAAACCTAGCTGCAACAAAAACAGCACACACAGATTTCCTACACGTATGTGAAATCAACGAGGACCACAACAAGGCAGACAGAATCTGGTCCTCCTTTAAGATACCAACAACCAGCTCAGTTAAAGCACTACTGACAAAATATGCACACACTAATTGTCTACTAGACAGCTGCCCAAACTACATGATGGAAAATCCATCAGATTAGTTCGTCAAATGCTTAACTGAACACATAGAATACATGTTCTCAAAAGGCCATTTCCCTTCTGACAAGAACAAATTAATGGAATACCTAACATACTGCTCAGTCCTTCACAGCTCTCAATCAGGCTTCAGACCATGCTATAGCACTGAAACACAACCACCCTGATCACAAAATTCTGAAGAATAATAAGCCAAGGCCAGTCAATACTACTACTACAATTCGATATGTCAAGCACCTTCGACCTAGTAGACCATACAATACTAATGACAACATAGGAATAACTGGAGCAGTAGCAGCCTGGTTCAACAGTTTTCTAAGAACTAGATCCTACCTTGTAAAGATGTCCACTGAAATTTCAGCCTCCTGGATCTCTGAATGTGGGGTCCCTCAGGGTTCCCCGATATCACCAATATTATTCAATGTACTGATGGCTCCACTTGGCAAGAAATTGGAAAAAATGGGTTTAAACCCATTCACATATGCAGATGATGTCACCATCTACATACCTTTCAACAACAGCATCACAGAGGTACTGGATAAGGCC
Organism: Microcaecilia unicolor; assembly: GCF_901765095.1. Classification (NCBI taxonomy): domain Eukaryota; kingdom Metazoa; phylum Chordata; class Amphibia; order Gymnophiona; family Siphonopidae; genus Microcaecilia; species Microcaecilia unicolor. The sequence goes on along the minus strand of NC_044040.1, from coordinate 94,327,760 downwards.
AAAAAAGAACTCGACTTCATGGAAAATTGGGTCACAACTGTTAAACTTAAACTGAACCGAGTCAAAACCAAACTCCTGGTTTTATCCATCCAGCACACTCCCACTACTTACCAAAGCCTCATAACAAATCAACAATCTTATACAATCAAAACACAAATAAAAATATTAGGAATCATTCTTGACAAACATCTGACCCTTAAAATTCAAGTTGCTGCAATCACACCAAAAAGTTTCAAAACACTATGGAGAAGAATCAGAGACTATTTCCCCAGACAGTCATTCTGTCTTATAGTACAGATGTTGATATTGTCCCAACTAGACTACTATAATGCAGCATATGCTGCAAAAAAAAAAAAAAAAAAAGACCCTACAATGATCGTTGCAGACTGTCCAAAACACAGCAGTGAGATTGATATTCAAAAAGTCAAAATATGATGGAGCAACTCTACTACTCATAATGCTACATTGGCTCCCGATCAAGGCCAGACTATTTTTCAAAACCAGCACAACCATCTTCAAAATACTGTTTGGCATGTCACCGGACTACATGCTAGACATGATCAAACTATCACCAAGTTTCCAAATGCAAACCCAGGAACCAGAGGTTATCTACTACTTCACTTGTCCAACTTCAAAAACATAATATACAAATCCACCTACATGGTGGGATTTAGCTACCTGAGCTCAAAATGGTGAAACTCAATTGACATAGTCATAAGAAGCATCACAAACTACCTCCAGTTCAGAAAAGACCTAAAGATCTACCTCTTCAAGAAAGTCTATGAGTAAAATAATCATTCTTGAACAACAATACACAATACAACCTCTAACTGTAACACATCTTTTAATTTAAGAAATAAACTAAGACATATCTCCTCAAGAAACTCAATGACTATTCCATACGACTAATAGTTATCTTGCCAACCACTGTAAAACACGGCATCATACAACCTTGTAAATGTAATTGAATCAATGTAATCTCTAACAACTGTTAAATGTAAGCTACATTGAATTGAAACTCGTTCTTGGATAAATATAGGATGCAAGTATGAATAAATAAAATAAAATATAAATAAACCAATTGTAAATTTTAAAGGCCCTCTTTGCGTCCCAGGAATACCCTTCTCCAGGGACAAAGGGTCTGCGCTTCCACTATCTGTTGGGCCGCCTACCTAAATTCTTTTGATATTCCATCCCAGTGATATTTCTGTTGTGGAGGCACCAGAAGGCGTAACTCTAGGATAATGCCCATGACCTTGTCCTTCTGTCTATTAGGGTCTGAGTATATCTTTGCCCGTTTATGTTCCCATGTATATTCTAATAGAAATCTATCAAAATTAGTGTAAAGAGTGTGTGTCAATTGTATGTGGCATAGTTTGTAGTTTAAATGCCAGGTAAAGAATTATTGGAAATAAAGACAGAGATAGATTTCAGAAAGAAGGCTTTATTCTTACCAAGTTTTCAATCAAGTACAGACATCAAACAGATTCTGCGTTCAATGGCACAGAGCGCTGCCGTCCGAGAAGTGTTGGGGAAGACTCCAACTCCCTGTCAAAATCTTATCTCTTTTATAGCCCCAGATCCCAATACAAGTGTATTGTGAGGCACCTTTTTTTCTCTAATATTTCTCAATTTCTGAGATCATACTTTCGTATCCGGCCAGATGCGCATCTGTACCATCTGTCTTTCCGTTCTAGCTATTTCAAGAGATTGCCCCATATCCGTCAAAGTCAACATGTTTTTGGAACATTTTGTTTTTCTCGTTTACCAAAATATCTTTATCAGTTTCACATCTTCCTTTTGTAATACCTTTCATAACATCTTATGATCTGTGTGCCATCTTATGGAAAATAAGTCCCATTTTAAGAACCTCATTTTATTCCTTTTACCCATTATTCTTTCATTATAGGTGCTATATTCAATTAGAAAGTAGTACCTGGTTGTGTTAAGACTCATTGTTCAGACCTGCCTTTTGCAGATTCTCATATAAGAAATCATTAGCTTGTTATTTGGCCTAGTCAATACTTTTTCAGTTGCTTTAGGCTGTGTAGCTTAGCCCACCACTATTCCAGTGGTAGGTCTGAAGCTAGGCCACATATTAACATTCCCCTCTTCACCCTATCCCATAGGGTGACACCAGGGTTAATACACCATGGTACCATCCATTCCAGAAGGTATCCTATCAGGCCATCAAATTTTCTGAGTCTTACGATTAACTGGTACAGTCTAATTTGTTTTTGGTTTGAAATTACCATCTTGGCACCACTTCAATTATTTCAATACTTCTTATCTATATCTATGGTTATACAAAAACTTATAATTACTATAATAATATTTTTGATTCTACCCTTTAATATGCAGGTTCTAACTTATTCTTACCTATGTGAGTATATATATTGTTATCAATCATAAATTCTTTGGTTATATACTGATTATATCTTGAGTATACATTTGCATAGATTTGCATAGGTTATGTAGACATTTTGCTCATGTATCACATCATCTTATAAAGCTTTATATGGTTATATTGTATCCCTGTGTGCTATTACCTGATTATACAGTTGCAGACATCTCTCTAGTGTCTCTAGCATTTGCATAGCGATTGGTCCTTCTCAGAGGGAGATAGTCCAATGTGTTATCTCCAGTGGTGTTGGGAAGGAGATTTTCGTACAGGACATATTGTCCTGCTGTTGTCTTTTTCATTATTGCAGTTTCAATTAAGCGTTCTACTAAGCCTCTAGCACAAGGGATTATGCAACATCCTACTAATACAAAAATTGCTACCACTATAATTATAGTAGTGGCTGCTGAAATGATAAATGTCTTCCATTTACCAAAAGCTTTATCCATCCAACCAGTCCAGGATGTGTCAACACCAGAGTTCTCTGCCAACTCTTGTGACAGTGAGGTTAAGCCTTCCAAAGCTCTGGTGATTGATCCATCTGGAGCAGTATTGTTGGGGATAAAGATGCAACACTGTGTACCTATTTTCCGGCACACTCCGCCATCCGATGCCAAAATCTGGTCAAGAACTAATCTATTTTCTAACGTCATTCTGCTGGTAGCATCTAATTGTGTTGCAATTCCTTGAACCGCGTCTCTGGTGTAATTGACAAATCTCTGCTGGTTGTAATATATATAGTTGATCCAGTCCAAATTCTTATTTATAGTAGCCCACCAAAAGAAAGCTGATTCGAATCCTGCAGCTATTTGGTTTCTGGCTTTGAACTCATCAGGAACCCCTCTTGGAACTCCAATTGCATCTATATATACCCGATCATCAAAGGAGCCAGGCATTGCATCTCTCTTCACTCGTGAGGAAGAGCTGCTATGAGGAGGGAGCAAAGATGCTATTACAATTGGAATCACCAATTTGACTAAGGCACATCTGCCTGTCCAACTTCTGTGAAGTGTATGGTGGATAGTACGGGTTCCACAATACCACCATATGTCGGCTCTAGCCTGTGAAAACTCTGTGAGGTTCAGATTTCGCAGAGTCCCTTTTTCTAGGGTTGTGTTACAATTGGTCAAATTTCCTAGAAACCGTGTATTTTTCACCCCATATCGTTCCAGACATGTATGATATCTGGTAGCAGGATCTGGAATCCTGAATGCAGGTGGAACCCTCAGCCGAGGGGGTAAGTAGGGGTGGTGCTCGTCAAGATGTTGACAAGACTGATTCACTTCAGTTGTTACCTGAAGTAACTCTAGCATACACCAAAAACCATCTGGGTCATTGTGGAGATCTAAAGGAAAGGGAACTACTGTTGGTTCTGCTCTTGCATGGGAACAAAAATAACAATTAGAGACATTCAAACTCTTTGTAGTATAATGCGCCCATTCAAGCCACAGGTTTGTCTCTCCAAATCCTGTTTCTAATGCCATTAAATCTTTGGAATTATTAATTGGCACGATCTGGTAGGGAATCTTTACTTCTGGGATCTTTGTTGGCATTAAAGGATTCGTTTCTGGTTGGGCTGGGGGTGGAACAATCTTAAATTTTCCAACGGGGTCTCTACCTGAGGCATCAATTCCTAAGGAATAAGTTCTGTATGTAACAGCCGTTACTCCTCTGAAAGTGATAGCCACTTGATTACATTTGGTCATTGAACAGAGGCCATTCACTCGCAATTTCATGATAGAAATGCTCTTTTTGAGATCTGGAATCTCACTACCTGAGTATGGAACCCATGAACCTGTGTACCACCATACTTGTGCCCAACTTCCGCAATTGGAGAAGGGACACAGGTATACTTCAAAAGCTGACAAATATTGCTGTACAGGATGTTCCCCACACATTGTGTAAGCACACACATCAAGGGTGATTGTGGTCGTGTCCTTAGTTGTGGGTAATGTTATTTCGGGAGTGGTCGTAAATTTTTGCAGAAATTTTTCTAAATCCTGTGCCCCATGTACAATGGGCATGGTGAGCACACACAAGAAAAGGGCCAGGCACTTCATGTTGGTAGTTTTCATGATTAGATGTTAGATCGGGACTGTACAAAAGGCAATTGGCGACTAAGGAAAATGAGTAACAAAATTAATCCAAGGGTCTTAATAAGAACTGCAATTGCTATAGTTAGTATTCCAAGGTATACCAATGCTTGATATATCATTAGGAAGAATTTGGGTAGGGTGGGTAAATTCTAATCGCTCCTCTTCCAGTAGGGTCGGGGATTTCGAAAAGGCTATATACTTCCAAAGGTCTCAATCCAACCTCTCTAATGAACAGGAAGGGTATCCAGTCAGTGCCCAGTACAGCGTATGTGATTAACCAAAAATCTACAACGTCACCAGTTTCTGGTCTTATTAGGAGATCGTCGGTTTGTTCAACTTGTAAACCTAAGGTTCCTCCAAACAGTACCAGAGTGTGTGTGACCGTTCGACTAGGACCTAGTGTCCAACTCTCAAATAAGGGTTCACACAATGTTTGAAATCGTGTAAAGGGGTCCCAATTGGGATCGTCCTCTGGAGCTGGGTCCCAATGGGGATGTATTAATTCTCTTGGATCAAAAAGGTACTCTGGGGGTTCAGGGATTAACTGTTCACCTAAATTGAAAGGCGACGGTGGGGGAGAATCAGGTGGAGAAGGCTGGTTATCTGGTCTGTTGTGGGACATATATTGATAGCTACTTTGGGATGTTGAGCTATCTGGGAGGACGAGTAGCTGGGACGGTGATATTTGGAGTGGCTAAGGTAGTAATCGTGGGAGGAGGAACGTCACTAGTAGGAACCAGAGGATAAGGAGGAGGGGTGGGTCGTAATTCAAGCAAGGTAATATTATCCCCAAAAGCTGTTGTACGATTGGGGACAATATGGACCGAGCTACTGATATGATTGGGAACACTTGTAGAATGCAGAGCAGGAGAATTAGTGAGGACAGGAGTAGTCGCAGAGTTTTCAATAGGCACTGTATGACTGCCAGTTGAAAAGTCTGTTGTGGCAGATGTGTCTGACCAAGCGGTGGGATAACTGGTGGCGAGGGGACTGATCTTTTTGATCGTTTGGAGGGATCTGTGTCCAAACAGGCGTGTGAATGTGGTGTACTGTTGGGGCTCTGTGTAGTCTGCAGTAGTACTTATTGGAACCGGAGTAGTTGCAAATACCGAGGCAGTGGCAAGTACTGCTGGGGTAGTTGCAAGCACAGCTGGGGTAGTTGCAAGTACAGAAGTAGTTGCAAGTACCGTGGCGTTTCCAACGGGCAAAGTAACGTTGCCAGTGGGAAAGGCACTGAGTGTGATCCAAAGATCAGAGAGATTCCTGTCAGCAGTATAGGTAAACAGGGTAGTGAGAAACAAAACCAAACCTATACACAGCAGGATCATGCACAAGAGTCCAACAGCAAACAATCGAGCAGATGGAAAGCAGAAGAAGAGGGTGTACTGATGTAGCACCGTTACTGCTGCAGAAACAACACTTGTACGGGTGCTGTTTGCGTCCGTGTCGTCTGGAATGGTGTCGTCTTCCAAATAAGTGCCGTCAAAGTCGTTGGACCAATGGGAATTGGTTTCAGAAAACTGCTCAGAGTCACACTTATCAACAGGGTAAAGTCCAGTGTTCTGTGGGTCTGGTTCCTTGATATCATCAAGGGCAGCAAGGTTCTCAGCAGTTGGTTCCCTGCGGAGAACTTTACCAGCGGGGGAGGGTGGTGGTATTAAAACTTTCACAGGAGTGGTTGGGAAAGGTGGTATTGGAATAGGAACTTTATGTAGGTGGACATACTTTGGATTTTATTCTTTCTGCCTCTACTACAACAGAACAACCGCATTCCATCTCTTTTTACCCGTTACGATGGACAGACCATTATCTAATCACATTCACTCTTACTCCACAGTTCGTTCATTGTGCTTCATTACCCAAAAAGAGTGCTTCACGAAATCTTAGTAAGCTTATGACGCAATCATTCCTGTTAGATATAGACACCTTTTGTAACCTCCCCATACAAACACAGGCCAAGACTTGGAACAACTCCTTTCGTTCATCCCTGATACATTAGCACCAATTAACATGACTCCTTGCACACATTCAGTGCAATGAACCATGGTTCATGTAGTTGCTCCATCAACAGAAATGTCAGCTTAGACAGGTGGAGCATCACTGGAGATGTCGGTCATCCTCTATTACATTACCTAACTATAAAAAAAACACTGCATGATCTTAAAAAAATAGCTGTACAAACCGCTAAAACGATATATTACACCTCTAAAATTACTAGAGCCCCTAATATTGCAGCATTATATCGAACAATGAAAACCTTGACCACACCCCAGATAACTAAACAAATTGAAGCTAATCTCCCTCCAAGTCAGGATCTCGCAGATCTTTTTCACAACAAGGTTTTGTCCCTGTTAATCATTTTACCCCCTACCTCAAACATTATACAAACCGAACCAAACACACAAATCTTGCTACCATTGAGCACGTTTTCCACTTTTAATACACCATCAGACGTTCAAATATTTGAAAGGTATTAATCCACAAACAAATCTTTTCCGGAGATGGGAAGGCGGTAGAACGAGAGGACATGAAATGAGGTTGAAGGGGGGCAGCCTCAGGAAAGATGTCAGGAAGTATTTTTTCACGGAGAGGGTGGTGGATGCTTGGAATGCCCTCCCGCGGGAGGTGGTGGAGATGAAAACGGTAACGGAATTCAAACATGCGTGAGATATGCATAAAGGAATCCTGTGTAGAAGGAATGGATCCTCAGAAGCTTAGCCGAAATTGGGTGGCAGAGCAGGTGGGGGGAAGAGGGGTTGGTGGTTGGGAGGCTAGGATAGTGGAGGGCAGACTTATACGGTCTGTGCCAAAGCCGGTGATGGGAGGTGGGACTGGTGGTTGGGAGGCGGGAAGTACTGCTGCGCAGACTTGTACGGTCTGTGCCCTGAATAAGGCAGGTACAAATCAAGGTAAAGTTTACACATATGTTTGTCTTGTTGGGCAGACTGGATGGACCGTGCAGGTCTTTTTCTGCCGTCATCTACTATGTTACTATGTTACATTTTAAATTGACTACATTGTAGCTTCATCGCATGCCCCCTAGTCCTAGTATTTTTGGAAAGCGTGAACAGACGCTTCACATCTACCCGTCAACTCCACTCATCATTTTATAGACCTCTATCATATCTCCCCTCAGCCGCCTTTTCTCCAAGCTGAAGAGCCCTAGCCACTTTAGCCTTTCCACAAAGGGAAGTCGTCCAATCCCCTTTATCATTTTTGTTGCCCTTCTCTGCACCTTTTCTAATTACACTATATCTTTTTTGAGATGCAGCGACCAGAATTGAACACAATATTCGAGATGCGGTCGCACCATGGAGCGATACAACGGCATTATAACATCCTCATTTTTGTTTTCCATTCCTTTCCTAATAATACCTAACATTCTATTTGCTTTCTTAGCCGCAGCAGCACACTGAGCAGAAGGTTTCAACGTATCATCGACGACGACACCTAGATCCCTTTCTTGGTCCGTGACTTCTAACGTGGAACCTTGCATGACGTAGCTATAATTCGGGTTCCTCTTTCCCACATGCATCACTTTGCACTTGCTCACATTAAACGTCAACTGCCATTTAGACGCCCAGTCTCCCAGCCTCGTAAGTTCCGCTTGTAATTTTTCACAATCCTCCCGCGATTTAACGACTTTGAATAACTTTGTGTCATCAGCAAATTTAATTACCTCACCAGTTACTGCCATCTCTAGGTCATTTATAAATATGTTAAAAAGCAGCGGTCCCAGCACAAACCCCTTGGGAACCCCACTAACTACCCTTCTCCATTGAGAATACTGACCATTTAACCCTACTCTCTGTTTTTTATCTTTTAACCAGTTTTTAATCCACAATAGAACACTACCTCCTATCCCATGACTCTCCAATTTCCTCTGGAGTCTTTCATGAGGTACTTTGTCAAACGCCTTCTGAATATTCAGATACACAATATCAACCGGCTCCCCCTTATCCACATGTTTGTTCACCCCTTCAAAGAAATGTAGTAGATTGGTGAGGCAAGACTTTCTCTCATTAATCCATGCTTTTGAATATGCGCTGTAATTTTGTTCTTAATAATAGTCTCTACCATTTTGCCCGGCACCGACATCAGACTCATCGGTCTATAATTTCCCGGATCTCCTCTGGAACCTTTTTAAAATATCGGCGTTATATTGGCCACCCTCCAATCTTCTGGTACCACGCTCAATTGTAAGGATAAATCACATATTTCTAACAATATCTCCACAAGCTCATTTTTCAGTTCTATCAGTACTCTGGGATGAATACCATCCAGTCCTGGAGATTTCAAACACTTCAGTTTGTAGACCTGCCCAATTACATCCTCCAGGTTTACAGAGAATTCATTAAGGTTCTCCGACTCATCAGCTTCGAATACCATTTCTGGCACCGGTATCCCACCCAAATCTTCCTTGGAGAAGACCAAAGCAAAGAATTCATTTAATCTCTCCGCTACGGCATTGTCTTCCTTGATCACCCCTTTTACTCCTTGGTCAACTAGCGGTCCAACTGATTCTTTTGCCGGCTTCCTGCTTTTAATATACCTAACAAAAATTACTATGTGTTTTTGCCTCCAACGCAATCTTTTTTTCGAAGTCCCTCTTAGCTTTCCTCAGCGAAGTCCCTCAGTGCTTTGCATTTGACTTGACATTCCTTATGCTGTTTCTTTTTATTTTCAGTCGGTTCCTTCTTCCATTTTCTGAAGGATTTTCTTTTAGCTCTAATAGCTTCCTTCACCTCACTATTTAACCACGTCAGCTGTCGTTTGGTCTTCCGTCCTCCTTTTTTAATACGTGGAATATATTTGGCCTGGGCTTCCAGGATAGTGTTTTTGAACAGCATCCACGCCTGATGTAAATTTTTGACCCTTGCAGTTGCTCCTCTAACTTTTCTTTTCACCATTCTTCTCATTTTATCATAGTCTCCTTTTTTAAAGTTAAACGCTAACGTATTTGATTTCCTATGTATACTTACTTCAAAGCTAATATCAAATCCGATCATATTATGATCACTGTTATCAAGCGGCCCCAGCACCATTACCTCCCGCACCAGATCATACACTCCACTAAGGACTAGGTCTAGAATTTTTCCTTCTCTCGTCGGTTCCTGTACCAGCTGCTCCATTAAGCTGTCCTTGATTTCATCGAGGAATTTTACCTTCCTAGCATGTCCCGATGTTACATCTACCCAGTCAATATCAGGGTAATTGAAATCACCCACTATTATTGTGTTCCCCAGTTTGTTTGCGTCCCTAATTTCCTTTAACATTTCTGATTCCATTTGTTCTTCCTGGCCAGGCGGATGGTAGTACACTCCTATCATTATCCTTTTCCCCTTTACACATGGAATTTCAATCCACAGTGAGTCCAAGAAGTGTTTTGTTTCCTGCAGAATTTTCAATCTATTTGATTCAAGGCTCTCGTTAATATACAATGCTACCCCTCCACCAATTCGATCCACCCTATCACTACAATATAATTTGTTCCCCGATATGATAGTGTCCCACTGGTTAGCCTCCTTCCACCAGGTCTCAGAGATGCCTATTATATCTAATTTTTTATTTAGTGCAACATATTCTAACTCTCCCATCTTATTTCTTAGGCTCCTGGCATTCGCATATAGACATTTCAAACTGTGTTTGTTGCTCCTATTTACATCATGCTTAGTACTTGACAGTACTAATTTGCAATCTTTTGTCTGATTTTTATTTTTATTTAGGGACACCTGATCTACTACGGTCTCTTTTGCAACCTCACTATCAGGTTACCCTATCTTCCCTGTTTTGGTGATATCTTTGAAAGATACCTTATTCCGAACCAAGCGCTTTTGAGCGACTGTCGGCCTTCCCCCCATTTCTAGTTTAAAAGCTGCTCTATCTCCTATTTAAATGCCGATGCCAGCAGCCTGGTCCCACCCTGATTAAGGTGGCACCCATCCTTTCGGAATAGGCTCCCCCTTCCCCAGAATGTTGCCCAGTTCCTAACAAATCTAAAACCCTCCTCCCTGCACCATCCACGCATTGAGACTCCGGAGCTCTGCCTGTCTCTTGGGCCCTGCGCGTGGAACAGGCTACCCTAGAGGATCTGGATTTGAGCTTTCTACCTAAGAGCCTAAATTTGGCTTCCAGAACCTCTCTCCCACATTTTCCTATGTCATTGGTACCCATTAAAAGTGCTCCAGGGATCTGCATACACGCAGGCCTCTAGGACTTGTTGCTGCTATATAACATTGGCACACCAGTTGACACCTGAAGACTAATCTCTCCGAAAACGTCCTTTATTGGAATAAGCACGCTTACTCACAGTTAACTGCAGATCAGAGGTTGTGCCCCACTGGCAACGCGTCTCCCTGGTACTGAGATTAGCAGTAGGTCAGAGCTGGCAGAATGGTGTACAATGCCCTCTTTCAGCCACATTCAAGGTAAGAACTAAGTTCTGTAACGTGGGTAACATGTGAAAGGGATCTAAAGCTGGCTTACAAAAACGGCTACTACCTCATGGACTACCGGAAACAAAACAGGGCACACTCTGACCCAGTAAGCAGGGGGAAAAGCACCATGGGAGTAGAGCCTACCAACTACCAACATCGTGAGCATTTGCCACAAGCTAGTGGAATCAAGGAGCCCAATACCGTACACCCACCACAATGCATTGCTGATGTGACTCTGCAGTGCGCATAACAGAAAAGGTGTCACACTTACCCGAGAGCCACATCAGAACCAGGGAAAGGCTGTCACAGGATAGAACACATTCTGCTGTCATGGAGGTGGGTACGGCATTTGAGGCTGGCATAAAGGCTGCAAAAAAGTTTTTAAAGTGGGTTTTTTTTGGTGGGAGGGGGTTAGTGACCACTGGGGGAGTCCGGGGAGGTCATCCCCGATTCCCTCCAGTGGTCATCTGGTCAGCTGGGGCACTTCTTTGGGATTTGTTCATGAAAAAAAAAGGGTCCACAAAAAGTGACCCAAAATCGCGGTAAAAACGCCTTTTTTTTTTATTATCAGCTAAAGACGTCCATCTCTTCTCGGCTGATAACCACGCCCCAGTTCCACCTTCACCACGCCTCCAACATGCCCCCGTCAACTTTACCCGTTTCCGCGATGGATTGCAGTTGGAAACGCCCAAAATCAGCTTTCGATTATACCAATTTGGGCGCCCACGGGAGAAAGATACCCATCTCCCGATTTGGGTCGCAATATAGGTGTTTTTCTCTTTCAATTATAAGCAGGTATGTAGAATACATCTAGCATGTGTCCTCTATCCAGTGCTTTGATCACCCAGTCAATGAAATCAATCAGATGTATTTGGTAGGACTGCCCTTTGGTAAAAACCATGTTGCCTCAGATGTTGAAACCCATTGGATTCTAGCATGTTCACTGTCATTTCTTTCAGCAGCGACTTCATTATTTTTGATACCACCAAAATGAGGCTTACCTGCCTGTAGTTTCCCACTTCTTGTTCCTGCTTTTGAGAAGAGGGACCATATCCGCTCATCTCTAGTCCCGCAGAACCTCTCCTGTCTCTAAAGATTTATTAAATAAATCTTTAAAGGATCCTGGACTGACCTCAGTATTCTGCGATGAATTCCATCCAGCCCCATAGCTGTGTTTGCTTTCAGATTTTCAAGTTGTTTATAAACTTTTTTCTGTGAACGGTGGAATGTATACTCCATTCCCAGATATACCCTTGGCAGCTGACGGCAGTCTTTCTCCAGGATTTTCCTCTGTGAACACAGAACATAAATATTTTTTTTACAGTGTTCGCTTCATCCCTCTCACTCTCCACATACTGGTTCTTGGCATCTTTCAGTCTTAAAATACCATTTCTAGCCTCCTCCTTTCACCAATATATTTGAAAAAGGTCTTGTCAAGTCTTTTTACATCCTTAGTTATTTTTTTCTTCCACCTGTGCTTTTGCTAGACGTACTTCCCTCTTCTTCTTTGAGTTTTATCCGGTGATCCTTTCCATGGGCCACTTGTTTCATCCTGCATTTCTTGAATGTCACCTTTTTGCCTTTATTTTTTAGTCATTTGTTTGGAGAACCATATTGGTTTCCTGTGTCTCTTGTTTACTTTACTTACATAAAGATCTGTTGCCACACTTATAGCTGCTTTGCGCTTGGGCCACTGCCTTTCTCCTTTTCCTATGTCTACCCATCCCATGAGCCCTTTTTTCAGGTACTCTGAGTCTTGTTTGTCTGCACTTCACTTTAGTTCTTATTGTAACCAGGGGTTGTATTTTAATTGTTTCTTCAGAAGGGGGTCCCGGTGAGTAAGATGTCTGTTGGTACCCGCGGGTGAGGGCTGCCTTGTTCACGGTCCCACCGAGGGTGCTGGTGATCTAGGTAGTCAGGGTCTGTCTTTGAGCTGCAGAAGGCTTGATTTGAGATGGTGGAGCCAAGCATGGCAGGGCACTGAAGCAGACACGAGGAGGAAGGAAAGGGGGGGTCCAGAGTGAACCTGAGACCGAAGAGGAGCTCAGCTGTGGGAAGGCAGGCAAGAGAGTGGTGTGGCTGGGGGGGGGGGGGGGGGGGGGCACATCCCTGAGAAGTTCTGCCTGAGTGTCCAGATGTGTATGTACTTGTCTGGAAGAAGGGAAACCAGTCATGTGAATGCCTGCCCTGTGAAGAAGAGGCCAAGCAGAATGTCCTGTCTATTATCATCATAGCTAAGAGCTTTGGTTCAGGATCTAAAATGAGAAAAAATCTTACAGGCCCATGACTCTAACCTGAACGCCAGTGGCTGCAGAACTCAAGATCTGTTGTGGCATTCATGCAGCAGAAAGAGGAACGGGCGTAGGTGGAAAAACAGAGTGACATCATTTAGTAACATGGTGGTCACAGATGTTTTAGTGAAAAACAGAACAAGATAATTCCTCAGGAAGATGACTTGGTCTTCCAGGAACAGCTTAGTCTATTATTAACTTTTCCATTAAATACTAATAAACTCATTACCATAGCAAATCAGTGTTAACCATTAAATTAGCATATATCCAGTAAATGGGATAATTGTAAGATTACCTATGTATAACCTGTTATGTACATGAACGTATATAAGTGATTGTACTTCCTACTTCAATGGAGAGAGAGAGAGTCACAGCCAGTACCTTTGTGCAAGCAGGGCTGCCCTCCCATGAGAAACCAATCAATTGGAATAAATCCTATTACTTTCTCATAAGTAGTCTTGAGTCTTTTATATCTGCAAATTGGCTTTAGCTGGTAGTTTGGGGTGAGGGCAAAAAAGACCCTAAAATAAAACATTAGAGACTCAGACCCAGAAGAATACTTATGTGTAGCTGTGGTACTGTACTCCCATAAGCAATTGATTGTACATATATTTGGAGAATAATAAAGTATTTGATTGCCTATATATTCTTTGAAGTCTCAGATAAAGCAGTACTTTTGTATAGTAATGTTCCATACTTCCAGTGAGATATCACTGATCTGCTAATTGTACAAATACTTGATAAGAAATAAGACATCTAATAAAGAGCAAACTGATGCAGCCTTGGGTGATGAATTTCTTCCTAGGTATTTGTGGGTGGACCACCATATTGAGAGGGATAAATTCACCCTAAAAAAAATTCAGTCCAGACCCCAAGAAAGCCTGCATTAGAGTGTATCCTAGTTGAAGTGCCTGCCCCTAAGAGAAAAGCCTGCCTAAGAGAAAGAGACCTGCACAGAGAGTTCCCATCTTAAAGTCTGCCACTGTGAACACCTGCTGCTAGGGGCCACCACTAAGAAATGTACCCTACCTCCCAGTCAGTGCAAGTAGGGGTTAAAAATGGGTGAGAGAAGAACATAAAAGTGAAGCAGGGGTATATGCTGGGGAAGTTAGATAGGAGGGCCCTTTCCTTATCCTTTTATTTGAATTTAGCTAGTCCACAAGGCTCTTTTTGCCAAAGAAGAAACTGACTGTGGTTAGGGTGCATACACCGAATGCAGGGAGTCAGGGTTTTCTCTTTTTGTGTTATTTTGAGTCAGGATAGTAGGTACCCTGGAGTTCCTGAGCCTGGGAGGTGACACTGAATGCCTGAGGAGATGTGGAACGGAGATGCCTAAGGTACTCACTGCTAGACAGCTGCACCGCTAGTAAAGACTTAACATATCAATAATATCATTGTGTGCACGCAAGTTTATTTTTTTAATAAGAAAAATCTTACATCAACTGTCATTTTCATCACCTAAGGCTACAGTTGAAGAAGCTGCTGTATCGGTATTAAAAGGTATTTTCATTGACCAATGACGATATTGGGTACACAGATATTATCTCTGGCAATGTGGATCTGATCAAACAACCTTATAGGAGGGTGTCACCTCACATTTTTTAAGAGTTTAATCAACACGTGTACGAAGTGGTAAATCAAGGTATCTTAAGAAAGAGCCATAGTCTGTGGGCGTTGCCGACAGATCTCATAAAAAAGGACAGATCACTCTGGTTTTGTTGTGATTATCAGAAGTTGAATAGTGCTACCATCACAGATGCGTATCCACTTCCCAGAATTGACGAGTCGCTAGACGCGTTGGGAAGGGTGTCTTGGTTTTCTTTACTTGACCTGACGTCTGGGTACTGTCAGATGGGGTTGGATCTGGAAGACATTCCAAAGACTGCCTTTTGGCTTATTCGAGTGGACCTATCTGCCGTTTGACTTATGTATTGTCCCAGCAAGTTTCATGCGGTTAATGGAGTCAGTTCTGGGCAATTACGTGTTTGAAATCCTGTTGCTATACTTGGACGATATCCTGGTCTATGCTTGATCATTTGAACAACATTTGGAGAGATTAAAGATTGTCTTCAGGAAGTTAATAGAGTGTGGCCTGAAACAGAAGTTCTCCAAAAGCAAACTGTGCTGTAAAGAAGTAAAGTTCTTGGGCTACGTACTGGCTTATTTTCAAAAGTGATCGCCGGCCATCTTCCGACATAAATCGGGAGATGGCCGGCGATCTCTCAAAAGCGGCCAAATCGGTATAATCGAAAGCGGCTTTTTTTACAGCATCGTCGCTTTCCCATCGCCTCGCTGGTGAAAGTTCAAGGGGGCGTGTCGGTGGCGTAGCAAAAGCGGGACATGGGCAGGCATGGGCGCGGCTACCAGATGGCCGGCTTTCGCGGACAATGGGAAAAAAAAGCGGCGTTCATCAGTATTTCGTCGGGTTTACTTGATCCTTTTATTTTCACGACCAAGCCTCAAAAAGGTGCCCCAACTGACCAGATGACCACCGGAAAGAATCGTGGATGACCTCCCCGTACTCCCCCAGTGGTCACCAACCCCCTCCCACACTAAAAAACACAATTATAAACATATTTTGCCAGCCTCTATGCCAGCCTCAAATGCCGTACCCACCTCCATGAAAGCAGAATGTGTTCTATCCTCTGACAGCCTTTCCCTGGTTGTGATGTGGCTCTCGGGTGAGTGTGACACCTTTTCTGTTAGGTGCACTGCAGAGTCACATCAGCAATGCATTGTGGTGGGTGTAGGGTAGTGGGCTCTACTCCCATGGTGCTTTTCCCCCTGCTAACTGGGTCAGAGTGTGTCCAGTTTTGTTTCCGGTAGTCCATGAGGTAGTGGCCATTTTTCTAAGCCAGTTTTAGATCCCTTTTATGTGTTACCCATGTTAGAGAACTTAGTTATTACTTTGAATGTTGCTGAAAGAGGGCATTGTACACCATTCTGCCAGCTCTGACCTACTGCTAATCTCAGTACCAGGGAGAATCTTTGCCAGTGGGGCACAACCTCTGATCTGCAGTTAACTGTGAGTAAACGTGCTTATTCAAATAAAGGACTTTTTCAAAGAGATTAGTCTTCAGGTGTCAACTGGTGTGCCAAGGTTATACAGCAGCAACAAGTCCTAGAGGCCTGCGTGTATGCAGGTCCCTGGAGCACTTTTAATGGGTACCGCAGTGCACTTAAGGCAGGTGGACCCAGGCCCATTCCCTCCCCCACTACCTGTAACACTTGTGCTGGTAAATGGGAGCCCTCCAAAACCCACTGTACCCACATGTAGTTGCCCTCTTCACCCCTAAGAGCTACGGTAGTGTTGTACATTTGTGGGTAGTGGGTTTTGGGGGGGGGGGGGGGGTTGGGGGGCTCAGCACCCAAAGTAAGGGAGCTATGCATGTGGGAGCTTTTTCTGAAGTCCACCGCAC
The DNA here is from genome assembly GCF_901765095.1 of Microcaecilia unicolor. Taxonomy (NCBI): domain Eukaryota; kingdom Metazoa; phylum Chordata; class Amphibia; order Gymnophiona; family Siphonopidae; genus Microcaecilia; species Microcaecilia unicolor. The sequence goes on along the minus strand of NC_044040.1, from coordinate 94,311,116 downwards.
TGACCCCTAGGGTGCCCAGTTGGTGTCCTGGCATGTCAGGGGGCCCAGTGCACTACAAATGCTGGCTCCTCCCACGACCAAATGCCTTGGATTTCGCCAAGTTCGGGATAGCCGGCATTTTTTTTCCATTATCGCTGAAAAACAAAACCGGCGATCTCAAACCCGGCCAACTCTGGCATTTGGCCGGCCTAAACCGTATTATCGAAAAAAAAGATGGCCAGCCATTTTTTTCGATAATACGGCTCCGGCCAGCTGTTGTGCCACCGCCAAAATAGATCACCGGTGATCTATTTCGCCGGCGACATTCGATTATGCCCCTCGTAGTGTCCAAAAGGGGAGTTGCGCCAAACAAAAGTTTCTTAGGATTTGCCAGCTTCTACTGACATTTTGTACCAAATTTTGCCCAACTAGCGCAGCCTCTACATGAACTGACAGGAAAAGCTAAAAAATATTATAGAGAAAAACCTTTTCAATGGAGAAGCAAGTGCCAGACATCTTTTGAGTCCTTGAAGATAATTCATATGGAAACTCTGGTGCTCTCATTCCCTCTATTTGAACTACCATTCATCTTGACAACGGATGCCAGCTTCAAAGTTCTGAGAGCTGTATTGACCCAGATACAGGAAGGGAAAGAGAGAGTCATTGCATAATGTAGAAATATGCTGTCACTTGCTCTCAGTGAAATACAGGCCAAGGGCTCAGGCTAAGAGCTTGGCCTCTAAAAATCAAAGATCATTTCTGACACAGATACATTTCATTGCAGCAAATGCTGAAGTAAGCAACTGAGGGCAGATAGAGGGAGGGGGAATCTGCTCTATAAACAATAGCGAGACTGGCACCAGCAAGAAGTCATGAGCAAAGATGTTTTGGCTAGTGGAAGATAGTAGTGGGTCAGGTGCAAGTAGGATGAGAACATCCAAAGGGGGGCTGGAGGAAGGCTTGGGAACATTGTTATCAACCGATAAGGGCCAAAGAGTTCTGGTGAGAAAGTTAGGGTCCATAGGGATGAATGGTACCAGAAAGGTATAAAAAGGGCAGTCTGCAAGGGTATCAGAGCAGAAGGCTAAAGAGAGAAGACAGACTGCACCTGCTGTGTGTCGTGAAGCGCTGTTCCACCATGTTCCAGATATGAATGCCTAATTGCCTGTACTGCCTTGGGTGAGATGCTTAATAAAACTATATTATTATATCCACTGAATCCCGGGTGTCCTTCTGATTATGGAGCTTGTTATTGCCCAGACTGTGTAAAACAGTCTGAGCAGATATGAGGTCAGAGTAGTTAAATATTTAGTGGGAACACGCAATTATTTACAATATGCAAGCTGGGGGCTCCAAAAATATAAAAGAAATGACCACAATTACAGTTCACTTAAGCTGGAACTTTTAGTGCTAAAATGGGCAGCCACAGAGAAAGTTCTGAGAGTACCTACACTATAAGAAATTTCTGGTTCGTACAGACCATAAGCCTGGAGAATGCGAAGGTCCAAGCAGTGGAACAGAGGTGGCTGGCTCAATTGGCAAAGCTAGATTTCGAAGTTATGTACAAACCAGGCCAAATTAATCGCAAAGCCGATGTATTGTCCAGACTACCAGAGGACAGCACAGCAGATTCAGATGATGAGGACAGTGAAAAAGACTTCCTAACTTTGTCAGGTAAATCAGTACAATCAGTACAATTAGTAGTAAGAACTATAGTGGGCCAATTAAGAAAATTAAGACCCCAAAAGCACGAGTGTCCCAAGTTGATTGGATTGAGAACAACAATCAATCTAGGTTAGACCCCATATGCCCAGTTTAAAGGAGGTGATTGATGTTTTAGAAGGGCAAGTACAGTCATGGTCTTCAATGTTTTCCTCAGAGAGCACGAAAATGCTAAAACAGACAGACTGGCTGTTGTTGAAACAGAATATCCTTTATTGCAGAATTGAACATCCAAGAGATGGGGCAGAAGTCCTCCAACTGATGGTGCTGGAGATGTGCCGGGCTGAACTAATGGAGCGCCATCAAAATAGAGGTGGACATTTTGATGTAGAAACAACTCTTAAAAATCTAAGGAGAAAATATTATTGGCTAAATATGCAGAAAACAGTTGAAGCTAGGATTGCAAAATGTAAGCGATGTCTGTGTGCCAAAGAGAAGTGTCCAAAGGATCAAGCTCCTATACAATGTTTCAGTGACTCCCAACCACTAGAGGTGGTGACCGTGGATTACACCCTGTTGGAAAGAGACAGCAAGGGTTATGAAAATATGCTAGTTATTACCAATATGTTCACTCAGTTCACTGTGGCCATCCCTACCAAAAACCAGACCACCCAAACATCTTCCAGAATGTTGTTTAACTGGTGGATAAGTGTATACAGATGTCCTCAGGGGCTCCATTCAGACTAAGGAAATTCTTTGAAGCTTCAGTGATCAAGCAACTTTTCAAATGGTATGGCATTGAGAAAAGCAGAACAACACCTTACCACCCTCAGGAAAATGGCAAGTGTGAAAGGTTTAATCGCACCATGCACCAGTTATTGGGAACTCTCTCTGAAAGAAAGAAAGAAACATAGTTGGTCCAAATACCTGGTGGAGGTGAATCAGGTGTATAACAGTTTGGTGCATGGGTCCACAGGGTATTCACCAGCACACCTTCTACTGGGACAAGACACATTGCTTCCCTATCAGCAGTTGTATACTGAAGCAGATGTGGAGGATGAAAATGAGTCTATAAAGCAGTGGCTGGCTTCACAAGAAGAAAACTTACAGGCAACCAGAGAGATAGCCAATGAAACTGCAAGACAAGCTGGCCTACAAACGAAGAAGTAATTTGATCAATGAACAACAGGTGATGTCCTACAGACGGGAGACTGGGTGCTTGTCCATAAACAGGGGTTTCAGGGTAGACACAAAATACAAGATATCTGGGACCATACACCATACCAAATCATAGAAGTTCTTGGAAATGAACCAAATGTATATAAGATCCCAAATAATCCAAAATACGGCAGTTTAGTAAAGATTTTACATAGGGATCAATTGAAATTTGTGTCTTCCAAACTTGGAGGTACCTAAGCAAAGAAAAGAGGATGAAACCAAAATGTTGTGTTATGAAAAAGGTATAACTCATGTAACAGATGATGAAAACTCTGATCACTTATGGTATATTATCTATAATGAGATTTCTTCTACTGCAGCAGACATTTCTGGTCCCACAAAACCAACTGCTACCGCAGCCCTACTGGACCCTACTGGGGCAAGATTTCTTGGCCCTACAGCCCAGGGAGCTACTGCAGCCCAGGAGGAAGAGGGCAATAGTGTAAGGAGAGTTTCCAAGAGGGAAACCAAAGGAAGGAAGCCAGCTTACTTAGCTGAAAATCTAAGCTGTTAAATGAGTTGTGGAATATTATCTTATCTGGGGAACAGTGCTGACATCACAAATGTGTACAGGGGAGTACAACTGTATGCTGTATGCCTGAATTGTGAAAACTTTTCTTTGCATGAAAAATTTTTGTTCAGCCTCGGTGAATGTAACCAGGGAATAAATTTTAATTGTTACCTCAGGAGGGAGGTCCTGGGGAGTGAAGAGACCTCCATTGGTGCCAGCAGGTGGGGGCTGCCTTGTTTGTGGTCGCACCACAGGTGCTGGTGATCTGGGTCTTCAGGGCCCATTTTTGAGCAGAAGAAGGCTTGTTTTGAGATGTAGGAGCCTGGCAGGAGAGGCCTCAGCTCTGCCTGACAATGGGGCCGAGTTAGGGTACCAGCCGTGTATGCACATGAGGTCATCACATATATGTGGTGATGACATCAGAGGCCGCACATGCGCATATGGCCAGGACAGCTGGGAGCCCGGAAGACGTTAAATTAAGTATTTTGGGGGCTATGGAGCCACACATTTTAAAAACTTAAGGTGGACCGAGGATCAGGAAATATCCAAGGGGGGGGGGGGGGTCTTGAAGGTGCTGTGATCAGATGGATTTTTGTCAATCATTATTGCCCCACAGTGATGCTGGGAGCTGAGGGGGGGGGGGGGTCAGGAGAGCCCAGCAAGGAGCCTTTGGTAGCCTAGAAAGGGCACAAAAATTAGCCAATCACGAGAGAGGAAGCACAGCAGCTCTGGGAGGGGTGAGCTGAGACGGAGTGAAAAAAAAAAGAGGTAGAGAGCCTGAGAAGGAAAGGAGCAGAAAGCTACGAGAAAGAAAGACAAGCCTCAGCAGAAGAGGTTGCAGGATAGCAGAAAGAAAGACAAGCCTGAGCAAGAGAAACTGCAAGCTGAGAGAAAGGAAAGCCAGAGCAGAAAGAAGCTGAAGTCTGGCAGAGAGAAAGACAAGCCTGAGCAGGGAAAGCTGTAAGCTGAAGACCATAAGAGGCAAGCCCAGAGGATAGAAAAGAGAGACAGTGGCAGGAGAAGAAAAGCTGGACTGTAAGTAAGCAGAGGCAAAGAGAGAGGAACTCAGCAGTTGTGAAAGACAAGCCTGTGTGAGAGAGAGTGAGAGCTTCAGTCAAGTCCTGGAAAGGGCAGGGCACCAAAGCAAGCAAGAGGAGGAAGGAAAGTGGGGCCCAGAACGAGCCTGGGACTGAAGAGGAGCTGAGCTGTAGGGAGGCAGGCAACTGGGGACAATGAGGGGTGATAGCCATAGGCAGGGGAGAGATGGACCAGAGCAAGAGGATGGAAGGGAGTGGAGTGCCTCACATCCCCAAGAAGTTCTGCTTCGGATTCCAGACATGTGTGTACCTGTCTGGATGGAATGAAGCCAGTCTTGTGAATGCCTGCCCTGTGAAGACCAGTCCAGAAGAGGAAGAAGCCCCACCTGAGCTGAAAATCCAAACCCCGAGAAAGACTGCATTAGAGTGTGTCCTAGTTGAAATGCCTACCCCTAAAAGAAAAGTCGGCCGAAGCGAAAGAGACCTGCACAGAGAGTTCCTATCTTAAAGCCTTCTACTGCCAGTGCCTGCTGCTAGAGGCCGCCTCTACGAAAGTTACCCTACCTCCCAGTCAGTGCAAGTAGTGGATAATGTATAGGTGGGAGAAGAGCATAAAAGTGAAGCAGGAATATGTTCTGGGGAAGTTAGATAGGAGGGCCCTTTTCTTATCCTTTTGTTTGACTTCAACTAGTGTACAAGGCTCTATTTGCCAAAGAAGATCCTGACATGCATCAAAAGCAAGGAGTCAGGGTTTTCTCTTTTTATGTTATTTTGAGTCAGGATAGTAGGTACTCTGGAGTTCATGAGCCTGAGAAATGACGCCGAACGCCGAAGATGTGGAACGGAGATGCCTAAGGTACTCACCGCAAGACAGCTGCACTGCTAGCAAAGACTCAACATATTAGTAATATCATTGTGTGCATAGAAGTTTATTTTAATTACAAAAATCTTAGATCTGAGTAAAATGACGATCAACAGACACTCACCGTAGGATACATACCTGACCGGATTTGAGTCACGTTAACAGGAAAGAGTTTTTTGGTATACTTTATTTGTAAGTGCTTGTTGCTGGGTTACTGATTCCTAGTCATTGAGGTACTCCAGGAAAAGAGCAACAACCAAGTTTTGTGCAAACTGTTGGGATATTTTGGGTTGTTAAACTGGCATGGTTAAAAAGTGAGCTGAAGGAAGCTATTAGAACTAAAAGAAAATCTTTCAGTATACGGAATGGCAAGTCAAATGCACAGCGCTTATAAGAAAGGCAAAGACAGACTTTGAAAAGAAGATTGCGTTGGAGGTAAAAACACAGAATAATAACTTTTTAAGGTATATTAGAAAGCAAGAAGCCAGCAAAAGAATTAGTTGGACCACTGGATGACCAAGGAGTAAAAGGGGCAATCAAGGGAAGACAAGGCCACTGCAGAGAGATTAAATGAATTCTTTGCTTCTGTTTTCACCGAGGAAGGTGTGGGATAGAAACCAGTGCCAAAAATGGTATTCAATGCTAAGTCATAGAAACTGAAACAAATTTCTGTAAACATGGAAGATGTAATGGAGTAATATGACAAATTGAAGAGTAGCAAATCACTTGGACCAGATAGTATACATCCCAGAGTAATGATAGAATTGAAAAATGAACTTGCAGAGCTATTATTAGTAATATGCAATTTATCTTTAAAATCAAGCATGGTACTGGAAGATTGGAGGGTGGCCAATGTTCTTGTTGAAGGAGGAAGAGAAGAGTTTATAAGTTGCAGTTCAGGACGTAGCAACAGCAGTGATTAGAACTGAGTGGGACAACAGTAAATTGAAAGCCTGTTGAAAGCCCCGAGAAAACAGCATGGGATCGGTTTACAGATCATTAAGCTAAGTACAAACATTTCTTTCTACGAAAAGGATTTCAAAAGAATTGCGTTTTGGCAATGAGGATGTATGGAATTGGGCAGTAGAAGATGCAACAGCAGTGAAGTATAGAACACGCTTGACAGAGAGAGAGCTGAGATAGACTGAGATTCTAAATGTGTGGGCTATAATTATACAGCTAATAACATCAACAGACTTGAATAAGTGGAAGACAGAATCGATTGCAAAAACCAGTGCTTCTTTTGTAGAAAAAAAGGTGCCTGTACTCATTATGGGTGGGGTCACCACATATAGCTCCACCCCTATGATAGCCAACACCCACATTAGCCACACCCCTTATACCAGCTATGGCGCATATAAACAGGCATCATTGAAAATATTATACTAGTATAGGAGAACAAAATAACGTGATTTTTTTCATTATAAATAATTTCTGTAAGCTGTTACAGCTCCAGTATACCCAGTGCAAAATAAGACAGCAGATGTAAGTTCTCAAATTGGACATATTTCAAACACTAAAATGAAAATAAAAATATTTTTTTCTACCTTTGTTATCTGGTAACTTTGTTTTTCTGATCATGCTGGCCGAGTATCTGATCCGGACATATAGTAACACTACCCCGCCACAACCCCACATACCTTGGCTGGCGGGGGCTCAGTTTCACCAAAACCGAGCATGCACGCGACGTGAGAGGAAACAGGGCAGGCAATGCACAGAGAACAGTGCTGGAGAAAGGCAGCCAAGTCAGGGGCCCCAGATTCAATCTGGGGGGTCCAGGCCCCCAAGCCCCCCCCGTAGCTACGTCACTGATTAACAGCGTCACAGCCACTAAGGAGCTGATGGAGGTAGTGCAGCTTGAATTCAAGGTGGAAAAGTCAAGAGGCAGAAAACAATGGGAGTAAAGCTTATTTTCATTGTATTACTCTGAAGGTGATTTATTACACTTGCTTCCAGATCTCTAAGGGACCCTTTTATAAAAGCACGGTAGGGCTACTGCACAGATATTGCACGCCAAAACAGCATTATCACAGGTGCTCCTGGGTGCCTGGCTTTAGTGCTGATTTTGGTGTGTACCGTTTCCCACAGTAGAAAATAATTTTCTGTTTTCTACCACGGAGGGGCGTTCCCAGCGGTAACCGGCACATGGTCTTTTAATGCTCCATTTTTAAAAAGGCCTTTTTCTCACCACACTAAAAAGTGACCTAGTGTGCGGCAGTTTCGCACGCCAAAGCTACTGCGGGCGGCTTTTTACCGCAGCTTAGTAAAAGGATCCCTAAATGTGGATCAGCAGGAGATGCCCTGCTGCCCTTCAAGGAGCCACGCCGTTAGCAATTTTCAAGATTCTCCTGTTGATTTATGTTTTTAGATTATGGAAAGAGCTAATCAAGGGTTGAAATTCATCACCTCTTGTTGAAATTAGCAATCAATTTGTGGTATTTATACTGAGTCCTTCTGCATATAGTATCTATTTATTTTTCAAAGTATTCAAAGTTGAACTGTCCTTACAATGCCTTGTAAAAGTCTTCACACTCTTGTACAGTTTGAAAACTCAGCTGGCTAAAAGCCAGTTCAACAAGCATTAAAATAGGAGAAGAGGAAGTCCCAGTAACATTTATTTCTTATTACAGAGTTGAAGTTGCTATAGTCCTTGGCTGTATCACAGAAAATTCAGCCAGCTTAGCTTCCAGAAAAGAGTTTAACTGTTTTGATTCAAAGAAAACACATTTAACGGAATTTAACTTAAGAACACATGTGGAAACTCAAAAGAGTAAAACCTTTCTTCCCGAGATACATCTTCCGTACCCTGATACAGTCTAGGGTAATAAGTCATCTGGACTATTGCAACGCATTGTACGCTGGTTGTAAAGAACAGACTATCAAAAAGCTCCAAACAGCCCAGAACACCGCCGCCAGACTCATATTTGGAAAAACCAAATATGAAAGTGCAAAACCCCTAAGAGAGAAGGTGCACTGGCTCCCACTCGGGGAACGCATTGCATTCAAAATCTGCACGATTGTACACAAAATCATTCAAGCAGACGCCCCAATCTACATGTTAAACCTCGTGGACCTGCCTCTCAGAAATGCTATAAGATCAGCCTGCAAATTTCGCAATTTACACTTTCCCAGCTGTAAAGGACTAAAATACAAGCTGATACACACTACCACCTTCTCTTACATTACACAGTTGTGGAATGCACTGTTAATATGGGGGGCTTCAGGCCTATGCTGGACATGACCTGTGACCCTATATGCAGTATTACCAGCTAGCATATCTGTGTGTGTGTAGCTTGGCCTCAAGGTTAAAAGGACTGCATAAAACAAGTTTGTACAGATCATTATGAAAGCAGATGTTCCTTGTGTTATAATGATGCCAACATGAGAAAAGAGCATGGCTGTTAGCAACTGCTCCATTAAACAAGGGACTTTTTGATATTTGTAAAATGACAATAGAGCCATCTAATGGAAAAAGCATATAGTAATGGAAAGGTGATATTGGGTAACTTGGAGCTAAGTGAAGAATAACGAAACTTGTGGTTTGACTTTACTAACACTAATGACCCTGAGTACACAGAAAATGTGATGATTTATTGTGAATTATAATTAAGAATATAGATTACCTAAGAAATAAGTGCTAATAAACAGAAAGACAGATGGTGTAAATGCAGAACTGGAATCTATCCCGAAAGTGGTGTTAGGGGAAGTTTGAGAAGGCAGAGAAAATGATGTATTTTGACGCGGCCTCAATAGACTGCAATGTACCGGGAAAAGTATAAAAGATGTAACCTAATCAATAGGAATCAGAGATGTTTTACTGAGTATTCACGACTTGTGACCTGTAACTATCTCTCTGAGAAAAAGCCTGAGGCCTGTGCCGAATGATTTGCCTTGTCTGAACACTATTGTCTCTATCACTTTGGATAGGAACGGAAGATTAGAAACTGGTCTATACTGCTTAATTTGAAATTGTTATTTGAAGCTCAATTGATAAGATAATAAAAGCATCTTTTTCTCATATACTTCTAAACAGCCTTCTGACTCTGTCTCTCCTTCTTTATAATATACTAGTAAAAAAGGCCCGTTTCCGAAACAAATGAAACGGGCGCTAGCATGTAGTTTTTTTTTTCTCCTGTAGTTTTTCCTTTGAAGAGAAAAGCACTGTATGAAGCGGCGCTGTCTTTTCCCGGGGTGATTGAGGTCGGGGAATCCTTGAGGTGGGTTAGGGGTTGCCTTATGCCGGGGATGTTTTTTGTTGGTTGGCAGGACAGCAGCACTGTCTGGGGCCGTCGGTTTTAACGGTATTTTTGGTCCTTGTAGCAAGCAGCGACATCTTGTTTTGGGTGGTGTGGTTTGCGGAAGGGAGAGTATTTTATTTATTTATTTACGTCAATTTATATACCGTATCTTATTGCTACTGCAAGACAGAACGGTTTACAATTTATAAAAAGAAGCAATACAATAAGTACAAATTGGACAAACATTAGAACTCCAATCATTACAGGAAAGCACAGCAAACCCACAAACTAGCTACATAAGACGAAAAACAATATAACTCATGATTAGTATACAGGAGAACACCGCAAATACAAAATTAAATACATAATATAATCTACACAGACAAATAATACAGTTTTGATTTAATATATATTACAGATGCCCATTTATAACCTTTCTTCCATTATTCTAAATTCTGTTCTACATAATCGATAAAGTAGAAGGTTTTCAAAAGTTTCCGAAAATGAAAGTAAGATTTCTCAAGTCTGATCTCTTTTGGAAGGCCATTCCAAAGAGAGGGAGACAAATAGAAAAAAGCCGAATTCCGTGTAGATTCCCATCTAGCCCTAGCGAGAGGAGGAATCACTAACCTGTTGTCTGTCAGGGATCTAAGGGTTTGTGTGGCAGTGTAAGGAATAGTTAGATTTGACAGATAGTCAGGATTTAGTGTATAAAAAGCCTTATGGGTCAAAACTAAGGCTTTAAACTTAACTCTTGCTTCAACCGGAAGCCAATGCAGTTGATGTAGTAAAGGTGTTACTCTGTCATCCCTCCGGGCCCTACAAATCATATGTGCTGCAGTATTCTGTATTCTTTGTAGTCGTTTCAAGCTAGCTTGAGTGATCCCTGAATATATGATATTACAATAATCTAAGCGTGAGGTAATATAAGCAGATGTCAACGTTTTAAGGGAATCCTTACTAATTGAATTCCTAACTGACCGAAGTCTCCTAAGATGGAAAAAAGATTTTTCACTACGTCAGATATTTGTTCCTCAAAAGTCAGAGCAGAATCGATTATAACCCCAAGGTATCTAAAAGATTTAACTGTAGGGATGTTCTGGCTAAATAGCATAGGTACCACTGCTGGACATGTACCCTGTCCTACTATCCAAGATGTTATAGTCTTATCTGGATTTAGTATTAATTGATATGTTGTGAGCCAATCTGCCACTTTATCCAGACAGATTTGTAGCGGTGTAAGATCCATATTAGATGGTTTAACATAATGAATAAGAAGAAAATCGTTCGCATAAGAATAAAAACTAATACCCATTGTTTGAAGAAGAAGTGCCAAGGGACTGACATATAGATTAAACAGTAATGGGGACAGGACCGATCCCTGTGGAACCCCACATGGTAGATTGTATATTGTAGAGGACGATTGCTGCTGAACTACTTTAAATGAACGTTCGGTAAGAAAAGATATAAACCATTTCATAATTGTCCCTGAAAGACCAATCTCACCTAATCTGTCAAGAAGTAGTTTATGATTAATTAAATCAAAAGCTGCAGATAGATCAAGTGAAACAACCAAGGCAATATAGCCATGCTCTAGTTTTGCATAAATCTCACTTAACAGTGAAGTCAGGATAGTCTCTGTGCTATGGCCTTTCCTAAAGCCCGATTGTCTAGGATGTAGCAAATTTTTGGAATCCACATAAGTTTGCAATTGTCTGAACACTATTGTCTCTATCACTTTGGATAGGAACGGAAGATTAGAAACTGGTCTATAATTGTTGGGTGTTATAGGATCTAATGAGGGCTTCTTCAGAATAGGCTTTACTAGCGCCTCTTTTAGAGTAGCAGGGACTACCCCTTCAGAAAGACTCCGTACGATGATTAAATACATAAACTGTTGGATTTCTAGCGTGTGGTTTTTCAACCATGCTGATGGTATGGGATCCAAGGAACTGTAAGTGGGTGAAAGACCTGCGACTAAAGTGTGCAGTGATTCCACAGATGGGAGTTCAAAGTCTTGCCAGGGTACAGTTAGTTGTGAATTTGGGGAGTTGTCAATATGGCTGATCCCTGATACCCTTGAGAATTGGGCTCTTAGATTCTCAATTTTAGTGCTGAAAAACTTTGCCAGAGTTTCGGAATCAAGAGCAGGAGATTCTCTATTTTCACTAGTCGTAGTTGTCAAGCGTTTCATAATATGGAATAACTTTTTCTCTGAACTAGCGGCTTCCTTTATTTCTTTGGAGAAGTAGGTAGTTTTAGCAGCTTTTAGTTGTGTTAAATAATATTTTTGGCACTGCTTACATTTCTGTTTAAATTCTATAGTTCTATGCTTCCGCCATTGGCGTTCAGCTCTACGTATCTGTTGTTTACATAGTTTTAATCCTGGATGGTACCATGGTTGAAACCGTTTTGTACCTTTAGTAATTATTCTTTCTGGTGCAATATCTTCAAGAGCTACAGATAGAACTTGATTCCATGTTCCAATTTGATCCTCTATAGGAAGTGTATCAAAATTCAATGGGAACTTATCCGCTAGAGAAGGTAAAGATGACGTGTCAATTTTTTGTAGACTCCTTGTTTTAATATAGGTGGAATTGGTATTATATAACAACTGTGGTACAGATAAATAAAATTGAAGAAGGTAGTGATCAGACCATGATACCGGAGTTAATACAATTTTTGAACATCTAATTTATGTGTTATTATCAAATCTAGTGTATGTCCAGCAGTATGGGTTGATCCATCCACATGTTGTATAAGATTAATATCCCGTAAAAATTTAGAAATTTTACTGAACGTGGATTAGATTGGTCATCTATATGCACATTAAAATCACCTAGTATTATAAGATTTGAAAACCTAATCATGGCATCTGCAAGGGATTGATATATGTGGTCCCACCCCACTGCTGTAGTGGAAGGAGCACTGTAGTACAGTAGTACATGAAAAGTGTAGCTAGCTGTACAAAATTTTAGCAGTAGAAGTTCAGGGTGTGAGAGTCTATGGTCATTGATTTCCTGAACCTTAAAATCAGACTTAAATATTATAGCCAGTCCACCACCCTTTCTCCCTGTACGTGACGAATAGCTAACTGAATACCCAGGTGGTAGACATTGAAAAAGGTAAGATTCTTCCCCTGATAAAAGCCATGTCTCAGTAATAGCAAATAAATCAAGCTGATGCAATTTACAGAGATCTAAAATATAGGAGAACTTACTCTTGAGAGATCTACAATTAATTAAAGCTGTAGACAGCGAAGAAAAAGGAGGGGTGATATCGGGGACTCTGTTATTAGATCTACTAGAATAGGCAAGTCTCTGATTAGTACGCCAACTCCAATGTACTGGAATATATGCTAAATCCTGCATGCCTTTAGATGTTATCAGAGAAGGTGAGTTGGTATTCCAGAGAATCAACAGAATAAAAATAGGGAACATCATTAGTTCATTAGGAACCAAGGCCTTAGCCTCTACATAACTTAACTTTCCTAATTTAATTCCTAAAGCTCAAAAAGAATGAATATTGTTCCAAAAAAAAGAGAGAGCGAATGAGCTGCACCAAAGGGCCAAAAAAAACAGCTATATATCCCAGCGTCGCACACCCCAAGGAGCACATCTAAGGAGCGCACCTGCTCCTCAGGTGCGCGCCTCTGGCGCGCGCGCTGCAGCGGCACGAGTGCCGCAGCTATTCAGTTTAAATAGAAAAGTACAACTTGCTTTTTTGATTGAAGGCGGAGTTTCGCAGGTCACGTGAACCCGCCCAGAAATCGTCAGCAGGATAGCCCCAAGTAGGAAGGTAAAATCTAAACACATAAAAAATAATAAAAGCAAAATAAAAACACTTTTCTGAATTGAAAACAGCTTAAACAGCTCTCAATGCAGTCCAATATCCTCAATAATCAGTTCTCAGCAGCACGAGCACCGCAGCTATTCAGTTTAAATAGAAAAGTACAACATGCTTTTTTGATTGGAGGCGGAGTTTCGTGGGTCACGTGACCCCGCCCAGAAATCGTCAGCAGGATAGCCCCAAGTAGGAAGGTAAAATTTTTTTGATTGGAGGCGGAGTTTCGCGGGTCACGTGACCCCGCCCAGAAATCGTCAGCAGGATAGCCCCAAGTAGGAAGGTAAAATTTTTTTGATTGGAGGCGGAGTTTCGCGGGTCACGTGACCCCGCCCAGAAATGGTCAGCAGGATAGCCCCAAGTAGGAAGGTAAAATTTTTTTGATTTGAGGCGGAGTTTCGCGGGTCACATGACCCCGCCCAGAAATCGTCAGCAGGATAGCCCCAAGTAGGAAGGTAAAATTTTTTTGATTGGAGGCGGAGTTTCACGGGTCACGTGACCCCGCCCAGAAATGGTCAGCAGGATAGCCCCAAGTAGGAAGGTAAAATTTTTTTGATTGGAGGCGGAGTTTCGCGGGTCACGTGACCCCGCCCAGAAATCGTCAGCAGGATAGCTGACGCCACTCTTTCGGTTCGTTATAGGGCAGCAGCGTAGGAACGATGCAGGAGGAATGCAGGACGAATGCGCAGTGGGAAGCAGCGCGGTGTGTGCATCCTCGAGGTGGGTGACGGGTTTTTTGAGGCGGGGGATGGTTTTGCACGTCCTGGGTTGCTTGGTTCGTGAGAAGGTGAAGGGGGTGGAGGTGTTCCAGTTATGTGCACGTGCGTGATAATGTTTTTTTTTTTCTTTGTTGCCTCCGGTTTTGTATATTGAAGGAGTTAGCGGTTTTGTATATTCAAGCAGTTTGCCAGCCAGTCTGTACCGAATCCTAGGCTGGGGAGGAGTAGGAAAACACTCCCCCCGCCTGGGTCAGTCTGTGATGCAGGCTAGGTCGGGTTTAATTTTTGTAGGTGGCGGCACACGTCGCAGATGGCGAGGGGCACGCTTCTTTTTTTTTTCTTTGTTGCCTCCGGTTTTGTATATTGAAGGAGTTAGCGGTTTTGTATATTCAAGCAGTTTGCCAGCCAGTCTCTACCGAATTCTAGGCTGGGGAGGAGTAGGAAAACATGCTCCGCGTGTTTCCCTACTCCTCCCCCCACCTGGGTCAGTCTGTGATGCAGGCTAGGTCGGGTTTAATTTTTGCAGGTGGCGTCGCACGTTGCAGATGGCGAGGGGCACGCTGGATTCCTGTTTCCACGGGTCCAACAACAATATTTGTGTACATACCCAGTGCTGGGATATTCTCTGTTTCCAGTGGCGTTCGTCTGCTCTCTGTGCTGCTCAGACAATGAGGCATTCTACAGCTGAATGCTCCTCCCTTCTTCTGTTTTTTTCTTCTGATAGGTGAGTTCTATGTCGCATTCCATTGCCTGGTAACAGTTCTGCTTTGTTAGTGGGCAAGCCCCTTCTGATAGGTCCCTTCTGATAGGTCCGTGTTATGTCGGATGGCTTCACCACCATGAAACCATGAACCCTTTATTGTGTGCTGTGACTTCAGAATCTTTGTCCTCAGAATGTTCACGGTGCGTTTTATTATATTAGATAATGGAAATTCTATGCATCACTGTGGTGGACACAGTTAGATAAAATAGAGTTGCATTTACTTATACATGAGGGAGGGCAGATCTTATGGAGTCTGAGGCCTAGTAGGCCGACATTCAGCACTACCTAAGGCCCTGAAAACTATTGACGAAATAACTAATTTCCGCAAATCTTTGAAGACACACCTATTCAACAAGGCCTACAAAGAGAACCCATAGCCAGACTAAACTCATCCTACCCGACTATTCAAGTCCACCGTTAACACTATCCTGCCTAACACTTTCCTTCTCTCTTCCCTTACTTAATCTCTGAAAATTATTACTTGTAACTGACATCTTGGAATGACTAAGTCATAACCAAACTCTGTAAGCCACATTGAGCCTGCAAATAGGTAGGAAAATGTGGGATACAAATACAATAAATAATAATAATAATAATTCTGCTGCTGCTATCTGTCCTCTTAACTCCGTTTCCAGGGCTTCCTTTCCATTTATTTCTTTACTTTCCTCCTTTCTTCTTCATTTCTTGCCCTATATCCATAAGTAAAAGCTGGGTCCTCCGCAGACTTGACTGTCCAGTGGATCCAGCTTCTGCCTATTTTCTCCATCCATGTGCAGTTTTTCTCCTCTCTTCCTTTTCCCTCATTTCATCTCCTTCATCTCTCTTCCCTCCCCTCTATGTCCAGCAATTTCTCCTCTCTCCCTGAGCCCTGCCCTCCCATCCATGCTCATCCATGCTCCTCTGTCCCCTGCCCCCTCCATTCATCCCTATCCAGCAATTCCCCTCTCTCCCTGAGCCCTGCCCTCCCATCCATGCCCATCGATGCTCCTCTGTCTCTTGCCCCCTCCATTCATCCCTATAAAGCAATTCCCCTCTCTCCCTGAGCCTTGCCCTCCCATCCATGCTCCTCTGTCCCCTGCCCCCTCCATTCATCCCTATCCAGCAATTCCCCTCTCTCCCTGAGCCCTGCCCTCCCATGCTCCTGTGTCCCCTGCCCCCTCCATTCACCTCTATCCAGCAATTCCCCTCTCTCCCTGAGCCCTGCCCTCCCACACTCCTCTGTCCCCTCCATTCATCCCTATCCAGCAATTCCCCTCTCTCCCTGAGCCCTGCCCTCCCATCCATGTCCATCCATGCTCCTCTGTCCCCTGCCCCCTCCATTCATCTCTATAAAGCAATTCCCCTCTCTCCCTGAGCCCTGCCCTCCCATCCATGCTCCTGTCCCCTGCCCCCTCCATTCATCCCTATCCAGCAATTTCCCTCTCTCTCTGAGCCCTGCCCTCCCATGCTCCTCTGTCCCCTGCCCCCTCCATTCATCTCTATAAAGCAATTCCCCTCTCTCCCTGAGCCCTGCCCTCCCATCCATGCTCCTGTCCCCTGTCCCCTCCATTCATCCCTATCCAGCAATTTCCCTCTCTCCCTGAGCCCTGCTCTCCCATGCTCCTCTGTCCCCTGCCCCCTCCATTCATTCCTATCCAGCAATTCCCCTCTCTCCCTGAGCCCTGCCATCCATGTCCAGATGGTCTTCTCTCCCTTTCCCTCCCGCTCCCATGTCCAACTTCCTGCCTGCCCTGGCGCCCTCTTCTCCCCCCAAGGATCCTTTTTCTTTTATATTAAATTTACCTGACCTCCGAGTCCGACCGAATGGGCAGCAGCATCACTGAAAGCGCTCCCCTCCCGAGTCCCAGTGTCTCTAGCAGAAGCTTCCTGATTCGTTCATTCTCAGTGTCCCACCCTCGAGGGCGGGACACTGAGAATGAACGAATCAGGAAGCTTCTGCTAGAGACGTCGGGACTCGAGAGGGGAGCGCTTCCAGTGACACTGCTGCCCATGCGGTCGGACTCGGATGGAGGTAAATTTAAAATAAAATAAAAAGGATCCTTGGGGGGAGAAGAAGGCGCCAGGGCGGGCAGATAAGTGGCGGTAAGCATGGAACGGCAGCGCCCTCCAGCCATGCTTACCTTGTTTACAGTGTCAGACCGGCCCTGCGGCTCCAGCACACCACGTCCCTGGGGGACTGAGAGGAAGTGAAGGGCAAAAAAAAAAAGTGCCGGTACGCTGTACCGTTGCGTACCGGCACAAAAAAAGCACTGGCAAAAACTATCTTGCTCAGTGGCATGTGGAAACACTAAATTTCAGGGGTAAGACGTCTTTGGCTTTTCTCCCAAGGGGAGTTTTTTTCCCAAATAGACGTGAAAATTACTGAGCCAGAAAACATTGATACAGTAAAAATTGGACCAGTGATAAAACTATCTCCACAAAGCAGCTTGTGTGCACTTATGAAAATAGAGTACAAAGTGTGTTCTGAATAGAACAGCCAGGCTGGGGAGTTCTGAGGTCCATTTAATAAAAACAACAATATAGAGTGTGTAAATAATTGGATTCACAGGCAAGGAGCAAGACAGTTTGAACACCACATTGTAAATACAATAAGAATTAAAATGGTATACTACTTGCAATGACAACACAATATGTAATAGAACATTATAATTGGTGGTGAAGGGTTAGGCAAAGTTGTACCATATAGATGAGTAAGAAAGTAGGAAGAATAAAGTAAGGTGACTGATTTGAAGAAAGTTGCACATGAGGTCAGAGAGATGGTTAAATATTATCTGTTAGGCTAGGAATGGATAAACATGTCCCGCTGCAGTATGTGCAGCCCGAGTCAATCCTTGTGTGTGTGAGTGAGACTAACAAGTTAGTTACTTCTTCCATTAAAGACTTGGTTGAAGAGCCAAGCTTTAACATGCTTCCTGAAGTAGAGATAGTCTTGTGTTAAGCGGAACCTTTCAGGCAATGCATTCCAGAGTGTGGGGGCTACTTTGGAGAAGGCTCGCTTGCGGGTATCACATCGTGTAATGTTTTTTGGAGAGGGTGTAGTTAGTGAAAGTCCTTGGGAGGACCTTAGTATCCTTGGCGGTGTGTGGAGGATCATCCTATTCTTCAGATACTCAGGGCCATTTCCTTGCAGGGCCTTGAAGATCAGACATATTAAATTTAGCCCTGTATTATACTAGCAGCCAATGAAGTTTTTACAAAAATGGTGTGATGTGATCACGTCGCTTACAACCTTCTATGAGTCTTGCTGCTGCATTCTGAATCAACTGGAGCTGGTGCAGGCTCTTTGTAGTCAGACCATTGTATAGTGCATTGCAGTAATCCAGTCTTGATGTTACCATGGCATGCACAACTGGGATAAGATTTACCTTCTTGATGTAAGGAGACAGGCAGCATAGCTGTTGCAAATAGTAGAAGCAGCTCTTGAAGGTTGCTTGGATTTGGGGAATCAGAGTAAGTGTTGAATCTAACTGTATTCCAAGGTTCCTGACTTGTGATTTGAGGGGGAGTTCATACTTCCATAAGGGATTTTGATGTCAGGTATGTATCCACTTGTGTTAGGGACCCAGAGAAGCTTAGTTTTACTTGGGTTCAGACAAAGTTTGTTGTGTTCAGCTCATTCTTGAATTGATGTTAGACAAGTAATCAGTTTATTCAAGGCTTGTAGGTAAGTCAGGTTCAATGGGTATGAGTAGCTGCACATCATCCGCATAGATGTAAAATTGAGTGTCCATTCACCGAATCAGCTCAGCTAGTGGTTTGAGGTAGGTATTGAACAGAATAGGTGACAGTATCAATCCTTGTGGTACCTCGCAGGTCAGTGTCCACTAGACATTTTGTGAATACCCTGGAAGTTCTGCATTCTCAGCCAAAATCGACGATACTTCCTGTGAGCTGAAAGTATCAGGATATGAGTGTAAGCGTCCTTGAAGTCCATAGCAATCGCTTTCCTGAATCATGGGAAGAAGGGTGCCCACGGAAAATATCCTGAACTTTTCTCAGACCAGGAATTTGTTCAGGGTCCTTAGGTCTAGGATGGGACGGATCCCCAGTGTTTTCTTCTGCACAAGGAAGTACTTGGAATAGAATTCCAGTTCCTCTTCCCCTGGTAGAATGGGTTCGACCACATGGGCCTTTAGAAGGGCAGAGAGTTCCTGTGCGGAGAGCTGTACAAATGCGCTCCCGGCGAGCAATTTGGAGGTTTGGATTCCAGATTCAGGGTGTATCCTAACCGGACTATTTGAAGAACCCACCGGTCGGAGGTTAAGAGAGGCCACCTTTGGTCAAAAAACATTAGCCTCCCTCCAACCGGCAAGTCGTCCTTCATGGACCCTTTTATTGCGGCTATGCTCTGCTGGAGTCAGTCTAAAGCCCGTCCCTTGCTTTTGCTGGGGAGCAGCAGGGGCCTTAGGTGCACGCTGTTGATGAGAACGAGCGCACTGGGGCTGAGCCTGAGCAGGCTGGCGAGTCGCCAGATTGTACCTATGCCTAGAATAGGAATAGGGAGCACTCCACAACCCACCAAAATACCTCCTAGTTCAGGAGGTGAAAGAAGGCACCCGGCGGGAGAGAGAAGCCATAGCATCTGTGTGCTTCTTGATCTGGTCAACTAAATCTTCCACCTTCTCTCTGAAAAGATTATCCCCCCCAGCAAGGAACATCCACAATCCTCTGCTGGACTGAATGGTCCAGGTCAGAAACACGCAGCCATGAGAGTCTGTGCATGGGTATACCTTGAGCAGAGATTCTGGATGATACATCAAAAGTGTCGTTAGCACCCCTGGCCAAAAAGTTACGACACACCTTCTGTTGTTTGACCAGCTGGTGAAAAGGTTCGGTCTGCTCCAGAGGGAGGGAATCGACCAAACTAGACAGCTGCCACACAGAGTTCTGCAAGTGGATACTCGTGAAGAGCTGGTATGACTGAATACGGGCAGTGAGCATGGTGGCCTGGTATATCTTCCTCCCAAAAGAGTCCAAAGTCCTAACTTCTCTGCCTGGGGATTCTGAAGCATAGTCTCTAGAACTCTTGGCTCTCTTGAGAGCGGAGTCCACAACCATACAGTTGTGGAGTAACTGAGACTGCATCAACCCAGCTTCCCCGTGGATCCAATACTGAGAATCTGTGTTCTTTGGGACAATGGGGACAGACAGAGGGGACACCCAGTATTGCATAAGGACTTCCCTGAGTATCTTATGCAAAGGAGCTGTTACTGCCTCTCTAGGTGGAGAGGTGTAGTCCAGGACCTTGAGCATCTCATTCCACGTCTACAGGGAATGGAATGGCCTGAGCCATTTCCTGCACAAAAGATGAAATGGAGAGGTTCTCAGGAGGAGACAGTCTCCTTTTAGGTGGAGGGTAAGGTTCAGAGGGAATCCCAAAGGACTCATCTGAGGAGAAGTACCTGGGATCTTTCTCTGACTCCCACGAGTGTTCTTCCTTGGTGTCAGACAGCACTTCCCTCAGTAACTTCCGAGACCGAACCCGCCTTGATGCCGAAGACCCGTGGTCTCGATGGTGATGCCTAGAGGCCGACTCCCATATGGACTGCGGTGAAGCTTCCTCCACCAACGTCGATGGGGAGTCAACCTGGGTGGCAGCCGATACCGGAGCCACAAGCGGCGCCGAACTCGGGGACCTCACCGTGGGTGGAGGGCCAGACATAGCTGCAGCAAGGTAGGTGCAAGCATCCCCGACGCCGATGCAGAGTGATGCAGCAGTCCTTCCAGAAGCTCTGGAAGGGCCGAATGTGCTCGTCGAGAGCCGCCATCGTAAAAGGCTGCAGAGCCGGTGGAGCAGTCGTTGGCAGAGTCGCCTGGGGTTCAGGAGCAGGAACCGGACTGCTGAGAGACCGACACTTCGGCACCTCTTGTATGGAGGGGGAGCGGTCCTCCCGGTGTTGATGCTTCTCGGGTGTCCATTCCCTCGGCGCCCCAGAGCTCCTGGCAACATGCGTCGAGGGAGAGTGGTGTCGGTGCTTCTTAGCCTTTGCTCAATGCACCTCACCAAGGCTCCTCGGTGCCGACGAGTACAATGTCAAATCCCCACGTCACCTCGGGGTCGGGTCCATGGATGGACAGTCCTGGGGGGGCCTTCATAGCAGGAGGCCTCAAGTCAGGTGAAGACCCACTCGATGCCTCGCTGCTCCCAGTGTGTCGTGGTCTCTCAGCAGCCATGCCTACCTCCACTCCCAACGTTGATGCATCCCTCGATGTCGACACCGACTCTGCTGGCCTCGGTACTGATGTTGATGCAGATGTCGAAGGACCGGACCAAGCCCCAAAAGGTTTTTCTCTCTGGGCTTCTCGAGCCAGTTGAGTCCTTTTCTTCATATGAAGACAAAGGGCACAACGAGCTGGGCTATGGTCGGGCCCAAGGCACTGAATACACCACAAATGGGTATCAGTGACTGAGATGGTCCGGTTGCACCAAGAACAGCATTTCAAGCCACTGGGAGTCTTCAATGACAAGGAAGAGAAGACAGCCCTAGCCAAGTCAAAAAACACGATTGTGCTGAACAATAGAGCACAAAAATGGATAAACCCGGCCGAGCAGGCCTAAGGATGGCCACAACTAAAAGAAAAGAAAACTTGACGCGGATCAAAAAAACTTAGGAAAATAAAAGGGACTGCCTTTTAAAAAAAAAAACACCAATACTGAAAGTAAAAGAAACAAAAGAAATATAGGCAAAATGCCGCAAAAACGAAGCACGGAAGACTCTCCCGGGCAACGAAGCAGAGCCAAAAAAAGAGCAGCTGCTTCTCGTGCAGAAAAAAGGTAACTGAGGAGCACGGCCATGCAGTGGGTGGGAAGGCTCCAGCAAACTTTTTTGCTTTTAAAATGCCGGTTCCCGAGCCGGCGCGGAATGCCAACCACTTGTTAGGATTATTTTAGCCTGCTTGTCCTCGGAAGAAATATTATTTTGCCAAAGAACAAAAACACAAGTGTAGCATACATGAGATCTGTCGATGCAGTAGGAATCGATCAGCAGAAGTAGCTGTAAGAAATGAAAAAGACTATAAAGGGTATGACATCAGAGCAATCTCCCCCCAGGTTTGTTGTTAGTTAAGACACATGACCACAAAGTTCCTGAATGATTTCTGCCAACAGAATACAATGAAATATTAAGAATACATTTGTACAGAGCTTTCATTTAGAGCTGGTAGTTTTCAATCCAGTCCTCAGAGACCACCTGACCAGTTGGGTTTTCAGGATATCCACAATGAATATGCATGAAATAGATTTGCATGCACTGCCTTCTTGGTATGCAAATCTCTTTCCATCATATTCATTATTGATATCCTGAAAACCCGATTGGTCAAGTGGTCCCTGAGGACTGGGTTTAAACCACTGATTTAGAGCACTATATGATGTGTAATTTAAAAGGATACTCTATACATTAAGTATATGAGCTAAGTATATGAGCAAACTCATTTTTAAAAGTAATTAGGCAGTTTCTACAGGAAACTAACTAGGAATGTAACAACTGGTCATATTGCACAACTAATATTTGAATTTAGCCACAACAACATGGAAGTAAATGTGGGCTTTTGAAAATCCAAACCACACATGTACCTTCCCACCCCTGAAGGATGTAAAAGACAGGCCCTACCATTGCTGGTAAGTAATGTGCAGATGTGAATATTTAGCTGCAGGGAATTTTGTCTCAAAACTTGGGGAAACTGGAGACTGCAGGTTTTAAATGATAAGATCAGTTAAGTATTTAAACTCTGACGTTGTCATTTCTATTAAATGCTAGTTGATGTGTTTAAATATATTCCCAGATATTCAGCACTGGCTGCTATCTGAAGATAGGTGCTAAATATCTGGGTAAGCCACAACCTGCCAAAGTTATCTGGTAAACAACAATATTTGGCATCACTATCCAGATAACTATCCAAAATTAAGACAATTTTTCTCTCCTAAGATATCTGGATAGTTATCCAGATGGAATGCCAAATATTGCTGCTATCCAGATAATTTTCCACTACACACCCGGATTGCCCCAGCAGTGTCCAGACAGCACCTGTGTGGTCTGTAATGATTTCAAGTGGATAATACCACTGAAAATCAATGGATGGCCCAGTCTGTTGCACTTTGAATGTTGGGCCGTTTTTCAGTAGTTCCCAAACTGTCCTTGGGCTCCCCAGTCAGTCAGGTTTTCAGGATATCCATAATGAATATTCATGAAAGAAATTTGTATGCAGTAGACGCAGTGCAGGCAAATCTCTCTCATGAATATTTATTGTGGATATTCTGAAAATCTGACTGGATGGGAAGCCCCCAGGACAGGTTAGAGAACCACTGGGCTAGTTAAAAGCTTTTTTTTTTTTTTTTTTTAAACTAGCCCAGTGGTTCCCTAACCTGCCTTGGGGTGGAGGAGTAGCTGAATGGTTAGTGCAACAGCCTGAGAACCAGGGGGAACTGGGTTGATTACCACTGCAGCTCCTTATGACTCTGGGAAAAGTCATTATACACTATGTAAACTATCTTTGATTGTAACCACAGAAAGGCAGTATATCTGCCTTTCTCTAGTGCAGTGCTTATAACCCAGTTCCTTTCCCATTAAGGCTTTCAAGATATCCACAACAAATATGCAGATTTCCATAGGCAAAAAAAGTAATTTCCTTTCTGCAAACATGGAAAAGGGCACAGGCATTCCATGAGAGCAACTTGCCTACAGAAACCAAAATTTTAGAAAGTGGACTTTGAACAACTCCATTAACAGATCCTGCAAATAGCAGACGGGAGGAGCCTGCGAGCAGCAACCAATGCCTCAGCAGCCCATGCCTCAAGGCTGCCGAGACAGTGCTGCCGGTGCCGCGCTTTTTTTTTTTTTTTTAAACATTTCTCGTCCTTAGCGCCGTTAGCGCTTCTTCTTTTTGTAGCGCCGGCCCTGCTGCTCAACAGGAAAAGCAGCAGTGGCCGGCAATGGGGGCTGGCGCTGGCGCTGGGCGGGCCCACCCGTAGCTACGCCCCTGCCCGTAGCTTACGCCCCTGCCCGTAGCTACGCCCCTGCATTGGAATACATTCATTGAACCTCTTGGAATATCAATCACAGCTGACCCTGAAGCAGGCATTTACCAAAACACGGCTCGTGTTAGGAATTTTAATAAAGACTACTCTTCAAAACGATTCCTGAGGCTCACGTGCTTTTCTCAGTATGCGCTAATGTTGTCATTAGCACATAATCATTTTTAAAAATTATCGTGTGAGCACTTACTGACACTCATTTTATAGGCCGTAATGACTCATGTGGTGTCTGTGTGCTAACCAGTTAGTGCACGGTAATGTAGATGCACTAACTGCTTAGTACAGGAATGCCCACTCTCTGCCCCTGATAAGACCTCTCAAAAAAAATTTAAAAACATTTTTTTTTAGCTAGCAGATAGCTTACACACATTTCAAATTTACCACAGGACACCTAAGCATGTCCCTGCAAGACTCCATTTTTTGCTACATTAGGTGCGCGTTAGCACCTAACACAACTTAATAAAAGGGCCCTTTTACATAGTAACATGGAGGGGCATTTTTAAAATGATGTCTACATGAAAACAAAATGTCCAAACCAAAACATCCCAAAAAACACCCCAATAAAAGATAAGCAGAAAGGATGCTTCCATGTGTTGTAAACAGATAAGCAGAAAGAATGTTTTCATGTGTTGTAAAATCACCCCCCCCCCCCCCCCCCCCCCCCCAAAAGTTCCAAATTTAGGATGCAGTGCAGACTGGTATAGACATTTCAAGATAGTCATTTTTACCTTTGTAAAATATCCAAGTGAAAATGACCTAAATGAGAAGTGGACTTATGCGGCTAGACAACATGGGCCATGATGGACAGGAGCATCCTGTCTCATATGTAAAATGTGCATGCCCAGTGCATCCACTATAGAACAGACATGTTGGCAAGAAGGAAGCTCATCTCCAATGAGAAGAACTACCTGCTAGCCCTGCTGTGTTTCCGACATAGTAGGCAGCTCTTTGAAAGACACTAAAGGCTGCCCACCCCACAATTGGCCACAAGGGTCTGGAAACAAATAAGAAGGAAACTTGCAAGGCAATTCTCATGCAATGAAGCTATCAGCCCTGCATCACCCAAGTACAAGCACCATACATTCCCAAGTTAGTGGAAGGCCATCAGGCCCCTTCCACTGTCATCATGGGCACACAATATGCTCCCATCCCATCTGGCTTCCTCCCCAGCATGCAAGGTTGAAATGAGGGAAGCTACACATCTCTGAGACTCCCAAAGTTTAGGCCTGCTGCTCCCACCCCTACATAGAATATGAATGGTGGCAGCAGTCCACATATCCACAAACTGCAACCCCTAAGTCCCACATGCCATGAAACAACTCCTAGCCAAAGTACAGATGTCAACAAGAATGTGTTCCAAGCCATCTACAATCCCTATGCCCCACTAAGGCCAGCAAGGACTTCTGGTCAAGCAATGCTGCACCCTCCCTAGCAACTACCCAAACTGATGACCATGAGCAGTCCACAGGCTGTCTGAGAACATGTCATACAGGAACCTGGTCTGTCAAGCTAAAAATGGCCACCACCTGAACCTTGTCATCTCAAATTTGTGCTCTGCAGACGCTCTTTGGTGGTGCACTACGATCTGGAGGTGCTGAGGTGGTGGCTCCATGGATGAGGAGGTATAACTGGCACTCCTAAAACACATCAGGAAGCAACTGAGTAGCACAGTGTGAGTACCAACAAATAGCCGCTCCATAACAGTCATCTCCTGGAGCAAGGAATATGTACTGCAGTAACCTTCAATATAGTGTGGCCAAACCCCCACATATACAACACTGTGTTGCAGCCAACCATAACCATTGTGAAAACATGGAAAGGGGGGGGGGGGGTATAGAATGTGCCTCTAACCTTCTGTGGTCTAAATTAAAGTGCCCAGCATGTCACAGATAGCTAAATAGCACATTGCAGCTATCGGTAGAGGAAAGAGTCAACATTCATAAGGAGCTGCAGTGGGAATAAAGCCCTATCTGCATTCACAGACCAAGGGCCAGAGCCCTAACACTATGCCACATCTCGTACATACCTGACAAGGTAGCATTCAAGGAGGACCCCACAGGGACCACAAAAGGCCTTCACAGCTCTAGGTGCCTATGAACAGTTTACTTTGGCTTCAAGTCACCAGTTTCCATTCCATTTCCAGCTCTTATATCCTGCTTAATTCCAATTGAAATCAAAGCGGGCTACACTAAGATTTCAAATACCAATAGTAGAATCTACATATTCAGAAATATTTATCGAACAATAAAGTTTTCAAAGATTTTCTAAATTGAAAATACGAATCAATGCTCTGAATTGAAAAGGAATGTTGTTCCACACTTAACAGCAATGTAACTGAAAGAGCTATCATGTAAACACATAAAGTGAATCCGACTAACAGGTGGGAAACCTAAATTTAATAAATAATTGGATTGGGCTGATGAACAAACTGTCAGATAAGTTAACAGAGAGACATGATCCAAAGGGCAATACCCATAAAAAAAATTTATATATAAGGCAAGCCACCTTAAAATCAACGCTAGCCCTTACGGGCAACCAGTGCAAAATCCTCAGCTGTTTGCTTTCTAATGCTGTAATCCTTATGGTGAGTTTGTTAGAATAATAAATTAGCAACAGTTTTGATAGCAAATAGTGGTATGTAATTAATTAATTTAGGTGATCTGTTTCTTAAATATTTCCCAGGTTATTTTCATAGATGAAACTAAAGTAATGTTCTGGATAACATACTCCAAACTAGAGCTCTATCAAATAGCATCTTTTACTGTTTGGCCGAATTTGAAAAATGGGCATTGAGCTTTAGCATACTAAATTAATATTTTATTTATTATTTATTTGCTGCATTTGTATCCCACATTTTCCCACCTATTTGCAGGCTCAATGTGACTTACACAGTACCGTGATGGCGAGCGCCAATTCCGGTGTCAGAAATACAGAGTAGTAAATTGCGTTAAAGTTAATGAGTAACAGGGTGTTGTAAGGTAGTTGAGGAGGGAGAATTAAGTGTTCTGTTCTGGTGCAAGTTTCGTTGTGTTGCAGGGTTCGGGTGTTTAGGTTGGATCGTTGTGGTAAGCCTTCTTGAATAGATTGGTCTTCAATGATTTCCGAAAGGTTGCTAGGTCATTCATTGTTTTCGTGATGTTTGGTAGTGAATTCCATATTTGTGTGCTTATATAGGAGAAGCTGGATGCATATGTTGATTTGTATTTTAGTCCTTTGCAGCTTGGGTAGTGGAGATTTAGGAATGTGCATGCTGACCTATTTGTATTTTTGGTTGGTAGGTCTAAGAGGTCTGCCATGTAGATCGGGGCCTCGCCGTGAATGATTTTGTGAACCAGAGTGTATATTTTGAACGTGATTCGTTCTTTGATTGGGAGCCAGTGCAATTTTTCGCGTAGTGGTTTGGCACTTTCATATCTCGTTTTTCCAAATATGAGTCTGGCTGCAGTGTTTTGGGCAGTTTGAAGTTTCTTTATAATTTGTTCTTTACATCCGGCATAGATTGCATTGCAGTAGTCTAGGTGACTTAGCACCATTGATTGTACCAGGCTGCGGAATATTTCCCTTGGGAAGAAAGGTTTTACTCATTTGAGTTTCCACATTGAATGGAACATTTTCTTTGTTTAGTAGTATTTTATGGTTTACCATATCAAACAAACTAGGCATGTCAAATTGTAGTAGGAGTACACTTTTGCCTGTTGCAATTTCTTGTTTGAATTTGGTCAGGAGGGTGATTATTACTGTTTCGGTGCTGTGGTTGGAGCGAAATCCTGATTGTGATTCGTGTAATATTGAGAATTTGTTTAAGTAGTCGGTAAGTTGCTTGTTTACCATGCTTTCCAGCAGTTTGACTACCAGGGGGATGGATGCTACCAGGCGATAGTTGGTGATTTCATTTGCTTTTTTCTTTGGATCTTTAGGTATTGGGTTGAGTAATATATTGCTTTTGTCCTTAGGAAAGAGTCCATGTTGCAGCATGTAGTTTAGGTGTGATGTGAGGTCTACTATGAAGCGTTGAGGGGCTGATTTTATTAGGTAGTTGGGGTATGTGTCCAATTTGCAATGGGATTTGGCGTACCTGTGGATTGCTTGTGCTACGATTTCTTCGGTGAGGAAGGCGAAATTTATCCAGATTCAGTCTGCTGGGTATTCTCCAAGAATATAAGAAGCAACGTGCAATCGTAGATTGTGTAGTAACAGCAGTTAGTGTATCTGGGCTTAAAAAAGGTATGGACAAATTCCTGGAGGAAAAGTCCATAGTCTGCTTGCCCTGGGATTGTTAGCTTGGAAAGTTGTCAGGATTTGGGTTTCTGCCAGGTACTTGTTACCTGGCTTGGCCACTATTAGAAACAGGATCACTGACTAGATGGACCACTTCGTTCTGGTTCTTATGTTCAAAGGGCCAGGCCTCTCCAGGCCCCTGAGCCCATACAGAATGCCAATACTTGCCATTGTGGAGGGTCCCAAATGAAGTATTAGTACTCTATGAACATCCAGCCCAGCATACCTTGCACTGTCTACAACAGGGGGCCATAGAAAACTCCAAAAAGATAGGTAGCTAGTTGCCCCCCCCCCCCAACACCTCTATAGCCAAAGGCATTTGCTTTGGCAGAATACCCCCACCCCAAGCTCCCACTGCTAGGCCAAGCATACATGCAATATCAGTCATTGGGGAGGTGGGCATGCAGCAGTGAGGGCATGCCTGAGTACACTTGGACTGATGATACTATGACTGGATCCCCCCCAAACATATGTTTCCCACTTCCTATGCAGTATAGTGACTGTATCATGGAGGTTCAAGAAGAGGTAGCTAGAAGGCATAGAAGACCAAGCAAGGTCTACTGTTACCTCCCAGTCAGCTGCAGGCCTCATAGGCATAGGTCCCCAACCACACTGGGATCCCTGGCAGCACCTGTTACTGTGTCACAGTCACTGCTATAGCACATTTGACAATCACATCCCAGTGTAATGGAATAGAATTTTAGTTTGTTTTCCAACCCTGTCCGGATCGACCAACCCTGTCTGGGTCTGTATTGATGATTAGATGTAATTCTGTTTCATTTATTGTTTAAGTGCTATCTTAAAGGATTGCTTTTCTACCCTGCTTTTTGTCCGATAATACCCTCTGAAATCTTGTTTTTCTCACCGAAAGTAACTTTCCTTGTGAATACAAAAATAAGTTGGAATGTGGAAGATAAGGCATGTCTCTAACCAATTTAGTGTGTGCAGGAGGAAGACAGGATATGCTCGGCGTTCAAGAAATGAGCCACCTGGCCAGTGGTTTGTTTGCTTGGGCCGGAAGCATGTGACTGCATCTTCATGTACATTCTGTAACTTTCCCTTGGAGGCGTTCCTGTAACTTTCCATAGTTTTGGCATGAGATCAGCTCCTAATAAAAAGGGAGGGCTTGTCACAGTACAGTGGGGTTCACTTTGGAGCAACGTATGGGCTGCACAGAAATCTGTTCCTGGTCCAAAAAGCTCCTAGCTCTTTCGCTGTGTGTGTGTTGGGCTCTCCTCAGCTGATGATAACAAGAGCTTGGATGATGGAGATCAATGATGTGTGTATGTATGTAATTATTGTTCTTTCCTGGTCAAATAACTCTTGCATTGCTTAGATGTAGAGGCCGGTGATGTAATAATTGTCTTAATCATTGTGTTTGCTTCTTGTCCTGGTCTGAGAGATGTAGCGATCAGTGATGTAACCATTGTTTTCATATAGCTAATTACTGTATATGTGCTAACCAGTGTATATATATATATATATATATACATACAATGTGTGGTGTGTATTAACCAATTCCAGAATCTAGCTTCCTCTAATAAAGGTTTAATTTATTCATTACGAATCCAAAAGATCCACAGTAATTATTGGGTAGTCTGTGTTAGTGAACAGGCGTAAATCCATAGCAGATCCTTTGGCGACGAGGGTGGGATTCATACATAGAATGACCCTTTTGTAATAGGAATGCATGGGAGAGTTGAATTCCAAAGCTGGAATGAGGTATTATATGTTATTATAGCCACTGAGTGGTCTTAATGGGGGAGGAACAGGACTCCGGTTTTAAAGGAATCATTGCCTTGCTGTAGGCAAATGCTGAAAACAGGAAGAGAAAGGGAATTACTATGTAAAGTGAATTTGTTTGTTGGGCAGACTGGATGGACTGTGCGGGTCTTTATCTGCCGTCATTTATCTGATGTTGCTATGCAACAAGTATTGTTTATCTGAAAATCCGTTACAGACGCGGATGAATAGCATAGGAAAAGTGCAGAATTGGAAGGATAAGTGTGTGATTACAGTTGGAATGGAATGCTTGCCAGAATATTGTACAGTTAAATAACTGAGCATGCTGTTGTAAAATGTGACGTAGTAAGAAATGATGTGTGGTTGCACAGTTAAAATAACTAAGCAACATATGACGTAGTTAGAATTTTATGTGATTTGCGCAGTTAAAATGACATTGAGTGTGCCATGCTTCTGTGTGACGTAGTATATGTTAGAGTCATTTGGAAATTAATTGCACATATAAAAAAAGGGTTACTCAAGGACCGTTTCCGTAGAGAAACTGGTTAAACTGTCAAGATATAGGAATGGGTTAATTAGCTTCTTGCAAGCAGAGCTTATCAGTAAGAATGACCTTCAGTGAAGGGAGAGAGCAACGGGGTTGTTTTTTTTTTTAAAGGAAAAAAACAGGCTTTTTGAGCAGTTACAGATTGTTTGGATCTGTGAGCAGTGCAATTAGAATAAGAGCTTTTACCAAAAATAAAGGAATTGGTAACACTGGGGTTTTAGAGCCATAGGTTTTTTTAGAATTAGAAAATACAAGACACAAATTAGGAATTGGATGACCATGGATTATAGGGAACTAAACAAAGTTACACCCGCTTTAACTGCTGCAGTCCCGGATACTATTATTTTGATAGAGGAATACAGACACATTCTGGCATATGGCATGCTGGTAATAGATTGGCTAATGTTTTTTTTACAATACCAGTTAATGAGAAATATTGGGATCAATTTGCTTTCAGTGGCAGGGCAGGCAGTATAGATGAGTTTTCTCTAGTCTGATCATATGCAAATTGTGCATTATATTGATGATATATGATTCAAGGGAAAACACAGGACAATGTTCAGACCCAGTGGAATTGTTAATTATACATTTAAAGAACAAAGGATGGAGATCCTGATAGTACAAGGACCATCCCAAACAGTGAAATTTTTAGACATTCAGTAAGAGAAATTTTGCCAAAAGCTAAACAGAAAAATTTGGATTGAATTATTTGGCTTTTGGAGACAACATGTACCCCACCTGGGGCAAATTTTAGCACCATTATATAAAGTGACTAGGAAAAAATATAATTTTGAGTGGGGAGAAAAGGAATAACAAGATTTTGAAGCAGCGCAATAGGCAATACAAACTGCCTTAGATTTGTGGCCAGTGCAGCCAGGAGAGGTGGAGCTAAGTGTCTCAGTGAAGGAACAATTGTGCTAATTGGAGCCTCTGGCAGAAACAAAAGACTCAGGTGCCTTTAGGATTTTGGAGTTGCAAGTTACCAGAGGCAGGAATTAGGTATACCCCTTGTTTTTTAAAAAATAGTTATTAGCATGTAATTGGGCTAGAGCCTCTGGAACGGGTGGAAAGCCCAGTCAGGTGGGGGAAGGTTTATAATCAATTAACCAATGAAAAACAGCAGCATGCCTGCTTTACAGATGATTCTGCTAAATATGTTGGCGGAAAGAGGGTGTAGAAAGCAGCAGTTTATAATCCCAAAATAAAGCATTCACTAGAATGCAGTGGCGGAGGAGCAAGTAGTTAATATGCAGAGCTGTATGCTGCCTGTATGGGCTTTGAAAACAGAAAATTTAGGGCAAGGTCACTCTAGAACGTTTCTACAGCACAGTGGCTGATGACTGTGGAAGAGCCAGATAAATGCTCAGGTTTGGTGAAATGGGTGCACCAAAAATGTGAACATCTAGGAAAAAAGGCCACTCACAGGTGGGCAACAGATCGTGGTATTAGTTTAATTATGGATGTTATTAAAATTGTTATGGTTGAATGTCTGGCCTGTTAATACCAGACTAGGCGATCTGTTCCCCACATGTCTGAGGGGTAATTAAAAAGGGGAAAATTACCTGAACAAATTTGGTAGATGGATTAGACAGAAGTTTTACCCAGTTTGCAAGGATGGAAATATGTGTGCACAGCAGTAGCTAATTATTTCAGATATGTAATTGCACATCCTTGCAGGCAACACTTTTAAAACTTTAGAATTGATAATTGATAATGGTTCCATTTTTGAAGGTTAATTGTTAACAATATGCTTCAGACCATAATATATATATATATTGGAGCAGGTTTAATTGAACAAATAAATGGTCTGTTGAAACAACAAATACGTAAAATAGGGGTGATTATTGCAGACTATCAATGAAAAGTAAGGGTTATACTTAATAACCAAAGTCCACACGATGTGTTAATTCAGGCTAATGATAGAATTGCTTAATTGTTAATTTTACCTGTGTTACAATCTGGAATTGTGAAGCTGGATCCACCCACCACTTTTACCAAATGAGGGGATAAAGGCTTTGGATCCACTAATTTGTCTGCAGGTGCAAAGGTGTGGGTTACCCAAGAAAATGGGCCCCCACAGCCTGCTGAAGTTATTGCCCAAGGGGCGGATATTACTATTCTGATCCTCTGATCTGGGCGGGAAAAATGGACCTATGTTCCAGCGAATAAATGTTATCCTAGAGAGTAATTAATCTTTTAATATGTTTCATTTATAGATACTTGTAAAAATCAGTATAATCCTCCTTCTTATGGTGTCTTTAGGTATTGGCATTACCCCCGGTGGATGACTACATCTTACCACCGAAAGACAAGGCAAGCTGACATGGCAGTGGAAGAATCAGAGTGAAATCTGACAACAAGACACATGTTCGGCTAACTAGATGTGTTCTGTGGCAACTGTCAACAACACTCAAATATGGAAAGAAGTCCTGTCACATGAATGAGTTTAATATGACTTGCACAAGTCAGAGACAGTCAATACAGCATTGTTGACCCAAAAATGCGGACATTTTTGTGCTAATACACCATTAGCAAATGTTTATATTTTTCTTATGTGAACACTACACCTATGAAGACCTGTGCAAAAACTGTAGTACTCTTAATTGCCTTAATTGTAGAATAAAATGAGTTTAGTATGATACATTGTTAGGAGCTTTTAGTACAGGTGTAGAGATAATAAATGCTATTGATGCTGAAACTTTAGACAACACAAAATGTATTAGAACTGATATTAATCAGCTTATTATTTTGCAATATAATAAAGAGTTTTTTAAATTATAGTCAGATAGTTGATTATACTCAGATAGTTTACAAGTAGAAATTAATATAGCATAATTTACTACTTGCATGATGTAACATCTATTTGCCCTTATGCAAAGGGATAAGGCTCAAGATGACTAGCTCTGAATACTTGTGGAGGTGAATTTCACCGGTGGGTTCCTTCCACAACCTGATTAATAATTTTAAATACTGCCTTGTGCACTGACCTCTTTTGTTCTGGGCAAATTCTGTAGTTTAGTGTAACAAAGCAGTGTGCATTAATTGTAATACTGAATTTTGGTTAGTAATTAGTGGGCAGCACTATTACTATTTGCCCTTGAATTACACTTCCTGCTAATTTTAGTATGTTTGTTGAAATTAGTGCTCAGTATAATCTGTCTTGTTACTTTTTCTTTGGTTGTTTTACCTGATGTAGAGTAATGACTTATGTATGGACTGTCGTTCAGACAGCATTGAAAATCAAAGACCGATTGTAATGGAATAGAATTTTAAAAGATTGTTTTTCAACCTTGTCTGGATCGACCAGTGCACTTGGGGTCTGTATTGTTGATTAGAAGTAATTCTGTTTCATTTATTGTTTAAGTGCTGTCTTAAAGGATTGCTTTTCTACCCTGCTTTTTGTCCGATAATACCCTCTGAAATCTTGTTTTTCTGACCGAAAGTAACTTTCCTTGTGAATACAAAAAAAGTTGGAATGTGGAAGATAAGGCATGTCTCTAACCAATTCAGTGTGTGCAGGAGGAAGACAGGATATGCTCGGCGTTCAAGAAATGAGCTACCTGGCCAGTGGTCTGTTTGCTTGGGCCGGAAGCATGTGACTGCATCTTCATGTACATTCTGTAACTTTCCCTTGGAGGCATTCCTGTAACTTTCCATAGTTTTGGACATGAGATCAGCGCCTAATAAAAAGGGAGGGCTTGTCACAGCACAGTGGGGTTCATCTGTGAGCAACATACGGGCTGCGCAGAAATCTGTTCCTGGTCCAAAAAGCTCCTAGCTCTTTCGCTGTGTGTGTGTTGGGCCCTCCTCAGCTGATGATAACAAGAGCTTGGATGATGGAGATCAGTGATGTGTGTATGTATGTAATTATTGTTTCTTTCCTGGTCAAAGAACTCTTTGCATTGCTTAGATGTAGAGGCCAGTGATGTAATAATTGTCTTAATCATTGTGTTTTCTTCTTTTCCTGGTCTGAGAGATGTAGAGCTCAGTGATGTAAACATTGTTTTCATATAGTTAATTACTGTATATGTGCTAACCAGTATATATATATATATATATATATATATATATATATAATTCTCACCTCAAACATTCTGAAGCTCACTCTGTGGCAGGGAAACACTGGAGCCCTGCACTACCACTCACTGTCAGTCAGGCAGCACTCACTCTCACTGATAGCCCCGCCCTCAGCCTCGCCCCTTCCGCACATAATTCCCTACCTGAACGTTCTAATGAAGCTGCAACTTCCGGTTTGTGAGGCGACATAGATAGAGTAGTTACTTACCTGTAACAGGTGTTCTCCGAAGACAGCAGGCTGCATATTCTCACAAGTGGGTGACGTCACGTCGGCCACGGAGGATTTTAAAGCAAAATCTAAAAATCTCTTTAACGGCGTTCCGTCGCATGAGCGATCACACCGCGCATGTGCGCACACATCTTCCCGCTCGCCGTGCAGACACGCCCCTCAGTTAAATCCAAAAGATGAAGGAGACAACTCCAAAAGGGGAGGTGGGAGGGTTTGTGAGAATATGCAGCCTGCTGTCTTCGGAGAACACCTGTTACAGGTAAGTAACTACTCTTTCTCCGAAGACAAGCAGGCTGATATTCTCACGTGGGGTATCCCTAGCTTCCAGGCTTACACAACACAACAAACAGTGGTCAATTGAGTCTCGCAACGGCGAAGCCAGAATAAAAATTGACCTGAAAAGAAGAAACATCTAAATGAGTGTAGCCTGGAATAGAACAAAAATGGGCCTAGGAGGGTTGGAGTTGGATTCTAAACCCCAAATAAGTTCTGCAGCCCCGACTGCCCAAACCAACTGTCGCGTCGGTTATCCTGCTGAAGGCAGTAGTGAAATGTGAATGTGTGGACTGATGACCACACCGCAGCCTTGCAGATCTCTTCAATAGTGACTGATCTTAGATGAGCCACCAACTCAGCCGTGGCTCTAATCTTGTGAGCCGTGACATGGTCCCCTAGAGTCAGTCCAGCTTGGACAAAAACGAAGGAGATGCAATCTGCTAGCCAAGAAGAAATGGTGCGGTTTCCGACAGCAACTGGCATTAAAAGAAATAAACAACTGGGCGGACTGTCTGAGGGGGCTCGTCCGCTCCACGTAAAAAGTGCGAAGCTTGCTTTCGCCAGGGCTTGTAAGATGAGGGAGAAAGAATGTTGGCAAGACAATTGACTGGATCAGATGGTACTCTGATACCACCGCCAGTAAGAACTTCGGCTGCATGCGGAGAACTACTCTGTTAAGATGAGAAGTAAGGTAAGGCGCTTGAGCTACTAGAGTCTGAAGCTCACTGACCTTACGAGTTGAAGGAATAGCCACCAAGGAAAATGACCTTCCAGGTCCTATACTTCAGATGGCAGGAATCCAGTGGCCCGAATTGAGCTTGCAGCAGCTGGATGAAAACGACATTGAGACCAGGGCCGTGCCGATGCGGTAAGCGAGGTAAGCGCCGCAGGGGGGCGCCCACCTCTGAAGGGCGCCGCCGCGGTGCTTACCCTCACCCCGCGCCGCCGAGGCCTTTAAATCTTTTGGCATAGCAAGGGCGGGGCGGTGGGGCGGTGCGCCCCGGGTGTCACCAGAGAGGGGGGTGCCACCACTCCCGCTGCTCTTCATCCTGGCACCCCCCCCCCCCCGCACCAGCCCTTTAAATTTATTTGCCGACGCGATAGCGAGCGCAGCACCTCGTGTGCAAGTAAAAGAAGCGGATCCGATCATCTCATTGGGCCTTCCCTCACTGTCCCGCCCTCCTCTGACGCAACTTCCTATTTCCTCTAGGGCGGGACAGTGAAGGAAGG
This sequence comes from Microcaecilia unicolor, assembly GCF_901765095.1. NCBI lineage: Eukaryota > Metazoa > Chordata > Amphibia > Gymnophiona > Siphonopidae > Microcaecilia > Microcaecilia unicolor. The sequence continues at coordinate 94,274,873 of NC_044040.1, read as the reverse complement.
CCCAATGAGATGATCGGATTCGCTTCTTTTACTTGCACACGAGGTGCTGCGCTCGCTATCGCGTCGGCAATTTCTTTTTAAAGACCGGGTGGCAGGGAGAAGACGAGGCAGGGTGAGGGTGGGGGACAGATGGGGTGAAGGTGGGGGGGACTCGGATAGCAGAAGGGACTGGGTGGGAGACAGATGGGGTGAGGGGGACTCGGATGGGCAGAAGGTACTGGGTGGGAGACAGATGGGGTGAGGGTGGGGGGCACTTGGATAGCAGAAGGGACTGGGTGGGAGCCAGATGGGGTGAGGGGGACTCGGATGGGCAGAAGGGACTGGGTGGGAGACAGATGGGGTGAGGGTGGGGGGCACTTGGATAGCAGAAGGGACTGGGTGGGAGACAGATGGGGTGAGGGGGACTCAGATGGGCAGAAGGGACTGGGTGGGAGACAGATGGGAGAAGGGGCATGGAGCTGGAACTGGGGTCTGAAAAGTGAGCAGGAGGGAGAATGGGGTCATGCCTGGGGCAGGGGTGGATGGGAGAATCAATGGATCTGGAACTAGGGGCAGCCGCAGGTGGGAACTGGGAGCCGAAAAGAGGGGGCAGTGAGAGAGGGGGGATAGATCCTGGATGGAATGGGGAGTGAGAGGGAGGGCAGACCCTGAATGGATGGGAGGGGGAAAGAGAGAGGGCAAATGGTGAATTGAAGGAGCAGAGAGAAAGGGGAGACAGTGGATAGAAGGGAGTGAAAGAGCAGACAGTGGATGGAAGGGGGCAGAGATAGAGGGCAAATGCTAGAGGGAAAGGAGAGAGAGAGGGCAGATGGTGGATGGAAGGGGGAGAGAGAGATGGCAGACTGGGGCAGATGGTGGATGGAAGGGGCAGAAATAGAGGGCAGATGTGGATGGAAGGGACATTAGAGAGGGCAGACACTGGATGGCAGAGAGAGAGCGAAGACAGATGCTGGATGGAAGGAAGACGGTGAAAAGAAGATGAGGAAAGCAGAAACCAAAGACAACAAACTGTAAATATATATTTTTATTATTTTGCTTTAGGATATAGTATTTTAGCTATGTTAATAAATGTTTATAAATAGAACATGTAAATAAGGTAATCTTTTTATTGGACTAATTTTAATACATTTTGACTTAACTTTCAGAGAACAAAACCCCCTTCCTCAGATCAGGATAGGATACTGTAACAGCACTATACTGTATTGACCTGAGGAAGGAGATTTTGGCCTCTGGAAGCTAAATGTATTAGTCCAATAAAATGGTATTATTTTATTTTCTGTATTTGTTTTATTTCTATTTGTTAATTTGTAAAGTGGTGATTGGTATTTGTTAGTTTTTTCAAATTTACATCTGCTGTCTTTATATTTTGCACAGTACTAGGAGACATTTTCTGTTTCTGTGGTGTTGCATTGTATGCAGAGTCTGGCATCGGGGGTTCAGTTTAATTTTTGTCTAAATAGAAAGTTTATGATTACTTATTCTATAGTGGATTAGGGTGTATCTGTGTTTGTGAAAAAGACATGGCTTTCAGTTGGCATTGACTGTGCAGGATTGACGATCTGTACTATTCTGTCTGGTTTCGTTTTACAATAGGTGAATTGATGTTCTAGTGCTCACTGTAGTGCTTAAGATGCTTTCCTTTTCCTTGTGTGACTCGTAGAACGACTGCTTATGGTATGGTAAAATTGCTCTATAGGTCGTGAGTGTTTTGTATTCTCGGTATGCCTAGTACTGGATTTGGGGGGGGGGGGGGGTGTTAAACAATGACCGGCCCCGGGTGTCAACTACCCTAGCTACGCCACTGCTGCCGACGTCTCCCTTCCCTTGCACTCGTTGGTTCCCTCAGTGTCCCGCCTTCTTCTGACATCAGAAGAAGGCGGACACTGAGGGAACCAAGAGCGCAAAGGGAAGGGAGACGTCGGCAGCGCTCCGCTTTCACTGACGCTGCTGCGACCGGAAGTAAAAGATTTAAAGGCCCCAGGGTGCGGAGGGAAGGGCAGAGAGGCATGGATGGGAGGGCAGAGAGGCATGGATGGGAGGGCAGGGCCCAGGGAGAGGACAAATTGCTGGAAATGGAGGGGAGGGGAGAGAGGAGGCAAGGATTGCTGGCTATGGATGGAGGAGAGAAGGGCAGAGAGGGACAAGGATGGACATGGGGGCCCAGGGAGAGGACAAATTGCTGGAAATGGAGGGGAGGGGAGAGAGGAGGCAAGGATTGCTGGCTATGGATGGAGGAGGGAAGGGCAGAGAGGGACAAGGATGGACATGGGGGCCCAGGGAGAGGACAAATTGCTGGAAATGGAGGGGAGGGGAGAGAGGAGGATTGCTGGTTATGGATGGAGGAGGGAAGGGCAGAGAGGGACAAGAATGGACATGGATGGGAGGGCAGGACCCAGGGAGAGAGGAGAAATTGCTGGAAATGGATATAGAGCAAGAAATGAAGAAGAAAGGAGAAAATTAAAGAAATAAATGGAAAGGAAGCCCTGGAAATGGAGTTAAGAGGACAGATAGCAGCAGAATCGGATACTGGACCAGCATGATTGAAAAAAGAAAGTCACCAGACAACAAAGGTAGAAAAAAATTATTTTATTTTCATTTTAGCGTTTGGAATATGTCCACTTTGAGAATTTACATCTGCTATCTTATTTTGCAATGTATAGCAATTTGTTTCTAAGAATATTGCTGACAATTCCTTTCAGTGTGGCAAGTGGTGAGCGATCATTTTCATGGGGGTGTGTGATCATTTTCACGGGGGGGGGGGGGGGGCACAACTGATAGTCTGCAGGGGGGCGCCAGAGACCCTAGGCACGGCCCTGATTGAGACCCCAAGATACTGGATAAGGAGTGATAGGGGTTTTGACCGAAGCATAAGAGCCAACTTTCAAAATTATTGGGGGTGCTAAGCCCAACAGAAATAACCCCCCCCTAGACACATACAAGGAATTCTCTCAATATTGGGGGAGAAGTAAACCTCTCATGAAGTGGACAGCTAAAGGCTAACCTTCTACACGTTGATGATAAGCACTTATTGCACGAAGATGAACACTGACAGAGTTGGTCTTGAGACCAGACTCAGACAGGTGTAGAAAGAACTCAAGCAAGGTCTGTATAAGACAAGAGGCAGGATCTAGGGCCTTGCTGTCACACCAGACGGCAAACCTCTTCCATGAAAAAGAATAACACCTCTTTGTGGAATCTTTTCTGGAAGCAAGCAAGACTCGGGAGACACTCTCTGGAAGACTCAACGAAACCCACACTCTCAACATCCAGACCGTGTGAGCCAGAGATTGGGATGTAGAAGTGCCCTCTCGTTCTGCGTAATGAGAGCTGGAAAACATTCCAACTCCAGAAGAAGAGGGAACCATATCTGACGCGGCTAGAAGGGAGCGATCAGAATCATGGCTCCACAATCTTGCTTGAGAATCAGCAAAGTCTTTTCCACCAGAGGTATGGGAGGATACGCATACAGAAAGCCTGTCCCCCAATGAAGGAGAAAGGCATCCGATGCTAGCCTGCCGTGAACCTGCAGCCTGGAACAGAACTGAGGGACTTTGTGATTGGACTAAGTAGCAAAAAGATCCACTGAGGGGGTAGCTCACTCCCGGAAGATCTTTCGAGCTATAGCCATGCTCAACAACCATGACTGTAGCATTATCCTGCTCAGCCTGTCGGCCAGACTGCTGTTTACGCCAACTAGGTAAGTGGCTTGGAGAAAACATGCCGCGTTGGCGGGCCCACCGCTACATCTGCATGGCATCCTGACTCAGAGGGCAAGATCCAGTACTCCTTTGTTATTGAGTACATCACAACCCGATTGTTTGGTTGAATTAAAATAATTTGGTTGGATAGCCAGGAGGGATGCAACCTTCGTCAGCAGATTTTGTGACTGAGGAAGTTGGACGGGACGCCTCAGAATCAAAATGGAGAGAATTGACCACCTCTGAAGGGAATTCCGAAAACCGGTGAACAGTTGGGTCACATCCTCTAGATACCCTGAACTTGATACCACTGGGAAGCTAGGATGCACTGAGCGGATGTCATGTGTAAATGTGCCGTGGGAGTTACGTGAACTGTGGAAGCCATGTGCCTAGAAGTCTCAATATTTACTGAGCTGTAATCTGTTGAGACGGGCAATCATCGGGATAAGGGAACACATGCACTCCCAGTCCATGAAGATACGCTGCAACAACAGCCAGGCACTAGGAAAAACATACTCTGGACGCAAACTGGGTATAAGTATCCTGTAAGTCCAGAGAGCATAACCAATCGTTTTCCTGAAGTATGGGAAGAAGGATGCCCAGGGAAAGCATCCTGAACCAAATATCTGTTTAGGTCCCTTATGTCTATGATGGGACGCAACCCACAAGGAAGCACTTGGAATAGAATCTCAACCCTTCTTGCCCTGGTGGAACGGGCTCGACTGCATTGGCGCTGAGAAAGGCAGAGAGTTCCTCTGCAAGTACCCACTTATGATGGAAGCTAAAGGATTAAGCTCCCAATGAGCAATGTGGAGGGTTTGATTCCAGATTGAGAATGTATCCTAACCGGACTATTTGAAAAACCTACCGGTTGGAGGTTACAAGAAGTCACCTTTGGTGGAGAAAATTTAAACCTCCCCCCGACAGGCAGATTGGCCGGTACGGACATTTTTTTTTTTTTTAATGGTGGCTATGCTGAATTGGAGCCAGTCAAAAACCCCTCCCTGGTTTTTGCGGAGTAGCTGCAGGGGCCTGATTAGGTGCACGCCGTTGACTAGAACGAGCGTGCTGTGGCATAGCCTGAACCGGCTGTCGAGAAGTAGGAGTATACGTACGATCCCTTAAGGCACAAGGAAAACTACTCTTTTCTTTAAAGAACTTCCGAGATGAGGAATATGCACAGAATATCTACAATTTTCTGCTGAGTCCCCTCCTCCAAGTGAGAGGCACACAGTCATGAGAGTCTGCGCATCACTATACCCAGAGCAGAAATCTAGATGTCACATTACAAGTGTCGAAAATGCCCCTGGACAGGAACCTGCGACACACCGTGTGCTACCTGACCACCTGGTGAAAAGGCTTAGCCTACTCCGGTGGGAATGCTCGTAAAGATCTGGCAGGACTTGATTTTGGACGCGATCATGCCAGCCTGGTACGCCATTCTCCCAAAAGAGGCTAAGGATGTATGCTCTGGCCCCGGGGGCGCCAAAGCAAGTTCTTAGAACTCCTATCTGTTCTGAGAGCAGAATCCACCACTGCAGAATCATGAGGTAACTGAGGCCTAATGAAACTGGGCTCCCCGTGGATCCGATAGAGGGATTCAGTCTTCTTGTATCATGTGGCAGAAGACTTAGGTGAAGATGGATAGTCCAGGACCTCGAGCATCTGGGGCCTTGGGCTGATTCACAATCTCCACTGTAATGTGTCGAGACAGATAGAAGATCTAAAGAATTCTCAGCAGAGAAAACCCCATGACCTTCATGTTCATCAGATGAGCCATCATTGAATTGAGCTAACTACTCAAACAGAGCAGGGCAGATCCAAACCCGTTCGACATGGAGGCGCGGTAACCTCTACGACGGGGTCGAGAAGTTGACTCTCCAGTGAAGGAGAATCGACCCAGTAGGCTGCGAACACCAATACCGGAGGCAGCATCGGTGAAGGAGATCTAATCCCAGGTGAAAAGCTAGATGCCGCAGGAGGCGCTAGCACCAATGGCATCCGATGGTACCCATGGTACCGAAGCCGAGGGCAGAATCTGGAAATGCTGGGGAATCGAAACCAGACTGCCAGATGACTTGCGTGTCCATAACAGAGATGGGACCGATGGTACCGATAGTACCCATGGCACCGACGGTACCGATGGTACACATGGTACCGATGACCCCCGATACCACCCATGATACCTGGTACCAATGGTACCCATGGTACTGATGGTACCTGGTACCGATGATAGTCATGATATCTGGTATCGATGGTACCCATGACATCTGGTACCGATGGTACCCATGATACCCGGTACCGATGGCACCGACGGTACCGATGGTACACATGGTACCGATGGTACCCGGTACCGATGGTGCCCATGATACCTGGTACCGATGGTACCCATGCACATTGGTACCAGATGTACCGATGGTACCGACGTCCGATGCCAGGATACTCCATAACAGAGGGAGCAAAGCTCTGGGCACCGATGGTACCGACGTGCCGCTGATGCGCCCGAATGACCTGCAAAGCAGGAGGCGCCGAGGCAGGTGGAGACCCATTCGATGCATCACTGTACCCAGCGTGCATCGGTCTCTATCGGACTCAAAAATTGATCTCCTTTGGGCATCCCTGGCAAGTAGCATACGTCTCGTCTTTGAGACAGTACTTGCACTTCTCAGGGAGATGATCCGGCCCAGACACATCCGCCGATGCGCCCGAATGACCTGCAAAGCAGGAGGCGCCGAGGGCGGGTGGAGACTCACTCGATGCATCCGGTTGCAGCGGGTTACAAGGCTTAAAGCAGTGGTGTGCTGGAAACAGACTCTCACAGCTCTCGAGAGCCATTTGTTAAGTTTTAAAGAATTTTTCTTTTACTTTGCTGGCGAGAGAGAGCCCACAGATAACAATTTACCAGCACACTCTTAATAAGAAAAAAGAAAAAAGAAACTTATAAAGAAAAACTTATAAGTTTTGATTCTCATTTCAGGCACAGCCCCTTGTGACTCTGGCAATTACTTAACCTTTCCTTGCCCCAGGTACAAAAAGTACCTGTATATGTAAGCCACAATGAGCCTGCCATGAGAAGTACAAATGAAAAAAATAAAGAACACCCAAAAGGGTAAAATAAAAAAGAGATTTAACTCCGAGGACCTGAAGAAAACACGAAGCACTAACGAACTCTGTGTCTCCTCAGACGCGGAAAAAGAAGAACTGAGGGGCGTGTCCGCACGGCGAGCAGGAAGATGTGTGCGCACATGCGCGGTGCGATCGCTCGCGCGACAGAACACCGTTAAAGAGATTTTTAGATTTTGCTTTAAAATCCTCCGGGGCCGACGTGACGTCACCCACTTCTGAGAATATCAGCCTGCTTGTCTTCGGAGAACGGAATTTATCCCCATTACTGTTTGCACCGCCCTCGCATCAAACGTGATGACGTCGATGGCGGAACAGTAATTGGCTGTCCGACCCACAGCAGCAAACAGCGACCCAGGCAGGGGGAGGAGTACATGTTTCCCAATCAGTGTTGCCAGGTGGGCGGTTTTCCGCGACCCGCCACGGGAAATTTTTGCCCGCGGCGGGTTGCGGTTTTTTTGGGCTGCTTTTTGGTCTTTTGGGCTGTTTTTTTGGGCGTTTTTTTCGGCCGCGGGGGGCGGGGTTAGTGACGTTTTGGGCGGGGCCAATGACGGGGGAGGCGGGGCTGATGACAGGGGAGGCGGGGCGATGACAGGGAGGCGGGGCGATGACAGCGGGGGCGGGGTTGATGACGGCGGGGTGGGGTGTCGGGGTTGATGACGCGGGGTGGGGGGTGTCGGGGGCGGGGTTGATGACACAGGGTGGGGGTGTCAGGGGCGGAGTTTGGGTGGGTTTTGGGCTGGATTTTAGGCTGTTTGGGTGGGAAAAAATTTTCCACCTGGCAACCCTGACCAATGTTGCCAGGTGGGCGTTTTTACCGCCCAATTGGGCGGTTTTCCGCGACCCGCCGCGGGAAATTTTTGCCCGCGGCGGGTCGCGGTTTTTTGGGCTTCTTTTTTTTCTTTTCCGCGGTTTTTCAGGCATTTTTTTGGCCGCGGGGGCGGGGTTAGTGACGTTCTGGGCGGGGCCCGATGATGGGGGAGGCGGGGCCGATGACGGGGAGGCGGGCCGATGACGGCGGGGGCGGGGTTGATGACAGCGGGGGGGCGGTGTTGATGACGGCGGGGGCAGGGTGATGACGCGGGGGGTGGGGGTGTCAGGGGCGGGGTTTGAGTTTGGGCGGGTTTTGGGCTGTTTTTTAGGCTGGATTGGGTGGGAAAAAAATTTTCCACCTGGCAACCAGTGTTGCCAGGTGGGCGGTTTTACCGCCCAATTGGGCGGTTTTCCGCGACCCGCCGCGGGAAATTTTTGCCCGCGGCAGGTTGCGGTTTTTTGGGCTGCTTTTTGGGCTTCAGGGCGGTTTTTTGGGCGGCTTTTTCGGCCGCGGGGGGCGGGGTTAGTGACGTTTTTGGGCGGGGTTAGTGACGTGGGAGGCGGGGCCGATGACGGGGGAGGCAGGGCCGGTGACAGGGGAGGCAGGGCCAGTGACGGCGGGGGCGGGGTTTGAGTTTGGGCGGGTTTTGGGCGGTTTTTTGTGCTGGATTGGGTGGGAAAAAAATTTTCCACCTGGCAACCAGTGTTGCCAGGTGGGCGGTTTTACCGCCCAATTGGGCGGTTTTTCCGCGACCCGCCGCGGGAAATTTTTGCCCGCGGCAGGTTGCGGTTTTTTGGGCTGCTTTTTGGGCTTCAGGGCGGTTTTTTGGGCGGCTTTTTCGGCCGCGGGGGGGGGGGGGTTAGTGACGTTTTTGGGCGGGGTTAGTGACGTGGGGGGCGGGGCCGATGACGGGGGAGGCAGGGCCGGTGACAGGGGAGGCAGGGCCAGTGACGGCGGGGGCGGGGTTGAGTTTGGGCGGGTTTGGGCGGTTTTTGTGCTGGATTGGGTGGGAAAAAAATTTTCCACCTGGCAACACTGACCCTGACCCAACTCTGTCCTGCTCCTGCATAGGAATCGCTGGAGACTGCTGCCTGCCAGATGCCGCTCCTCTTCACCACCCCCCTCTCCCCCTGAGAGAAGTCGCCGGTGCAGGGAGAAAAAAAACTAGCTGCTCCCCCCCCCCCCCCCCACACACACAACTGGCTCGCAGAACACTGAAACACCCTCCCCCCTCACATTCTGCTCAGCTGCCCATCCCCAGTGTTGCCAGGTGGGCGGTTTTACCGCTCAATTGGGCGGTTTTCCGCGACCCGCCGCGGGAAATTTTTGCCCGCGGCGGGTTGCGGTTTTTTGGGCTGTTTTTGGGCTTCAGGGCGGTTTTTTCGGCCGCGGGGGGGGCGGGGTAGTGACGTTTTTTTGGGCGGGGTTAGTGACGTGGGAGGCGGGGCCGATGACGTAGGAGGCGGGGCCAATGACGGGGAGGCGGGGCCGATGACGTGGGAGGCGGGGCCGATGACGGGGAGGCGGGGCCGATGACGTGGGAGGCGGGGCCGGTGACGGCGGGGGCGGGGTTGATGACGGCGGGGGCGATGACGCGGGGGGGGGGGGTGTCAGGGGCGGGGTTTGTGTTTGGGCGGGTTTTGGGCTGTTTTTTGGGCTGGATTGGGCTGGAAAAAAAATTTCCACCTGGCAACCCTGCCCATCCCACACACTCAAACAAAAAGGGAAACCGCTCAGCTCACCTTCCCACGGAGGAGAACAAAAAAAAAAAAGGGAAAAAGCACTGAGTGAAGTCTGAAACAACCCCCCCCCCCCCCCCCCCCCCCCCGGAACACCGGTGCCGGCACTGAAGCATTGAAAAGCCTACCTGCAAAGAAAATGTTCAGCTGCCGTTCACACAAGAAGAAAAGAGAAAAACCGTCACCGTCACTGAAGTGCTGAACAGACTCCCTCCTCATTTTCAAAGCAGCTGGCGTTCCGAAAAAAAATAAATAAAACAGAAACCCATGCATACCCTCCCTCCACAGTTAACACTGTGCTGCCCAAAGCAAACAAACACGAAACAAAGGTAAGCAGCAAGGCACCATGGCTAAATACAATAATCTCTGTCTTCAAGTAGGACCCAAGAGGGGGGGGGGGGGACTTCCTACACACACATAAGGACAGCAAGGGAAGGAGGGGGGCATGGAAATCACTATCTCTCACACACATAAACACACAGTCTATCACACCCACACAGACACACTCTTTCAATCCCTCTGTCTCACTATCACACACACTCACTCTCGGACTCACACAGTCTGTCTCTCTGTCTTACACACACTCTCACTCACACAAACCCTCTGTCACAATGACTGCCCCAGTGGAGTGGTCCTGCACACACACTCTCTCACATCAGGGGGTCATGGAACTCTGTTCCACACTGTCTCTATGACCACCCTGTGGTCGGGCACACACATTCTGTCACAACAGACGGAATTAGAGCAAAGGAAGGAGGGGGTCAACAAAATAAGTTCCACACACACACACTCTCTATCTCTCTGTCATACAAACACACAGTCTGTATCACACACACACATTCTTTCAATCCCTCTGTCTCACACACTCACTCTCGGACTCACACAATCTGTCTCTCTGTCTTCCACACACTCTCACCCACACAAACAGTCTATCACAATGACCGCCCCTGGTCTTACAATATGGGAACACATCATTTACAAATGAAACAAGTATTGCATCTCCTTAAAACGCTTTTATACAAACTGTATGGTTACAAAACAAAAAAAAAACCATTGCTAGCGCCCGTTTCCTTTAAAACATAAACGGGCCTTTTTTACTAGTATATATATATATATATATATATATATATATAAACCAATTGTAGAATCTAGCTTCCTCTCATAAAGGTTTCATTTACTCATTACGAATCCAAAAGAATCCACGGTAATTATTGGGTAGTCTGTGTTAGTGAGACAGGCTGTAAATCCATAGCAGATCACCCAGCCAGTGCCTGGGCACCCCAGCACCACCAGTATCCCTGAGCCTCATCCTGTATGCCCGTATGGAGGTTATGCTGTCATAGAACACACATGCACCACTTTCGTGGCTCCTAGGACCTTTCCCATGTCATCACATTGGTCAAGGACATCATTGTTGCCTCCCAGAGACAACAATGAGAAGTTATGAGAGAAGAGGACATTTCTCTGGCTAAGTGAACATTATTTTGCCCTTTGCTTTGGTGATTTAAAGATTGAGATAAAAGAGAAATTGTAGGTTTAAAAAAATTAACTTTATTTATTAACTAGTTTCCATAGTATACAACCTTTTCCCCATAGTTTTAAACTTAACTGCCTAGAACATTAAAAAGGAGAGTAGCAGAGCAGGGCTCAAACTTTCTGTCTTAAAAGAAAAAGGGGTTTTTTTTCTGTTCTTTGCCAGGAGGAGAGGAAGCAGTGCTATTGACTGAATTAGTTGCAAATTACTGTTCTGTGAGGAAGGTAGACCGTAGAACAGCTGCAAAGGTCACTAGGGCAATCTGATTACTGTAAGAAGGCACCCAGCCTCCATCATCTGTATCACAGCCTGCATCCTTTGCTCTAGCCTCCATCATCTGTTCCAGCCTCCATCATCTGCTCCCTCCTGCACCCTCTGTTCCAGCCTGCATCATCTGCTCCAGCCTCCATCATCTGCTCCCGCCTGCATCCTCTCCTCCAGCTTGCATCATCTGCTCCCGCCTGCATCCTCTGTTCCAGCCTGCATCATCCTCTGTTCCGACCTGCATCCTTTGATCCAGCCTGCATCATCTGCCCCAGCCTGCATCATTTGCTTCAGCCTGCTGCCCCTTGCTGCACCTTTTCATGACTGTTATCTAGCACTTGGAACTGCCTGAGTCACTACATATGGCTCCATTTCTCATTCTCCTCCTAGTACTGTCCCTTCCCAATCTACTCCTACGCACCAATCTCCACCCAAAGCCCCTGTACACTACAATCACACATTGTCCCCTTGTTGATTTTATTACCTCACCATCTCTCGTCTCCTTTCTCCCTCCTTGCTTTTTGCCTTTAACATTTCATCCCTTCCATTATACCTTCCCCTTTCTATCTGAATTCATCTTACCTTCATCGCCACTCCTCTCCCACTCTCTTACTCCTTCTTCTTCTGTCTGCTGGAGACATCAATCCCAATACTGGTCCCCCTTACCAACCCTCATCCTATTTATACAGGTCACACCGTGACCTTTCCAATCTCATCTCTATTCCTCTTCTACCTCCCTCTTCTCTGCCCTTCTCATGCGCCCTATGGAATGCCCGCTCCATCTGCAACAAACTTTCTTATGCCCATGACCTTTTTATCTCTCATAGCCTCCATCTGCTCGCCATAACTGAGACTTGGCTCTCCCCTGATGACTCTGCCTCAGTCACAGCTCTCTGCCATGGTGGTTATCTCTTCTCCCATACTCCTCGCCCTATTGGCCATGGGGTGTTGTTGGTCTATTACTCTCGCCGTCTTCCAAATTTCAATCTCTTCTGCCACCTCAGTCTCTCTGTTTCTCTTGCTTTGAAGTCCACTCCGTCTGCCTATTCACTCCTTTGCTTCTTCGAATAGCAGTTATTTATCGTCCCCCTGATAAACCCCTTTCATCCTTTCTCAGCGACTTTGACGCTTGGCTTTCCTTCTTTCATGATCCTTCCTCCCCCTCCCTCATCCTTGGCGACTTTAACATTCATGCCAATGATCCCTCCAACTCTTACGTCTACCAGTTCCTCACCTTAACATCCTCCTTCAATCTTAAACTATGCTCCACTTCCCCTACCCACCAAAATGGTCACTGTCTTGATCTTATCTTCTCCTATAACTGCTCTCCCTCCAGTTCCCTTACTTCAAATCTTCCCCTCTCTGACCATCATCTAATAACCTTCACTCTTAAACTTCCTCCCACCCAATCGCGTCCTATCTTAACCAACTTATCTAGGAATCTCCAGGCCATCGACCCTACTACCCTATCCTCCAATGTCTTGAACCTCTTCTCTACCACTACACCATCCAAATCTGTCAATGACACCGTCTCTTCCTACAATACTTTTCTATCCTCTGCCTTAGACACTCTTGCACCTCTCATGCCCCGTCCTATAAGACGTACCAAACCCCAGCCCTGGCTAACCCCTAAAATCTGCTACCTACATTCCTGTACCCGTTCCGCTGAACGCCTCTGGCTGAAATCTCGTGCCCTTGCTGACTTCTCACACTTCAAGTTCATGTTGACTTCCTTCCAATCCGCTCTCTTGCTTGCCAAACAAGACTACTACATCCAGCTGACTAATTCTCTCGGCTCTAACCCTTGACTTCTCTTCGCCACACTAAATTCTCTCCTCAAGGTGCCTCCACCCCCAACTCCCCCCTCACTATCTCCCCAGACCCTAGCTGAGTTCTTCCATGACAAGGTTCAGAAGATAAATCTTGAATTCTCTACCAAACCACCCCCGCCTCTACTTCCCCTTGTCCGTTCCCCTATTTCCTCAACCCTTCCGTCTTTTTCCTCCTTTCCTGAGGTCACTAATAAAGAAACATCACATCTTCTCTCCTCCTCAAAACGAACTACCTGCTCCTCTGATCCCATTCCTACCCACCTTCTTAACACTATCTCTCCTACTCTCACCCCTTTTATCTGTCATATCCTCAATCTCTCTCTTTCCACTGCGACCTTTCCTGATATCTTCAAACATGCTGTGGTCACACCTCTCCTGAAGAAGCCTTTGCTTGACCCTACCTGTCCTTGCAACTATCGACCCATGTCCCTCCTCCCCTTCCTTTCCAAGTTACTTGAACGCGCCGTTCACCCCGCTGTCTTGACTTTCTCTCATCTCATGCTGTTCTTGACCCACTCCAATTTGGCTTTCGCCCTCTTCATTCTACGGAAACTGAACTTGCTAAAGTTTCCAACGATCTGTTCCTAGCCAAATCCAAAGGTCTCTATTCTATCCTCATCCTTCTCGATCTATCCGCCGCTTTTGAAACTGTTGATCACAGCTTACTTCTTGACACACAGTCTTCATTTGGTTTCCAGGGCTCTGTTCTTTCCTGGTTCTCCTCCTACCTCTCGCTTCGCACCTTTAGTGTACACTCTGGTGGATCCTCTTCTACTTCTATCCCTCTACCAATCGGTGTACCTCAGGGTTCTGTTCTCGGTCCTCTCCTGTTCTCCATCTACACTTCTTCCCATGGCTCTCTGATATCATCTCATGGCTTTCAATACCATCTCTATGCTGATGACTCCCAAATTTACCTCTCTACCCCTGAAATCTCAACCAACATCCAGTCCAAGGTTTCAGCCTGCCTATCTGACATAGCAGCCTGGATGTCACAATGTCATCTAAAACTCAACATGGCCAAAACTGAGCTTCTCATCTTTCCCCCTAAGCCTACCTCTCCTCTCCCCCATTTCTCTATTTCTGTGGACGCACTCTCATTCTCCCTGTCTCATCAGCCTGTAACCTTGGGGTCATCTTTGAGTCCTCTCTCTCCTTCTCTGCTCATATTCAACAGATTGCCAAATCCTGTCGTTTCTTCCTCTATAACATTAGCAAAATCTGTCCCTTCATCTCTGAGCACTGTACCAGAACCTTTATCCACACTCCTATCACCTCTCGTCTTGATTATTGTAACCTGCTTCTCACCGTCCTCCCTCTTAGCCATCTCTCTCCTCTTCAATCAGTCCAAAACTCTGCTGCGCAACTCATTTTCCGCCAGAGTCACTATGCTCACATTAGCCCTCTCCTTAAGTCACTTCACTGGCTCCCTATCCGTTTCCGTATTCATAAGTACATAAGTAATGTCACACTGGGAAAAGACCAAGGGTCCATCGAGCCCAGCATCTTGTCCACGACAGCGGCCAATCCAGGCCAAGGGCACCTGGCAAACTTCCCAAACGTACAAACATTCTATACATGTTATTCCCGGAATTCTGGATTTTTCCCAAGTCCACTTAGTAGTGGTTTATGGACTTGTACTTTAGGAAACCGTCTAACCTCTTTTAAAACTCTGCCAAGCTAACCGCCTTCACCACGTTCTCCAGCAACGAATTCCAGAGTTTAATTACACGTTGGGTGAAGAAAAATTTTCTCCGATTTTTTTAAAATTTACTACACTGTAGTTTCATCGCACGCCCCCTAGTCCTAGTATTTTTGGAAAGCGTGAACAAACGCTTCACATCCACCTGTTCCACTCCACTCATTTTTTTATATACCTCTATCATGTCTCCCCTCAGCCATCTCTTCTCCAAGCTGAAAAGCCCTAGCCTCCTTAGTCTTTCTTCATAGGGAAGTCATCCCATCCCCACTATCACTTAGTCGCCCTTTGCTGCACCTTTTCCACTATATCTTTCTTGAGATGCGGCGATCAGAATTGAACACAGTACTCAAGGTGTGGTCACACCATGGAGCGATATAACGGCATTATAACATCCTCACACCTGTTTTCCATACCTTTCCTAATAATACGCAACATTCTATTCGCTTTCCCAGCCGCAGCAGCACACTGAGCAGAAGGTTTCAGTGTATTATCGACAACGACACTCAGATCCCTTTCTTGGTCTGTAACTCCTAACATGGAACCTTGCATGACATAGCTATAATTCGGGTTCTTTTTTCCCACATGCATCACCTTGCACTTGCTCACATTAAACGTCATCTGCCATTTAGCCACCCAGTCTCCCAGTCTCGTAAGGTCCTTCTGTAATTTTTCACAATCCTGTCGCGAGTTAACGAGTTTGACTAACTTTGTGTCATCAGCAAATTTAATTTCCTCGCTAGTTACTCCCATCTCTAAATCATTTATAAATATATTAAAAAGCAGCGGTCCTAGCACAGACCCCTGAGGAACCCCAGTAACTACCCTTCTCCATTGTGAATACTGCCCATTTAACCCCACTCTCTGTTTCCTATCCTTCAACAAGTTTTTAATCCACAATAGGACTTTTCCTCCTATCCCATGACCCTCCAATTTCCACTGTAGCAAGCTTCTCTTATTGACCTATAAGTGTATTCACTCTGCTGCTCCCCAGTACCTCTCTCGTCTCTCCCTACGCCCCCCCCCCCTCGAGTACTCCGTTCTGTAGATAAATTTCTCTTATCCGTCCCCTTCTCCTCTACTGCTAATTCTAGACTCCGTTCCTTTTGTCTTGCTGCACCCCATGCCTGGAATAGACTTCCAGAGCCTGTGTGTCTAGCCCCATCTTTGGCCGTTTTCAAGTCCAAACTTAAAGCCCACCTCTTTACCACTGCTTTTGACTCCTAACCACTACTCACTTGCCCTGTCCTTTAACCTCACCTATTATTCCCTTACCCTTAATTGTCCTGTTTGTTTACCTGTCTTATCTAGATTGTAAGCTCTTTGAGCAGGGACTGTCTTTTTAGTGTATGGTGTACAGCTCTGCGTATGCTTTGTAGCTCTATAGAAATGATAAATAGTAGTAGTAGTACTGTGTTAACGTTCAAAGAGTCTGTCTGAGGCAGTCTCCTTAGAATCCAAACTATATAGAGAGGAAAGGTCCCAGGTAACTTTTTTTTTTAGAAGTTCTGAGAGAAGAGGGCATTTCTCTGGGTAAGTGAAAATTATTTTCCTCTCTGCTTTGGTGATTGAAAATACTGATAAAGATAGTTTGAATTTTAAAAAGGCAAACTTTATTTATTAAGTAGTTTCCATGGTGTACAACCCTTTCCCCCCAGAGGTAGAAACTTAGCAGTCACAGCCTACAGCATTAACAGATAGCCTCTAAAAAGCACAGCAGGGCCTAGTTCAGTCTTCTTATCCATCCACCCCTAGCATATTCTTCATTTACAGTCTTATTTTATAGTCAATTATTCTAATTAGTATAACAAGAGGGGAGTTTTCATTACAGAGTTTTAATTACATTTTATTATTTCATTATTTATTTATTAATGACTTGATATACTGCTTTATTTATTTATTGCGTTTGTATCCCACATTTTCCCAACTCTTGGCAGGCTCAATGTGGCTTAACTGACGAACAGAGCAAAGTGGTGTACAGGTAAAAATAAAAAGAAAAGATAAAAAAAACAATACTTCAATAGGAAAGTAAAACATATATACAATATCAACATACAGTTAAAAATAAAATTCAGTAAAACTGGTAGTCATACTGTGATAGAGTCACATCCAGGATAGTTGGGTTAAGGCAGTTTTAGTCTGAAATACAAGTCCCAGAAGGCATTGCAAGCAAGGAGTCAGGGGGTGAGATGAAGAATCCGGACTGGACTAGCTGCAATAGGGGAAGACATGGGTGTAAGCTGGCAGGACATGTAGATTGGCTGCCACTAGGGGGAAAGAGAGATAGGAAACCCTGTGTGCAGGAGCTCGTCATTAATCTAATGCTCAACTCAGCTGGTATGGGTGTGGGGGAAGCTAATGGAAGGAGAATGATTGGTTGTGGTAGCAGAAGCCAGGGATTGATTAGGCAAGTGGGAAGGAGTCCCAGGTAAGAGAGAAGCAGAAGGAGAGAAGAGGGTAGAGTGAAGCAGATGCAGGGTGAAATCCCTTGGGTGTGAGAAAGTCCCAAAAGTATTTGCAGGCTGAAAACCCTTGGGTAATAGAGGTCCCTAAAGTATTGAATCTACCAGTGAAGCCGATGTAAAGGGGAATCCCTTGGGGTATGAGAAATCCCTAAAGTATGGAACCCCTCCTGAAGGTAAAGAGAGTAGAAGGTAGAAACTGCTGCTTTGTGATTTAACTGTGATGATGAACTGCATGAACTGCTTCTATTTGGAATTGAACTACTGTTACTGTGCACTGGATAAAGAGCCCAGACTGGAGCTGACTGTGAGCCTGTATTGAATCCTGGTATTTATTTATTTATTTAGATCATTTATACCCCGCCTATTACCACATAAAGCAGCCCCTAAGCGGCTTACAATGAACTAAATAAGCAACTACAATGACAGTAGAAAGGGACCAGAGGAAGAAGGGAAGGGAAGGGAATATTAATACAATAGTTAATCAGATAAGTGGCATGTACTGATAGCCTACTGCTTAAAGGGGACTATTTGCCACACACTTTCAGGTGGCTTATATGTGCTTAAGATTGAAGGTGAATGCTGCTGTTGGAACTGTGTATCAGGTCTACTAGAAACCTGCATGGAATAAAGTCCTTAAGATTGAAATTGCTGGCGGACATTTATTTCTTGACTGTACTGGGAGCCCGTGGCTAGAGGAGATTGTTCTATCCTTGGCTGCACCTAGAGGTACCTGCTTACAAATGGCACTTTCCCAGATGGGACTGAACATGGATCCATGCAAGCCGGAGAGTCTGGTCGTGGTGGCCTAAATGCTTAAATCCTGGATGCCTCAGGTAAGAGGTACCTAGGGGGGCCAAGGCTGGATAAAGAGTGGGCAAAGGAAGAGAAGTGGGGAAGACCAGGAGCGGACCAGGCTGGCTTTAAAAGGGGGACCAGTGTAAAGATATCACACATGGGTCTCTTTCTTTTTTTTGTTTGGCTTTTCAGGGTGAATGCGGTGGAGCCGGAGGGAAAAGCCAGAGCCGGAGTGGAGATCTGTAGCGGGACGCTGAGAGCTGGACGCTGGGAGCCCGAAGCTGGGAGTTGGGAGCAGAAGCTGGGAGCTGGATGCTGGGAGCTGGGAGTGGAAGCTGGGAGCTAGGAGCTGGAAACAGGTAGCTTTGACCGGAATCTCCATGAGGTCTGAAGACAGTGAGGCTCTCTCTAGAATTTCAAATCCCTGGGAAGGTCCCAAAGGGACTCACAATTTCTTAAGTAGGGGGGTATGTGATAGAGTCACATCCAGGATAGTTGGGTTAAGGCAGTTTTAGTCTGAAATACAAGTCCCAGAAGGCATTGCAGCAAGGAGCCAGGGGGTGAGATGAAGAATCCGGACTGCACTCCTAGCTGCAATAGGGGAACACATGGGTGTAAGCTGGCAGGACGTGTAGATTGGCTGCCACTAGGGGGGAAGAGAGATAGGAAACCCTGTGTGCAGGAGCTCATCATTAGTCTAATGCTCAACTCAGCTGGTATGGGTGTGGGGGAAGCTAATGGAAGGAGAATGATTGGTTGTGGTAGCAGAAGCCAGGGATTTAATAGGCAGGTGGGAAGGAATACCAGGGAAGAGAGAAGCAGAAGGAGAGAAGAGGGTAGAGTGAAGCAGATGCAGGGTGAAATCCCTTGGGTGTGAGAAAGTCCCAAAAGTATTTGCAGGCTGAAAACCCTTGGGTAATAGAGGTCCCTAAAGTATTGAATCTACCAGTGAAGCCGATGTAAAGGGGAATCCCTTGGGGTATGAGAAATCCCTAAAATACGGAACCCCTCCTGAAGGTAGAGAGAGTAGAAGGTAGAAACTGCTGCTTTGTGATTTAACTGTGATGATGAACTGAATGAACTGCTTCTATTTGGAATTGAACTTCTGTTACTGTGCACTGGATAAAGAGCCCAGACTGGAGCTGACTGTGAGACTGTATTGAATCCTGGTATGTGCTGATAGCCTACTGCTTAAAGGGAACTATTTGCCACATTAAACGTCATCTTTCAGGTGGCTTATATGTGCTTTAAGATTGAAGGTGAATGCTGCTGTTGGAACTGTGTATCAGGTCTACTAGAAACCTGCATGGAATAAAGTCCTTAAGATTGAAGTTGCTGGTGGACATTTATTTCTTGACTGTATCGGGAGCCCGTGGCTGGAGGAGATTGTTCTATCCTTGGCTGCACCTAGATGTACCTGGTTACAATACACACCCTCTTCCAGATCCTGGTGCCCAAAAAAGCCAACTCACCCTCTGGGATATGCCTGTTGGAACAATCATGCCTTTAGAAGTGCTTTACATTTATTTAAATTAGATTCACTATGAATGGATATTGGCATAGAGATCCACAAATATGGTGCTACAAAGAAAAAAGCACTATGCCATGCGATGAAAAGCGAACACTAAATAAATCACATAATATATCATAAAATCTTTAGGCTCTTTATATTAGTCTAATATCCCTAGTACCTTAACAAGTTTTAATTAATTAAACAACTCAATAATACTAAGATGCAGCGCGAGGGGTGCTATCCAGTCTTTTGCATTAAGTGTCACAAGTCTGATTATCTCCCAGTTGGCGAGGGTTATATATGTGTTCTTGATGCAAACAGTGCCTATCTTTCAGAGAATGAGTCCATTCTCTTGAGGCTAGAGTAGCAGACTTGGAGGAGTAAAGGCAGTCAGAGAGGTATATAGAGACCAACAGGGATATTGTAGAGAAGCCTCACCTGCAGTCTGACAGCCCCTGTGTAGCCTTGGAGGAGACCAATCTCCTAAAAGGAGACCATTATCTTGGTGAAGTAGAAAATAATCCTGTAACCAGGACCTGCCCACCAGGGAATGCAATATCCTCTCAAACCAAGGATGTGTCTCTAGGGGCTTCCACTCAGGAGGAAAGAGTTAGGACAGCTGTTGTAGTTGATGATTTGATCATTAGGCAGATGTGAGGATAGCCTGGTCACTTGCTTACCTGGAACAAAGGTGGGGGACCTCATGCATCAGTGCTGGAGGGCAGCCAGCTGTCTTGGTACATGTGGGTACCAATGACATAGGAAAATGTGGGAGGGAGGTTCTGGAAGCCACATTTAGGCTCTTAGACACAAAACTGAAATCCAGATCCTCCAGCGTAGCATTGTTGGCAATGCTCCCCATTCCACATGCAGGACCCAAGAGGTGGGCAGAGCTCCGAAGTCTCAATAAATGGTTGAGATGATGGTGTAGGGATGAGGGATTTAGATTTGTTAGGAATTGGGCAACATTCTGGGAAAGGGGGAGCTTATTCCAAAAAGATGGACTCCACCTTAACCAGGACAGAACCAGGCTGCTGGCACTTAAAATTTAGAAAGGAAATAGAGAAACTTTTAAACTAAAATGTGGGAGAAAGCTGACATTTATCCAGGAGAGCATGGTTCAGTGTGGCGTATCCTTGAAGGATACTATTGAAACTGGACAATTAGGGAATCCCAATAGAGAGGTTTCAACAATGGTGAATGAAAGTCAGGAGTGTTTAAGGGGAGAACAGAGTAAAGGATGCAAATTATCCCTGTCAACTTCTAAGCAACTTGTAGATGCAAGATATACACACAAGTGTATCTTTACAAATGCTAGAATGGGAGAATTAGAGTACATAAGTATTAAATGAAGATGTAGATGCAATAAGCATCTCAGAGACCTGGTGGAAAGAGGACACTGTGTTATCAGGGAAGGTGTACTAGTAGAGCTGTACTACAGACCACCAGGACAGAGCGAACAGATAGATGAAGAAATGTTTCAGAAATTAGGCAAGCTTGCAAATTGGGCAACAGTATAATAATGGATTATTTCAATTACCTTCATCCACAAAATACCAAAATAGAGAAGATCAAAATCAATATCACATCCAAATCATCCTTGTCATGCCTAAAAATCTTTCATTATCAAAAAAATGTTTTTTAAATGGAAACCTCAAAGCTTCTGAAGAGGTGTAATCCATCCACTACTTCTGATAGAAGACCCCTGGTTTAATAAAAATTAACACATATTAAAAAAAAGCTCAATCCTTAAAAAAGTTCAAAATCAATACAATATCAAAAAAAGATCAAACAGATGTGAACAGAAAAATATAAAAACTTATCTGAGTGGTCTTTTCAAGATGTTGAAGGAGTGGAGGAGTGGCCTAGTGGTTAGGGTGGTGGACTTTGGTCCTGGGGAACTGAGGAACTGAGTTTGATTCCCACTTCATGCACAGGCAGCTCCTTGTGACTCTGGGCAAGTCACTTAACCCTCCATTGCCCCATGTAAGCCGCATTGAGCCTGCCATGAGTGGGAAAGCGCGGGGTACAAATGTAACAAAAAAAATTTTTTTTTTAATATTGGGGCTCTGGCGATATCATATATGAAATCACAGTTCTCATAGCATTTTAAGTGATCCACCAACCATCACTTCTTTTTAAACAAAGGTCCATCCACCAGGTCTCAAAGCTTCAACAAGGGCCCCTTGACTAAATAAACGTTACATTAGGGAGCGCTAGGGAGATAAAATTCCTTCCTAGATGTAATAAATGTCTGCTTCTTTGAGCAACTGGTCCATGAACCGATAAGAGGGGGAGATATTTTAGATCTAGTCCTTAGTGGAATGCAGTACATAGTATGAGAGGTAACGGTGTTGGGTCTGCTGGAAAAAGTGATCATAACATGATACAATTTGAGCTGCTATCTGGACTGAAGTCACTAAGAAAATTTACTCTGGCAACATTTAATTGTTGAAAGGGCAACTGTGATAAAATGAGGAAAATGGTTAAAAAGAAGCTGAAAAGATCATTCACAAAGGTTAAGACCTTAAATCAGGTATGGACACTGTTTAACAATACCATCTTGGATGCCCAGATCAGATGTATTCCAGGTATTAACAAAGGTGGAAAGAAGAGCCCATGAAAACCAGCATAGTTAAAAGGTGAATTCAGAAAGTCTGTTAGAGCCAAAAGAACACCCTTCAAAGAATGGAAAAAGGATCCAAATGAAGAAAGTAAGAAGCAACAACATAAGCACTGGCAAGTTATATTGAAACCATTGATAAAGAAAGCTAAAACAGAAGATGAAAAGAAACTTGCCACAGAGGCAAAAGCTCACAGTAACAACCTTTTCAGGTACATCAGAAGCAAAAAGCCTATGAGGGAAGCCATGAGACCATTACATCATCAAGGAGCAAAAGGAGCTCTCAAGCCAAATTTAGGCTCTTAAGTAGAAAGCTCAAATCCAGAACCTCTATGGGTACCACTTTCAGAAGTGCTCCCTGTTCCACACGCAAAGCCCAAGAGACAGGCAGAGCTCCAGAGTGTCAATGTGTGGATGAGACGATGGTGCAGGGAGGAGGGTTTTAGGTTTGTAAGGAGCTGGTCAACATTCTAGGGAAGAGGGAGTCTATTCCAGAATGATGGGCTCCACCTTAACCAGGAAGGACAGGGTGCTGGCATCAGCATTTCAAAAAGGAGATAGAGCAGCTTTTAATCTAGAAACTGGGGGAAGGCCGAGAGTCGACCAAAAGCACATGGTTCGGAACAAGGTATCACTTGAAGATATCACCAAAACAGGGAAGCTAGAGTATCCCGATAGTGAGGTTATAATAGAGACTATAGTAGACCAGGAGGGGCATAATCGAAAGGGGCGCCCAGGTTTTCCTGAGGACGTCCTCGCAGGATGTCTCGGCGAAGGGGCAGGGAAACCCGTATTATCGAAACAAGATGGGCGTCCATCTTTTGTTTCGATAATACAGTGAAGGACGCCCAAATCTTGACATTTAGGTCATCCCTAGAGATGGTCGTCCTTAGACTTGGTCATTTCTGATTTTCGGCGATAATGGAAACTAAGGACGCCCATCTCAGAAATGACCAAATGCAAGCCCTTTGGTCGTGGGAGGAGCCAGCATTTCTAGTGCACTGGTCCCCCTAACATGCCAGGACACCAACAGGGCACCCTAGGGGGCACTGCAGTGGACTTCATAAATTGCTCCCAGGTACATAGCTCCCTTACCTTGTGTGCTGAGCCCCCCAACCCCCCTCCCCACAACTGTACACCACTACCATAGTCCTTATGGGTGAAGGAGGGGGCACCTACATGTGGGTAGTGAGTTTCTGGTGGGTTTGAAGGGCTCGCATTTACCACCACAAGTGTAACAGGTAGGGGGAGATGGGCCTGGGTCCTGTAGGGTGAGATAAATAATACCTAGGGCAACAGGTACCCACAGATTACTTATACCAAGATTCCCTGATGCATAAGTCTGCCTAACAGACTCATTAGCTCTGTCTAGGGTGAGATACAGGAATCTTGCTTCTGGCACCTCTCCAGGTGTTTTGGTGTGTAGAGTGAAAAAGAAAGACACAGCTGATAGATATATATATTAGCTTTATTATGGATAAGAAAATAGAAATACTCTGCGCTAGCTTATGCAATAAAAATATCCCTTACTGATATGAGCACTACCAAAATATATTGTCTAAACTACACTCTGATTATCCTGAGACTAAGTACAGTAATGATTAGAACAGTACAAATGATAACCTAATAATCCTTATGAAACTTATCACATCTTATGCAAAATACACATTAGCTGCTTTCCCTGACCAAGAGCTGACATAAACCAGTCGTACTTAGATAAAACCACTGCCTAACCCCAGACCAGGAAATATATCACTGTGATCTTACCACGCTGTCGTGATGACGGCTTCAGATAAGACCGGAGCAGAATCTCCCCAGACGCTATTTTAGCTGTCGGTGTCTTAGGTAGTGCAGGTCTTTATTAGCCCACGTAGGTTCCCGTCACTCCTTTGGTCATCAGAGCCAATATCTCTGCCACAGGTATTTGCACCAGGATGCAGATCACGATGTTGGTATCATACAAAGTCTCTGGCTCCCCCCGAGCCTTGCTGGATCTCTCAGGTCCTCTTACCAGTTGCCCCCTCTTCCAAGGAATCTGTGGGTACTTGTTGCCCTAGGTATTATTTATCTCACCCTACAGTCCGCCTGCCTGAAGAGCACAGCACCCACTAAAACTGCTCCAGGGACCTGCATACTGCTGTCATGGAGCTGGGTATGATATTTGAGGCTGGCAAAAATTATTTTTTAAAAATTTTTTTAAGGGTGGGAGGTGGTTAGTGACCACTGGGTGTGTAAGAGGAGGTCATCCCCGATTCCCTCCGGTGGTCATCTGGTCAGTTCGGGCACCTTTTTGTGCCTTGGTCGTAAGAAAAAAAGGATCAGGTAAAGTCGTCCAAGTGTTCGTCAGGGATGCCCTTTTTTTCCCCATTATGGGTCGAGGACGCCCATGTGTTAGGCACCCCCAAGTGCCGCCTTCGCTATGCCTCCGACACCCCCCCCCCCCCCCCCCCCGGAACTTTGGTCATCCCCGCGACGGAAAGCAGTTGGGGATGCCCCATTATACCGATTTGGGCGACCCTGTGAGAAGGACGCCCATCTTGTGATTTGTGTCAAAAGATGGGCATCCTTCTCTTTCGAAAATAAGCCTGCAGGTGTCTTTAAATAAAAAGCAGACAAACGATTGTAAATTATCACTGTCAACTGCTGAGCAAGATGTAAATAGGAACAACAAACATAGTTTAAAATTTATGTCTATATACAAACGCAAGAAGCCTAAGAAATAAGATAGGAGAGTTAGAATATATTGCACTAAATGAAAATTTAGATATAATAGGCATCTCTGAGACCTGGTGGAAGGAGGATAACCAGTTGGACACTGTCATACCAGGGTACAAATTATATTATAGTAATAGGGTGGATCGAATTGGTGGAGGGGTAGCACTGTATGTTAAAGAGGGCCTTGAATCAAATAGATTGAAAATTCTGCAGGACACAAAACACATCTTTGAACCCCTATGGATTGAAATTCCATTTGTAAAGAGAAAAAGGATAGTGATAGAAGTGGCCAGGATGAACAGATAGATGTTGAAACGTTATCAGAAATTAGGGCAGGGAGGTAAACTTCCTTAACAAAATCAAGGACTGCTTTATGGAGCAGCTGGTATAGAAGCCAACAAGAGGAGGAAAATGCCCAGATGCACAAAGGTCTCGTTAAGAATCCGTCTGCATTTCTGAACTGGTAAAAATTTACCGATTTAGAAACACAGAAGGATTCACAAAGAGAATCGCATGCAAATGAGCTGCTCATTGCTTTTGCAACCCAGCTCATTTGCATGCAATATTGGGGAAGCTAGTTGGTGAGCTGAGCATGCACAGAACAGTCAATCGCTATGCGTGGCTGCTCTGCGCATGCTACAGATGGCTCAGACAAGCTGTGTATATGAAAGCAGTAGATGTAGCCCCCCCCCCCCTTTTTTTTTTGCAAGCACAAAAGTGCTTTTTTTGTTTTGGATGGACAGACCTGTGTTGGGGCTCCTTGTCTCCCCGCTGCTAGGAAAAATTGGGAAAAGCCTAGAATATGCTCTCTGCTCTGGGCTCTGAGGAATCGGCATCAGGGCTTGGTTCAACCCCCAGCTGTTCCTGCTGCCTCCTCCTATTGGCTGACTGACATCCTGGAATGCCCATCTCCCTGAAGATGGATTCTCATTTGCTGGCTGCTGTCCCAACTCCTCCTCCCTGCAGGGCTTCCCTGATGACATCACTCTACAGCTGTGAGCTGATTGGATCCAAACTTCCCAGTGTCTCCCTCCAGTAGTGAGTAGGCGGGATATCCCAGGCTGACACTGTCCAATTGGTTTAGCCCATCTCTGTTGTGCTTCTAGCATGGGGGATGCTGTTTTCCAGCAGAGGCTGTTTGACCCTTCTCTTCCTTGCATTTTTGGTAAATCAGCATTACTTTTATGCTTTACATTTACTGCCCCCCCCCCAATTTCTTGCCAGTAAAATGTCATTTGAATGCAGTGAATGATCTGGTGCAAGAGGTAATGGTGTTGGGGCAGCTTGATAACAGTGATCATAATATGATCAGATTTGATGTCAGCTCTGGAGTAAGTACACACAGAAAATCCAATACGTTAGCATTTAATTTTAAAAAAGGAGACTATGATAAAATGAGAAGAACGTTTATAAAAAACTTCAGAGAAGCAGCTGCAAAATTCAAAAATTTACATCACGCGTGGATGCTGTTCAAAAATCGCAGCAAAAAGGAAGTGGGAAGTGGTTCAATGACTCAAGAGACCAGGGGAACAGACTAATATTGTCACGTCTATGGTCGTGACCCCCCTCAGGCTTACCTTATTTCTGGCGGTCAGCGTCTAAGCTGGCTTCTGTCTGGTCTTTCTAAGTTAAATCTGTCTCTGGGTGCTGGCTGCTTCCAGCATGGCTCTGATTTCTCAACTATACTGCACCTGTTTGTGTTAAGCCTCTCTGTGCTTCAGTATGCTTTCTGCTTGTGTTTTGGTTTGTGTTCCTCTTGCCCTCTGGTGGCCAGACCTGGTGGCTGCATTGGATTGTCTATGTGCTGTTTCCCGTTCCAGACTTGAGCACAGTCCAGTCCGGATCTTCCGGCCTGCCAGACTTGCTTGGCTTGTTTGAGCCTGCACAGCACCCGTAGCTGCCTGGTGATTGCTGCAGCTAAATCTCAGCTGCTGCTGGGCGTATTAGCCATTTGGAACTCTCTGCTTTGCCTTTGCATCGCCTAAGGCCCTGGTATGTTGGGGTGCTGCTGCACTTCTGCCTAGTCCAGATTATAGTCTGTATTCTTGCCTGATTCTAGTTTAGTCTTTGTGTAGCTTCTTGTACTGTATTGCGTGTTTCCCAGTCTTGTTTCTTGTTGTATGTCTTTGTCTAGATCTTGGTTGACTGTGTGTCTTGTTCAGTGGCTGCCTGGCAGCTTTCAGTTCTGTCTCTTGTCTACCAGTGTTTGTTCCCTGTTTCAGTGGCTGCTTGCAGCTTTCAGTTCTGTCCCTTGTCTGTCTGAGAGTCCTAGTCTAGTATTCTGCCTAGCCTCGCTTTGTGTTCTAGTCCCTGTGTGTATCCTGCTGGTATCCAGTTCCGGCTTGTCTGTCTGAGAGTCCTAGTCTAGTATTCTGCCTAGCCTCGCTTTGTGTTCTAGTCCCTGTGTGTATCCTGCTGGTATCCAGTTCCGGCCCTGTCCGGTAAGTCCTGCCAGCCACCTGCACTCAGGGGCTCAACTCCTGAGGAACGGTGGTCAAGCACAGGTGAAGTCTAGCTGGCCCTGTCAGAGTTCTGCCTTATCCCTGTGTGGGGTGGTTTTGCCTGCCACTGCCGCTCCTCGGCAGTGGTCCAAGGGCTCACAAACCCAGTTCCTGCCTGGAAAACGTGACAAATATTCAGAGTGGTTTATTGTAGACTTGACACAGATCTGTGTTTTGGTCACAGGACTGCCTCAGGAGTCTGGAAAATAAACATTATGAACATAAAGAACATTAAAAAAAAAAAAAAAAAATATATATATATAGATAGATAGATAGATAGATAGATATAGATATATATAGAAAATACAGATATATACACAGAAAAGTATGTTTAAATTGCAAAATGAAATATATATATATATACACTAGTAAAAAGGCCTGTTTCTGGCACAAATGAAACGGGCGCTAGAAAGGTTTTCCTCAGAGTGTATGTTTGAGAGAAAGTGTGTATATGAGAGAGAGCGTGTGTGAGAGATGGAGTGTGTGTGTCAGAGAGAGAATGAGAGAGAGAGATGGAGTGTGTGTGTGTTTGTGTGAGAGACAGAGTGTCTGTGTGTGTGAGAGGGTGTGTGAGACAGAGAGATAGAGACTGTGTGTGTGACAGAGAGATAGAGTGTGATAGAGAGTATGTCAGAGAGAGTGTATGTGAGAGACAGAGAGTGAGTGCCCCCACCCCCCTCTCTCAGGGCCTCCCTTCCCCCCCTTTATGGTCTGAGGACCCCCTTCCACCCCCACCTCGCTGTTCTCTGGACCCCCCTCCCCCCCATCAGGTCCCTGGACCCCACTCCTCCCATGCTCAGCGACCCTCCTCTCCCCCTTTTTACAGATGGACCACGCATAGAGACAGTCTGTTATTTGTAATAACGTTTTGCTATTGTTTTGGGTGAAGGAGAATGGCTGCAACGCCGGCAAGCTCCACCTGCTGGCTTCAACCCTTACAATGGGCTAGATAGGATCACCCAAGGAGGGTTAATAAACCTGGGCTCACCCCGTCTCCTGCTGTTCTCAATCTAACCCTCCTTATTGCTTACCCCCGAGTTGCAGCCCACGTCCAGTGCAAGCAGTGGCGGGGTGGCAGGGGGCTTGGAGGTTGGCCAACGTTGCTTGGGGGGGGGGGGTCAGCTGTTTGTAAGACTGCTGTTTTTAGTTTCTTTGCTGTGGTTTGTTTTTTGAGGGGTGACGTGAGGTGGAATGAGTGTGTGTGTGAGAAACTGAAGGGGGGAGGGGTCAGCATTGCTGGGGGGGGGGGGGGGGTAGGGTGTCAGTGATTGAGTGTGTAATACACAGAGAGTGAGTGCCCACGTATCCATGTCCTGCATCAGTGTGTGTGTGTGTAGGGAAGGGTGTGCTTGGAGGGGGGTCAGCGTTGCTGTGGTGGATGGGGTGTCAGTGATTGAGTGTGTGATGGGGGGGGGGGGGGGGGAGGAGGGGTGAATGGTGTTCCTGCAGCAGTGTGTGTGTGTCACACAGACAGTGTGACAGGGTTGATGCTGCTTTACTGGTAGGGGGTGGCAGGGGGTGGCAGGGGGCTTGGAGGTTGGTCAGCGTTGCTAGGGGGGGTCAGCTGTTTATAAGAGTGCTATTTTCAGTTTCTTTGCTGTGGTCTGTTTTTTGAGGGGTGAGGTGAGGTGGAATGAGCGTCTGTGTGAGAAACTGAGGGGGGAGGGGTCAGCATTGCTGTGGGTGTGGGGTGTCAGTGATTGATTGTGTGATACGGGAGGGGGGTTTGTGAGGAGGGGTGAACGGGGTTCCTGCATCAGTGTGTGTGTGTCACACAGAGAGTGTGACAGGCTTGATGCTGCTTTACTGGGAGGTGCTGGCAGGGGGGCTTGGAGGTTGGGCAGCGTTGCTCTCAGTCACACACCTCCGATAGGTCTCAGATCTTTCCGTCCTGATTTCACCGTCACACCGCCTTTGTTGTTTGCCACCTTCTTCGCTCGTTCCCCCAAATCCAGCGAATGACTAACGCCTGTCAGTCCACAAAAGGGCAGCCGATGCAGTGCGCGATACAGAGAGAGGGTAGGGGGACGGTGCGGTGTCGCGCTTGCAACTGTTTTCCTCGCTCACGCGGCTATGTCGTGAGGAGGAGCAGCTGTGAAATTGTAATTTGTTTGGGAAGGCTGTCGGTGTGGGCACTCGAGTGGCGCAAACTTGCCTTGTGCTGTTGTCGTACCATTCCGCCCTCGACGTCATCACGTTTTGACGCGAGGGCGGGACAGAGAGAGATGGTGACAGACTTACGAATCTAACGAACCTTACGAACCCTTCACTTCAGTGAAGCCACGGAGTCAGCTTCAGAATGTTGGAGGTGCTTTTTATTATAGCTATCTAAATATAAAATATCAATAGATGCAGGTAAAAAATGCTTAACATGTATAGTAAAACACTAATGGGCGCATATGTACATAGAGACATATTTAAAACATCAGTGTTTTATGTATATATTTGCCAATCGGTGTTTTACTATACATGTTATGCATCTTCTTATTTGTATCTTTCATTTATATTTATTTACAATCTATATTTTAATGCCATTGTCTGTTTTACATTATTATATATCTGTATTTACTATTTTTATATATATTTTTTTGCAATGTTCTTTATGTTTATTTTCCAGACATCTGAGGCAAACCTGTGGAGAAACACAGATCTGTATTGAGTCTACAATAAACAACTGTGAATATTAGTCTGTTGTCCTGGTCTCTTGAGTCATTGGCCCACTTACCACTTCCTTGCTGTTTACTTCACATGGATTTTGGCATTCATCCACCTCGGCGGACTTTTTTTTACCTCATCCTTGCTGTTTAAAAATACCATCCTGCAAGCCCAGGCCAGTTATATTCCATGTTTTAAAAAAGGAAGAAGGAAGGCCATACCACAGCCTGCATGGTTAACAAGTGAGGTGAAGGAATCTATTAGAGTTAAAAGAAAATCCTTCAGAAAATGGAAGGATCTGACTGAAAATAATAAGAAACAGCATAAAGAATGGCAAGTCAAATGCAAAGTACTGATAAGGAAGGCAAAGAGGGACTTTGAAAAGCAGTTTGTGTTGGAGGCAAAAACACGTGGTAAAACCTTTAAATATATTAAAAGCTAGAAGCTGGCAAAAGAATCACTTGGACTGCTAGATGACCGAGGGGTAAAAGGGGCAATCAGGGAAGCCAAGACCATTGTATAGAGATGAAATGAATTCTTTGCTTTGGTCTTCACTGAGGAAGATATGGGAGAGATACCAGTGCCAAAATGTTATTCAATGCTGAGTCAGAGAAACTAAAACAAATCTCTGTAAACATGGAAGATGTAATGGAGTAATTTGACAAACTGAAGATCAGCAAATCACTTTTACCAGATGGTATACATCCCATAGTAGTGATAGAATTGAAAAATGAACTTGCAGATCTATTGTAACGTAATTTATCTTTAAAATCAAGCATGGTACTGGAAGATTGGAGGGTGGCCAATGTAATGCCAATTTTTAAAAAGGGTTCCAGAGGTGATCCAGGAAATTATAGACCAGTGAGCCTGACTTCGGTGCTGGGGAAAATGGTACAGACTATTATAAAGAACAAAATTACAGAGCACATATATAAACATGGATTAATGAGATAAGGCCAACATGGATTTAGTCAAGGGAAATCATGCCTCACCAATCTACTACATTTCCTTGAAGGGGTGAATAAGCATGTGGATAAAGGTGAGCCAGTTGATATTGTGTATCTGTATTTTCAAAAGACATTTGACAAAGTACCTCATGAAAGACTCCTGAGGAAATAAGAAAGTCATGGGATAGGAGGCAATGTCCTATTGTGGATTAAAAACTGGTTAAAAGAGAGAAAACAGACTGTAGAGTTAAATGGCCAGTTTTGTCAATGGAGAAGGGTCTGTGCTGGGACCGCTGCTTTTCAACATAATTATAAATGATCTAGAGATGGGAATAAATAGTGAGGTAATTAAATTTGATGATGACACAAAGTTATTCAAAGTTGTTAAATCGCAAGAGGATTGTGAAAAATTGCAAGAGGACCTTACGAGACTGGGAGACTAGGCATCCAAATGGCACATGACTTTTAATGTGAGCAAGTGCAAAGTGATGAATGTAGGAAAGAGGAACCCAAACCATCGTTACGTGATGCAAGGTTCCACATTAGGAGTCACCGCACAGGAAAAGGATCTAGGTGTTATCATTGATGATACATTGAAACTCTCTGCACAGTGTGCAGCAGCAGCATGTAAGAAAGCAAATAGAATGTTAGGAATTATTAGGAAAGGAATGGAAAACAAAACAAAGAGTGTTATGCTGCCTATGTATTGCTCCATGGTGTGACCGCACCTCAAATATTGTGTGCAGTAGGATTAGGAGGACACAAAGAAGCTACTATGTAGTAAATTTAAAATGAATTGGAGAAAATATTTCTTCATTCAATGAGTAATTAAACTCTGGAATTCGTTGCCAGAGACTGTGGTAAAAGCAGTTAGCTTAGCAGGGTTTAAAAAAAGGTTTAGCTAATTTGCTACAAGAAAAGTCCATAAGCCATTATTAAGATGGACTTGGGAAAGTCCACTGCATATTCTAGGATAAGCAGCATACAATCTATTTTACTGTTCTGGGATCTTGCCAGGTACTTGTGACCTGGATTGGTCACTGTTGGAAACAGGATACTAGGCCTGATGGACCTTTGGTCTGTCCCACAATGTTTATGTTCTTATGTTAAATTTGAAAGTGTGGTAACTTTAATTGCTGCAAACCAAAACATCTACAATGGTCTGACCACAACGGGCCTGCACCAGCTCCAATTGATTCAGAATGCTGCAGCAAAACTCATAGAAGGTTGCAAGTCACGTGGCCACATCACACCATTTTTGCAAAAACTTCATTGGCTACCAGTACAATACAGGGCTAAATTTAAAACTCTATGTCTGATCTTCAAGGACACTAAGGCCCTCTCAAGGACTATCACTAATCACATCCTCTCCAAAAGACATTACACGATGTGATACCCGCAAGCAAGATTTCTCCAGAGTAGCCCCCACACTCTGGAATGCACTCCCTGAAAGGCTCTGCATAACACAAGACTATCTCTACTGGGCATCCAAATGGCAGATGACATTTAATGTGAGCAAGTGCAAAGTGATGCATGCGGGAAAGAAGAATTCAAACTACAGCTACGTGATGCAAGGTTTCACATTAAGTGTCACCGACCAGGAAAGGGATCTAGGTGTCATCATTCATGATACGTTGAAACCCTCTGCTCAGTATGCAGTGGCAGCTAAGAAAGCAAATAGAATGTTAGGTATTGTCAGGAAAGGTATAGAAAAGAAAACTGAGGTTGTTATAATGGCTTTGTATAGCTCAATGATGCAACCGCACCTTGAATACTGTGTACAATTCTGGTCTCTGCATCTCAAAAAAGATATACAGAGAAGAGCGAAGAAAATTATAAAGGGGACGGGATGACTTCCCTATGAGAGGAAAGGCTGAAGCGACTAGGGCTCTTCAGCTTGGAGAAAAGACAGCTGAGGGGAGATATGATAAAGGTATATCAGCTGAAGGGAGATCTTTAACACCTCTCTCTCTCTCTCTCTTTCTCTCTCTCACTCTGTCTCTCTCTCTCTCGTTTCACATATCCAGCAGACTGCTAAAATCTGTCATTTCTTTATAACATCACCAAAATTTGTCCTTTCCTTTCAGAGCTCACTACGAAAATCCTTATCCACACTCTCATCACCTCTTGCTACGGCAACTTGCTTCTCACAGGTCTCCCACTAAGCCATCTCTCTTCAATCTGTTCAAAATTCTGCTGCACTTCAGGCACAGGCAGCTCCTTGTGACTCTGGGCAAGTCACTTAACCTTCCATTGCCCCAGGTACAAATAAGTACCTGTATACAATATGTAAGCCGCATTGAGCCTGCCATGAGTGGGAAAGTGCGGGGTACAAATGTAACAAAAATAACAAAAATAAAATATGATAAAGGTATATATAATAATGAGTGGAGTGGAACGGGTAGACGTGAATCGCTTGTTTACACTTTCCAAAATAGTAGGACTAGGGTGCTTGCAATGAAGCTACAAAGTAGTAAATTTAAAACAAATCGGAGAAAATATTTCTTCACTCAACATGTAATTGAACTCTGGAATTTGTTGCCAGAGAATGTCGTAAAAGCAGTTAGCATAAGAACATGCAAACATAAAAGAGACATTGAGAAATAAGAAACAGTGAAAAGGATGCTTCAAAATACTTCTATTTGATTTATAGGATTATTTATCATTGTCATTTGGTTTTTAATTAAATATGTTTATATTAACAGTTCCCACTCCTGACGTAGCCTGTTGAGGCAAAACATGGTCACGTCGGGTGCTTTGTGTTGAATAAATTGCACTTTCCTCCTATTGCTGATCTGCTTTTGGTTGTTTCCAAATTAGTGCCACTGCAGCATGTCCCTGTGACTGCTTGCATTGCTCCTGACTAGAGGGGACCTTAGAGATAGTCTGTGAACCTGATTGCCATTTCTTTCCACCCAAGTCTTTCATCCTCAACCCCAATCAGTTACACCGTGCCACCTGCTCTTTGATGCCCAGTTTCGGCCCTCTGCCTGACCTGCCTCCACAACCCCCCCCCCCCCACCACCCTGTACCATACCTACCTGTGAGCCCCCTCTACATCTGTCCCACACCCAGCAACAACTCAGCCCCTCTCTGTCAGCATCTGCACTGCTGCCTCTAACTCTCCAGCTCAGAGTTGTGTCCCATTGTTTGTCTGTGTCTGTGCTGTTTCACATTGTCACATTCAAGAGTTTTGGTGGTAGGGAGCACTATGGATGTTGGTGGTGAATGTTGGTGGTGGGAGTTATAAACCATGAGCTGCCTGAATGTGTCGCTGTTGAGATCACCCTGCATGAAGCACACCAGGAGGAGAAGAGGGTCAACAGGTCACAACCCTTCCCAGGATCTACTGGCCCAGGACACAGTTCCTTGACCTCAATAAGAAGCAGTGCATAGAGTACTTCTGCTTTGAGAATGCAACATTCACCATCTCTGCCAATAGTTGGAGCCCACCTCCACCCCACTACTCACAAGGAGCAACCCATGCCTGTGCTCCTCAAGGTCACCTCTGTACTAGACTTTCTCACCACTGGCAGTTTCCAGAACATCCTGACAGCCTCTGCAGGCCTCAGCTGGTTAGCCATCTCCCTGTGCACCACACAGAGTCTCAAGGCCCTTCTCACACACATCGCTGACTACGTAGCACTCCCCCAGGCTCAGCAGTAGAGACAACACCCAATGACCTAATTCCATGAGATAGCTCGCTTTCCCTTGTTCTCAGTGTCATAGACTGCACTCACATGGCCCTCAGGACCCACAAAGGGAGACCGCCCATTTACCACAACAAAAAATCCTTTCACTCCATAAATTCACAGAGAAAGATCACTGATGCCTACCCATGCTTTCCAGGATCCTGTCACTACATAGTAACATAGCAAATCAATTCAATAAAGACCTGTACGGTCCATCCAGTCTGCCCAACAAGATAAACTCATTTTACACAGTATGCGATACTTTCTATGTATACCCGAGTTTGATTTGTTCTTGCCATTCTCAGGGCACAAACTGTAGAAGTCTGCCCAGCATTATTCTTGTACTAAAAGTTCTGAAGCTAATGTCGAAACCCCTTAAAATTTACACTTCAGCCCATCCATATCTATTTAGTCACGATCAGGGCACAAACCATAGAAGTCTACCCAGCACTGGTTTTGCTTCCCAAATATGGTGTTGCCACCCAAACGCCACTAAGATTCCGTGGATCCATTCCTTCTAAACAGGATTCCTTTGTGCTTATCCCACGCATGTTTGAATTCCATTACTGTTTTCATTTCCACCACCTCCTGCGGAAAAGCATTCCATGTATCCACCACCCTTTTCTTTGAAAAAAATAGAACATAATTCTAAAATAGATCAATATCGTAGTCAACAAAGAGAACTCAAAATAGCAAAATATAAACGTGACAAATACGATTACACTAAAGGATTCATATATAATTGGATGGATAAACGCACTAGAGGACGTTATATCACCCGTCTGTGGTAAGACTTCACACAGTATCAAAATACCTCTAATATGTAGTCGTGCCAGCCGAGGGAACTAACTGTGCTCAACTCACAAGAGACAGAGTGAACATAAAATAAAACATCATCCTTAAAAGATAATACCGGATGAATGCATGAAGGTGAATATGAATTCCTGTGAATGGAATCAATTTGATTTACAATAAATCCAGATACTGTTCCTTTATATTGTTGCAGGAATTGATGCATGAATTACCCCTATTGTTAGCAGAATCTGTGGTACTTCAGGAGTCAAACAGCACACACCAGAATGAGGGAGAAATCTTCTTTATTTGCCAGCAAACAAAGTAGGACATCAGTTCTAGCTCTCTTCTCTCTCTCTTAGCTCTCTGGATGTTATGGCTTCTGTCTCAGCTGCTTCTCTTCTTCTGCTGTCTGTCTTCCTTCAGCTCTCTTTCTTCTGTCTGTTCCTTCTGACGTAAGCTGCTTCTGCTCCCACCTATATACCGTTCTATCTCCCTCCTAGCCCCCCTTACTCTCCAGATGGTAAAGAATAGATTGATTACCCTGTCTGAACCAATCATCTCCATACATATGTTCAAAATATCAGTTACATAGGTTCCAGACATATCCTAAACTGACCTATGACCTGGGGCCTCTCACACTAGACATTGTGGCTCCCATCTCTTACATTTTCATTATGATTAATTTCTCAGCTATAGCTTAAACTGAGTTCATTTAGGGGCTAAGGGACATTCTCATATTCCTAGTCAACTTCATACTAACTGCTAACTGAACTCTGGCATTCATTAAGGGGTCAAGGGCCAGTCTTACTTAATAGCATACAGATATAGTCTGTTATTACTTTCAGGACCATTCCTATACTTAGCTAATCAATCAAGGAGAAGAGAGTTGACTTCTCTGACCTCTTAGCTTCATACACTGAACCAGCTAGGACTGTGGCTAAGTCAAACCATATGCTGACCTTTTCACTGCAGTCCTACTCAGAACGTAAGGCAAAGAGTTGAACAAACATTAGATTTAAAAAGGTATTCTACATATTAACTACACAGAATAAACATATTCTAAAATAAGCATCCTTATAAGACATATTCTAAAATACACAGAAATCAGAATTCAAGAATATCTAAAATTATTTAAACAGCATTCAGCCTACTTTTAAACTACCGCATGTCTGGCTCATGCCTTGTTCATAATAGTATACAGATGTATGTGCTAGCATTAGCAATCCATCACTCACAAGGTGTCAAAGAAAGTTTCTGTCTCTGACCTTTCTAAGTAATTAAATCCAGCTGGCATTCCTTCACTTGCAGGGTGAAAAAGTTGAATTCAAACACCAAACTTTTAAACCCCAGATTTTTAAACAGAATTAACACTTAATATAATTTCTTATATATGTATAATTATGCCCATGCTGCCTCAATATATAACCATAAATTATTTATTTAAGTGGAATGGAATTATTTGACTGTACTGGTAAACAGAAAGAAATACGCTTCAGTTAGATTGTACAGGATTAGACCAGTAAAACTGCTGATTCCCTACTGGATCCAGTATACACTCTAATTTCTTTACTAACCAAATTACAAATCAGTATAACAAAGATTTCCAACTCAAAATAGGAATGTTTCTTAGGTGTATCTCATTTAAACATTTTTATAAACTTCTTTCCTACAGGCCTTACTTATAAAGTAAGTAACTATCCAAAATCTTTCAAATCTTAGTGGTCCATCCAGTCTGCCCAACAAGTGTATTAGTGGTATAATTATTCTAATTGGATTTCTCCTTCTTCCTTTATTTTCAAAATTAATTCTCAGTTCACTTGTGTGGTAAACAGGAGTTTCAGAAAAAGTGTGAATTGTCTCTCTCTCTCTTCCTCAATTTCCTGTATTAAGTTGTTTACTTTTCTTTCACAGTACTTAGCTAAAGGAAAACTTCCAGTGCAGTCTTCAAGAGATCTCTCCTTTAGAAGTTGTGTTCCATTGATTCTTCTTCCTAAACTTAATCTAAAAATAAAATAAAAGGAGAAATACTGCCTCCCTGCAGTGTGTGAGTCTTTAGACTTGCCTACCTATAGCAGGAACCTGAACTGTACCAAGCTAAAGAAAATAAAATAACCAAATTTCCTACACTTTAATTTTCCTGACTCAAATTATTAAACTGCAAATTTATAGCCTATCTATGTAGATGGAGAACACTTCTTCCCTTTTGAAGCTCCTAAAATGGAGGGTTCACAACTGAATCACCAAATCTACCTAGCCTTTATATAGCTTAAAGGATTTAAACACTCTTAAACTGAAATTCACCCTTTTCTATTCTTCATAAACTTCAAGTAATCCTGAAATATTCAGATCCTTTTCTCAGTAGAGAAACCTCAAACTTGTAAATCTCCACCAATCTCTTTTCACTCATATTTTCTCATTTACCACATAATCAGGCACATAGGCGCCCGGTATAAGAGGCTTGGGAGGGTTTAAATTGTTGATTGCAGCAGCTGCAGTGAAAGCCCCTCTCTAGCCTTCCAGTTGTAGAAATTGGTGTAATTTGATTACCTTACTGCTGGGAGAGCAGGGGGGTTGGCTGGAGGTATGGGCTGGAGGTGTCCTGGGTTGCCAGGGAGATATTTAACTAGGATCATGAATTCCTGCACATGAGCAGTTCACACCAAAGAGACTTGCACTGACCCCTGAAATTTTAAAAGTGCTAAAAATAAGTTTTAAACGTATTTGCATTAAATCTAATTGCAGAATTTAGGTGCTAGGAAGTGAGATTGGTATGCTATGTACTCAAATTTGCTCAAGCCATATGCAAATTAGTCCATTTTTGGGAGGTTCTCATTTGCATATTTATGGGTAAAATGGTTGGAAATGTTTACAGCCTTAATGTTAGGGCATGGCTCTGATCAAAAAATGTGAAGTTTGATCCAAAAATGAAGGGTTTATCTAGTGTTTTTGACTAAAGATTCCCATTAGAGTATATGTTAATCTGCATTCAAATAGAGCTCTCTGATTGGATGAGCAGCTCCTATTAGAAAATCTGCCCCGTAATAGAGAGATTTGACTGAGACAGAATCTGCATGTTTGAGCTCCGTGTGTAAGAAAGGAAAGAAAGAATTGTTGTTTGATCTAAGTTGACTGAAATTATAAAAGAGTGCCTGATTATGTGGTAAATGAGAAAATATGTGAAAAGAGATTGGTGGAAATTTACAAGTTTGACGTTTCTCTATTGAGAAAAGGATCTGAATATTTCACTTGTAAGCCTTCCCTTCGTCCCATCAGTGTCCCGCCTTCTTCTGACGTTCATTTCCTCTTTCCGCGAGGGCGGGACACTGACGGAAATGAAGGGAAGGCTTACAAGGCTAGAGACGGGCTTTCACTGCGGCTTCTGCGACGGAGGCAGGGGAGCGAGGTGAATTGTTGAGGGTGGGTATGGATGGCTGGAGGGGGGGCAGGGGAGAGGAGAGAATCGTTGGGTGGGTGTGGATGGCTGGAGGGGGGCAGGGGAGAGGAGAGAATTGCTGGGTGAGTGTGGATGGCTGGAGGGGGGCAGGGGAGAGGAGAGTTGCTGGACATGGATGGAGGAGAGGGAGGGGCGAGAGAAGAAATGCTGGATATGGATGGAGGGGAGGGAAGAGTGAGGAAGGAGATGCGATAAGGGAAAAGGAAGAGAGAAAAATTGCACATGGATGAAGAAAATAGGCAGAAGCTGGATCCACTGGACAGTCAAGTCTGCGGAGGACCCAGCTTTTATTTACGGATGTAGGACAAGAAATGAAGAAGAAAGGCGGAAAGTAAAGAAATAAATGGAAAGGAAGCCCTGGAAACGGAGTTAAGAGGACAGATAGCAGCAGAATCGGATACTGGGCCAGCATGATCAGAAAAACAAAGTCACCAGACAACAAAGGTAGAAAAGATAATTTTATTTTAATTATAGTGTTTGGAATATGTCCACTTTGAGAATCAGGTGCTCAACATTAAAAGTTTATATTTATTTATTTACTTATTTATGGCATTTTAGCCCACATTAAACATGAATTAGGATGTTTTGTGGCTCTACATGAGAATTGTGAAATTATGATCCCTTGTTTCATATTGTTGACGGTCTGCATTTACCGTATGGGTGGTATATTGGTGTATTAGGTTCTGCCCAGTGTAATATTTATGGTACCGTAAGGTTCTGAGTGTGTTTTTGCACAAAGTTGTGCATAGTGTTTTGCAGTTGAGTGATTGTGGTTAGTATATGCTTTGAGCAACCACTTTATTCTTTGACATATGATACATATCTAATATCTAAATTTAATAAAAGGTATTAATTGTGACTTTTATTTTTATTTATTTATTTTTTCTGTGTTATCAGACAATTATGGATTTAAGCTCCACCCCTGGTCCCACCCCTAACCCCACCCCCTTTAGCCTCCCCAAACAGTTGGGCCACCGACCACCTATGATCAGGCACTCTTTTATAATTTCAGTCAACTTAGATCAAACAACAATTCTTTCTTTCCTTTCATACACACCGAGCTCACAGCTGCATGTCCTCTCAGTCAAATCTTCAGTTGCTCTCTGTTCCCGGGCAGATTTCTAACAGGAGCTGATCATCCAATCAGAGAGCTCTATTTGAATGCAGATTAACATACAGACACTCTAATGAGAATTTTTAGTCAAAAACACTAGCTAAACCCTTCGTTTCTGGATCAAACTTCACATTTATGATCAGAGCCATGCCCTAACATTAAGGCTGTAAACATTTCCAACAACTTTTACCCATAAATATGCAAATGAGAACCTCCCAAAAACGGACTAATTTGCATATGAGTGGAGCAAATTTGAGTACATAGCATACCAATCCCATCTCCTAGCACCTAAATTCTGCAGTTAGATTTAATGCAAATACTTTTAAAACTTATATTTAGCACTTTTAAAATCTCAGGTGTCAGTGCAAGTCTCTTTGGTATGAACTGCTCATGTGCAGGAATTCATCCTAGTTAAATATCTCCCTGGCAACCCTGGACACCTCCAGCCAACCCCCCCTGCTCTTTCAGCAGTAAGGTAATCAAATTAAACCAATTTCTACAACTGGTTACATTGCCCGGGGAGGGGGAAGGAGAGTAAATTTAAATTGTCCTCCAGTGATTCATCGGGGGAGGAAGATAGCAGATGGAATAAGTTACAACCACAAACTTCCATGGCACAAAATATGCAGGAGCCAGATAATGTAGCTTGTACTGCAAACTTATGTAAGCCACTTTGAGTCTGCGATCAGTGGGAAAAGGTGGGATATAAATGTAATAATAAATAAATAAATATACTACCGGCTTCTTTTTTACGCCTTCCAACATAAAAACAGGATATGGTGATCGAGTCCATGACAGATTCAGGAAAGATATCCACCAAATTAAGGAAAACAAAGAAACCAGCAATGTAATTAATATCTCTACGATCAATTTATCACAGGATCAACAAGATGTGTTAAATAAAGGGCTTTCTTTTGTACCTTTCACTAAATATGATGTGTATGCAACTTGTCAGGGACTATACAAATTTTTTAGGGAACTTCGATTACGCCAGTTTTTTGGCAACCCCCGACTTAATGATGATCATGAGCAAATACTACCATGTACGGGGGTGAAATCAAATGTGGACTTATCATAAAATTGTTTAATGCTATCGATCTTAACCTGAATTTCTTCTTTCTGCCCGTTTATTTCCTCCTGTAAAACATCAATGGTCAGTAGCATGAGATCCAATGAACATTGAGTGATCACTGAGTTCCACTTTGCACCATATTGTTCATTCCCTAGAAACCAAAGTTCTTTATTAATACTCTGCTTCGGACGTTTGTTAGTCGGGCAGAATCATATGTTCGTGATTCTACTGACTTTATACAGATACTCGACCATGTTAAACCAGTAGAGAGTGATAAGGGAGACTTTTTTATGTTGGGACTATATGTTGTAGCCCTTTACACTAACTTACCTCAGGACAAAGTCATACAGGTGGCTTGTGAGTATCTGGATTGAACTTTTATTTCAGAATTAAAAGCTTTGACCCTGCGGCAGTTGTTAACCTGGGTCATATGCAATAACTATATTGAGTTTCAGAATAAGTTTTATGTTACTGAAACCTGGTGGAAGGAGGATAACCAGTGGGACACTGTCATACCAGGGTACAAAGTATATCATAGTGATAGGGTGGACCGGACTGGTGGAGGGGTAGCATTGTATATTAACGAGAGCCTTGACTCAGATAGACTACAAAGTCAGCAGGACACAAATCACACCTTTGAATCATTGTGGGTTGAAATTCAATGTATAAAAGGGAAAAAACGGTGATAGGAGTGTACTACCGTCCGCCTCGCCAGGATGAGCAGGTAGACGCAGAAATGATAAAAGAAATCAGAGACGCGAACAAAATGGGCAATGTGATAATAATGGGTGACTTCAATTATCCAAATATAGACTGGGTAAATGTAACATCGGGACACGCTACAGAGGTACAATTCCTTGATGAAATTAAGGACAGCTTTAAGGAGCAGCTGGTGCAGGAGCCGACGAGAGAAGGAAAAATTCTAGACTTGGTCCTTAGTGGAGCGCATGATCTGGTGAGGGGTGTTATGGTACTGGGGCCACTTGATAACAATGATCATAATATGATCAGTTTTGATATCGACCTTGAAGTAACTGTACACAGAAAGTCAAATACGTTAGCGTTTAACTTTAAAAAAGGAGACTATGATAAAATGAGAAGAACGGTAAAAAAAAACTTAGGGGGGCAACTGAGAGAGTAAAAACTGTACAGCAGGCGTGGATGCTGTCGTGTCTCCCGCGCCTACCTGCTCCCCTCCCGCCGCGGGGGGCGGGAGTCAGTGGCCACGGCGCGGGAGGACGGCCGACCAACCGCTGCAGGGGGACCGGTGCCGCCGCGGACCGGCGGCCCAGGTCGGGATCGGCGGCCGGTGACAGCGACCGCCGGAAGGAGAGCCGGAAGAGACCCGCACCGCCCAAAATGGCGGCGTTAGAACACGGGGCCGATGTCCTCTCCGCCGCGGTGTCGGAGGGCTCTGGAGCTCCGCCTCCCCACTCCGATTGGAGGACCAGGAGATATCTCCGCCTGGGAGTTCAGGCAGGGCCTATCAGAAGAGGCCCTGCCGACTCCCAAGGTCGGATTGGAGGAACTCGCCGTTGGGGGCGGGAAGGCGCGATATTTAACTCCAGGGCTGGCAGTCATCGGCGCTTCCGGTTTTTTGTTTCCGAAGCTGGCACAGTGAGTTCGTGTGCCTTGCTAGCCGCCCTTGCTAGCTGTCATTCAGAGACTGTGCTAATCTTTCTCAAGGATTGCTAGCCGCCCTTGCTAGCTGCCATTCAGAGACTGTGCTAATCTTTCTCGAGGATTGCTAGCCGCCCTTGCTAGCTGCCATTCAGAGACTGTGCCAATCTTTCTCAAGGATTGCTAGCTGCCCTTGCTAGCTGCCATTCAGAGACTGTGCTAATCTTTCTCAAGGATTGCTAGCCGCCCTTGCTAGCTGCTATTCAGAGACTGTGCTAATCTTTCTCAAGGATTGCTAGCCGCCCTTGCTAGCTGCCATTCAGAGACTGTGCTAATTTCCTCACGGATTGCTAGCCGTCCTTGCTAGCCGCCATCCAGAGACTGTGTTTGCTGACTACCAGCCAGGCCAGCCGTCACCCCGCGGTTCCAGCAGTCCTGCTGGCCGCCTGCAGCTGGGGGCTCAACCCTTGGTGAACGGCGGCCGCCGCGGGTGAAGATTCGGGGTGCACGGCTGTCCTCTGAGGTCTTTCGGGGCCTTAGGGAACCTAAGGGCTCACCCACAGTAGAGACAGGACAGATGCTGTTCAAAAATACCATTCTGGAGGCCCAGGCCATACATATTCCGTGAATTAGAAAAGAAAGACAGAAGTCCAAAAGACAGCTGGCCTGGTTGAAAAGTGAGGTGAAGGAAGCTATTAGGGCTAAAAGAAACGCCTTCAGAAAATAGAAGAAGGAACCATCTGAAAATAACAAGAAGCAGCATAAGGAGTGTCAAAGCAAATGCAAGGTGCAGATAAAGAAGGCCAAGAGGGATTACGAAAAAAAGATAGCATTAGAGGCAAAAAAACATAGTAAAAAAAGTTTTCGGAATATTAAAAGCAGGAAGCCGGCAAAAGAATCGGTTGGGCGCGCTGATGACCGTGGCGTAAAAAGGGCGATCAAGGAAGACAAAGACGTACC
Organism: Microcaecilia unicolor; assembly: GCF_901765095.1. Classification (NCBI taxonomy): domain Eukaryota; kingdom Metazoa; phylum Chordata; class Amphibia; order Gymnophiona; family Siphonopidae; genus Microcaecilia; species Microcaecilia unicolor. The sequence continues at coordinate 94,231,249 of NC_044040.1, read as the reverse complement.
GGAGAGACTGAATGAATTCTTTGCTTCGGTCTTCACCGAGGAAGATTTGGGTGGGATACCGGTGTCGGAAATGGTATTTCAAGCGGACGAGTCGGAGAACTTACTGACTTCACCGGTAAACCTGGAGGACGTAATGGGGCAGTTCAGCAAACTGAAGAGTAGCAAATCTCCTGGACCGGATGGTATTAATCCTAGAGTACTGATAGAACTGAAAAATGAGCTTGCGGAGCTACTGCTAGTGATATGCAACTTATCCTTAAAATCGAGCGTGGTACCGGAAGATTGGAGGGTGGCCAATGTAACGCCGATTTTCAAAAAAAGGCTCCAGGGGAGATCCGGGAAATTATAGACCGGTGAGTCTGACGTCAGTGCCGGGGAAAATGGTAGAGGCTATTATTAAAAACAAAATTACAGAGCACATCCGAGGACATGGATTACTAAGACCAAGTCAGCATGGCTTTTGTGGGGGGAAATCTTGCCTGACCAATTTACTTCAATTCTTTGAAGGAGTAAACAAACATGTGGACAAAGGGGAACCGGTTGATATTGTGTATCTGGATTTTCAAAAGGCGTTTGACAAGGTACCTCATGAAAGGCTACAGAGGAAATTGGAGGGTCATGGGATAAGAGCAAATGTCCTATTGTGGATTAAAAACTGGTTGAAGGATAGGAAACAGAGAGTGGGTTTAAATGGGCAGTATTCACAATGGAGAAGAGTAGTTAGTGGGGTTCCTCAGGGGTCTGTGCTAGGACCGCTGCTTTTTAATATATTTATAAATGATTTAGAGATGGGAGTAACTAGCGAGGTAATTAAATTTGCTGATGACACAAAGTTATTCAAAGTTGTTAAATCACGACAGGATTGTGAAAATTACAAGAGGACCTTACGAGACTGGGAGACTGGGCGGCCTAAATGGCAGATGACGTTTAATGTGAGCAAGTGCAAGGTGATGCATGTGGAAAAAAGAACCCGAATTATAGCTACGTCATGCAAGGTTCCACGTTAGGAGTTACGGACCAAGAAAGGGATCTGGGTGTAGTTGTCGATAATACACTGAAACCTTCTGCGCAGTGTGCAGCTGCGGCTAGGAAAGCGAATAGAATGTTAGGTATCATTAGGAAAGGTATGGAAAACAGGTGTGAGGATGTTATAATGCCGTTGTATCGCTCCATGGTGCGACCGCACCTTGAGTATTGTGTTCAATTCTGGTCGCCGCATCTCAAGAAAGATATAGTAGAATTGGAAAAGGTGCAGCGAAGGCGACTAAAATGATAGCGGGGATGGACGATTAACAAACTAAGGCCAGAGATAAGCCCACTATGGTACCTGCGGTCAGCTTCTGATCTGAGGGTCCAGGTTTATTCGGGCACCGGTCCGCATAATGTCCCGTAACATCGCAATACAGACATAGACTATGGGTCCGCCGTCTCTGTTTCTCTTGCACCGTGAGAGAGGTATGACCTAGTTGCATGGGTTCTACTGGTGGTTGGGAGAGGACCTCCTGCGGATGAGAAGCCTGTGGTAAAACTCGATGACTAGGTGTCTTAAGCCCAATCTTTTCTAAGGAACGCCGTTCTCGGCCACGCTTCTGGAATCGAATGTCAATCAGGTTACAAAATTTAATAAGGTCATCCAACCGGGTGGGAAGTTCATGTCCAGCCAGCTCATCCTTAATTTGCGGTGCCAACCCCTGCCAAAAGGTCGCGACCAGACTTTCATTGTTCCAGTCTAATTCAGAAGCCAAGGTGCGGAACCTAATCGCATAGTCACCCAGGGTTTGTGTTCCTTGCTTGAGTCTCAGGAGGGCAGAAGTTGCAGAAGTAACCTTCCCAGGTTCTTCAAAAACTCGCTTAAATTGATCCAGAAAACCACAGAGATCATGTAGCACCGGATCGTCCTTCTCCCAAAGAGGAGATGCCCAGGCTAAGGCTTGACCGGACAATAGGGACATGATATAAGCTATCCGGGTTCTCTCAGTAGGGAAATCTTGTGACTGGAGCTCAAAACTTATTTCACACTGATTGCGAAAACCTCTACAGTCTTTGGGATTACCATCATATCTAGGTGGTGACTTCAGACGGATCCCTGAGGGAACCGGAGCTCTAGCTGGGACTGAACCTGAACTTGAAGCATCTGCTGCTGCTTTTAGGAATGCCGGCATAAGTCTCTCTATACGAGCCCCCAGGACATGGAGGCCGTTGTTCACCTGTGCCAGCTGAAGATTGAGCGCCTGCAAGACGGGTGACTCCTCCAAGCTCATGGCCTTTGCAATCTGTCAGGTTTCTCGCAGAACCTCTGGGTAGTGAGGCCTTGGACCACTGCCGCAGAGCAACAGCAGCAGGAGAATCACCCAAACACAAGACAAGGTAAAATAGACGCACTGTCAATCCCAGGCCAGGAACCACCGGACAGGAACTGCAGCTGAGGCAATACACGCTGGGGTCTCCAGACAGGCAGCAGACAGTAGAAAAGTCCAGAAGCAAGCCAGGTCTCTAGGCAGGCAGCAAACAGTAGAATAATCCAAAAACAAGCCGGGTCTCTAGGCAGGCAGCAGATAGTAGAAAAGTCCAGAAGCAAGCCGGGTCTCTAGGCAAGCAGCAGACAGTAGAATAATCCAAAACCAAGCCGGGTCTCTAGGCAGGCAGCCGACAGTAGAAAAGTCCAGAAGCAAGCCGGGTCTCTAGGCAAGCAGCAGACAGTAGAATAATCCAAAAGGCTAGCAGGGCCAAAGCTGAAAACAGGAAGAAGCACTGCAACTAACTCTCATCAAAGGAAAACTCTTCTGAGGACCTCTATTGCAAAGGCAAACCAGAAAGTTCCCAGGTGCTTGATAAAAGCACTCCCAGCTGAGGTCATGAAGAAGGGTGAGGCTTGACAGCAGAGCATGGCTTGGCAAGAACAGGATCCCGGACCGGATCTGGCTTGACTGGAATGGGACTCAGGATTTTCCCCCAGGCTTCAGGATTTTCCAGCCGGCCAGACTTGACTGGAGCTACCCCAAAGCAAGCCCAGCATGGAATATTGTCACAACCGTGACACTACAGAACCAAAAAGCCCCTTGTGCCAGAGCCTAGCATCTATCTCCTATCTGAAGGCAGCTGGGGTAGCACCCCAGAAAAAACCTCTGCTCTCCCACTCACCCCATCTCCATTCTCTCTCTCCTTCTCAAACTGGTAATTGAGGCTATCCTCAGAGAAGGCAGCTGATGATCCCTGTCATCAGACCCAGCAGTGAAGCCAAGGAGCACTACAACAGGACACACCAGGACACTAGGGCCATCTCTGAATGCACATTTGGACTACTGAAGACTGGATATAGGTGCCTGGATAGATCTGGATAGGAGAGTTGCTATACAATTCTGATAAGTCTGGGGGAGGGGAGGGTTAAAGGAAGCTGCCCTTGGTTGTGTCCTATGTTTGCTTGTTTTCAGGTGGCTGGCAGTATGGATCCAAAGGAGGCATTCTAGTGGATTGCAGAACAGTTCCAGAAACAGCAGGAGACCTTGCAGAAATCATTACAGGAATCTCTCAGGGCCATCCAGGCACAACAGCCACCACTTCTGGACCCTCTACAGGAGCATCTCAAAACCACAAAGGATAAAGCTACTGTGACTGGGGGACCTTCTTTAAGTGAGGAGGCCATTTCAGTTCCTGCATTGGGCTGCAGTAGGACTGCAAAATTTTAACCCCTTTTCTTTGGGCAAGTTGGGTGAAAAGGATGATGTGGATGATTTCTTTAGTACTTTGAGAGGGTGGCTATAGCTGTAGGATGGCCACAGGAGCAATGGGCCATACGACTGGCAGCATCCTTAACTGGGGAGTCATTAGCAGCCTACTGTGCTTTGACCCCTACTCAAGCAACTGACTACCACACAGTCAAAGTGGCCATTTGATAACTGCATTTCTGTGGTTACAGTCAAAGCAGTTTACATGTTATATACAGTGTAAAGTGGATCCTCTTTTCTCAGCGGTTACAGCTCTCCACTGCCTGAAGAACACCTTCCAGTACTGCTCCTTTTTCCCTCAGAACAATGAAGCTTTTTATTGCCTAGGAGGGGCTTCCCTCCTTCCCTCAGTTGTGGCACCAAAACACAAAACAAAGCACAGTTATCGTTCACCTTTCTCAAGCCGGTTAGTTTCCCAGTCCCGGCTTCCACAGCTGCTGCCTCTCCCTCCCTCCTGGGGGAGAGTAGCAGCACATAATAAAAAAAGAAAGAAAACAAATACCCTGTTCAGTGTAGCGGGTTTTTCCAAAACCCAGTTCACTTTTAGTCGAGCTTTACAAAACACAGCTCAGTCCAGCTAGGCTTTCAAAAACACAGTTCAGTCCTAGCCAAGCTTCAAAATACAGTTCAGTTCTAGCCAAGCTTTCCAAAACACAGCTCAATTTAGCCAGGCTTTCAAAACACAGTTCAGTTCTAGCCAAGCTTGCAAAACACAGCTCAGTTTAGCCAGGCTTTCAAAACACAGTTCAGGTCTAGCCAAGCTTTCAAAATACAGCTCAGTTTAGCCAGGCTTTCAAAACACAGTTCAGGTCTAGCCAAGCTTTCAAAATACAGCTCAGTTTAGCCAGGCTTTCAAAAACACAGTGGCTCTGCGCGGGCTCAAAGCCTAGGGTCTCACCCTCTTGGTCAGTCATACTCCTACCTGACCTCCTCCCGCTTGACCCGGCTTGGCCCCGCTACTTCCTTGGCTTTCGCTGAGCCAGAGCTGATAAGTCCATCGGCTCTTCCAGGGTGTTCTCCGGTTCAGTCAACTCCATAGGGCAAGACTCACTCTCTCCCTCTCTCTCCTCAAGAGCCCAATCCATATTCTCCTCGCCCCGCCCTTCTCCCAGCTGCTCACCCTTTCTTTCATTAAAGCTCTTTGGTGTCTCTTCTTTCTCCACCCACCTGTTCCACCACCTCTTCCACCAGGTGGGAGAATCAGCCTTACTCCTTCCCCTGCGGCCCTCCTCTGGAGACTCCTGGGAATGCACATAGTTTCTCTTATCCCCAGGCTCCTTTGGGGCATGCTGGGAGTTGTAGTTCTTTATTTCTAGTTTTTTCCTCGGGAATGCCTGCCTACAACTGGGGTATTCTGGCCTATCCCAGGGTTCCTTTGGGGCCTTTCCTACATACTCTTTACAACAGGTACTTATTTTTTACCTGGACTCGGAGCAATGGAAGGTTAAGTGACTTTCTCAGAGTCACAAATAGCTGCAGTGGGAATTAAACCCAGTTCCTCAGGTTCTTAGGCTACTACACTAACCATTAAGCCACTCCTCCACTCATTAAAGATAGATTGGGCCTTACCAGAGACTCTTACAGCAGAACCTTTTGAGAGACCACTCTGGGTAAACAAGACCTCAGGCTGAGGTGCAGAGGCTGATGGATTTAGCCACAAAGTGGTTGGAGCCTGAAGGGAAGACTGTAGCCCAGATTACAGAAGAATTAGTTTTGGAACAATTCCTTTTTGCTATCTCTGGAGAAGTTAGGGGATGGTTGATTAAGCAAGGTTGTAAGACTATAGAGGAGGCTATCCAGGGGGCAGAGTTGTATTTTGAGGTCCAGATAGCCCAGTCATGCTCCCTGTTCCCCAAAGTCACAGGCTTGCTGTCTGTAAAGGGGTCCACAGCTTCCCCAGGGAGAATGAGAAGGCCCCTGTCCTGGAGAAAGGAAAAGAAGAACATCCTATTCTGTGTTTAAGCAGGAAGTTACTACCCCATGAAAGAGACTATGCCACAGTGGAGCGGGAGTGTCTGGCCATACAATGGGTTGTGGAGGCTCTTAAATATTATTTGGTGGGGCGAGAGTTTACCCTGGTGACTGACCACACTCCCCTTAAATGGTTACAGCAAATGAAAAATGATAACGCTAGATGGTTGTGGAGCTCAAACAGTGCAGTTGCACATGAAGTGAGAGCTCTGCAATGTGAGACACTCTTTCTTGAAATAAAACCCAGTTTTATAGCGATTTTTACAAACTTTGGAGAACAATTCTACATACTTACTGCTATAAACCATGGCAAGTGCCAAATCATCGAAATCTGAACAGCAGTATGCAGTTACTACAAACTTGAAGAGGCACACAATAGATCCCCTCCACATAAGATAAAATGGCAACTAAGGAACAGGACCATATTTCAGATCCGATAATGTAAGAGATTCAGGTTATCAAAGATATGATCAAAACTCAACTTGAAATTACCCATGAGGTTCAAAAAGACATAGAAAACCTGAATAAACTAGAAGCCTCACAAAAAAAATTGAAATCCTAGAGACCAAAAAACCTGAGCTGGAATAAACTCCAAACTTGATACAAAAAAAATCTAAAGCTAGTCAGAAACATCAACTTGATCTAGAAGATCTTTCTAACAGGAATCGAAAAAACAACATCTGAATAACTGGGGTTCCAGAAGGTACAGATATGGTTACTTGTCTTACTTTTTATTGCTCAATTACTAAATATTAATTTCTCTGCACATTTAGAAATTGAAATAGCACATCCTGTTCCTTCTAGACAAATGCATAACTCCCCTCAGCCGAGCCAGATAGTAGCAGGAATGCTGCGCTATCAACATACTTTAAAAATATTTGTATCTGCTAAGGAAAAAAGACAACTATTACATCAAGGAAGGAAAATTGTGATAGTGCCTGATCTGGCTAAGACCACAACCCAGAAACGTAAAGCATTTCTGCAAACGAGACCTGCACTTAAAACTCTTGGATCAAAATATGGCTTGTATTATCCTGCAAGAATGAGAGGTACAGTTGATAAAAAAAACCCTGTGAATTACTTAGAACCAGAGAAACTTCAAGACTTCCTGGATCATTATAAAATGCAATGATTACTTGACAATAAAGCAGGTTATTGCTATTCAGATAGAATAGTGGCCTAGTGGTTAGGATGGTGGACTTTGGTCCTGAGGAACTGAGTTCAGTTCCCACTTCAGGCACAGGCAGCTCCTTGTGACTCTGGGCTAGTCACTTAACCTTCCGTTGCCCTATGTAAGCCGCATTGACCTTGCCATGAGTGGGAAAGCACGGGGTACAAATGTAACAAAACTAAAATAAAACAGGAGTGCTGATTCCTTCTTTTTAACACAATTTGATATATTGTTCCAATAGATCACACTTGTGGATATTTGAAGTGAAATTATGGAACAAAACTCTGTAAGGAACATAATGGCACTGATGCCCTTATGTGAAGGGGCTCCACTGGCATCCTCATTGAAGTTTTTGTCTGTAACTTACATAGTCCTGAACTACTCTAGCGTAGATGAAAAAGCTCCTCTGATTGAAATATACATCTTGGAGAAAACCAAATAAATTAATATACATCTTGGAGAAAACCAAATAAATTAACACACTTCTTTAATACCTTCAGAAATGAGATAACGGTGTTTTTATAATGTTAGAGAGAATCCTTACTACAGGATGGCTATCGGGAATTTGTATCTTCAAAACTGTAGGCATAAATCCTGTTTGCATCTACTTACTTTTAAAATTGCCAATTTCTTGAAACTAACACAAGATGGCAATATTGCTCTTTGTGGCTTTACTATTCTCTTATCTGCTTCACCAGGTGCCTGTATGTCTGCAGCTTCCTACACAGTGGATGCACATGCTATAGTTTCCTGTTCTGAAATTTGGTAATTGATCTGAAGGTCATCTGATCTTACTTATCTTCAAGACTTATAATTATGTACTATGCATTACAACCAACCTAGAATAGTAATTTCTATTTTATAGCTGCAGCTCAGCTGACACTTGTATCCCCTATGATTGAAAGACAGCATACTCATGTGGATATCTTCTCTTCACAGCAGTACTAATTAGTCAGAATAGAGGTTACTGTAATTAGTTTTGTTAAACTATTTGATGCAGGGTACTTTTCTTGCTAATGGTACTGCGGATCATGCAGTTATTATGCATTACATGAAAACTTTTATGTTTACCATGTACACATGTACTACTTATTCATTTCTTACTGAGCTATGTCTTATAATTTAATTTCTCAAACATTGCTCAAATGGGATTACAAAACAGAAAACTAAATTAGAACAATATCCCACATTAATAAATATCATAAATATGACTCTATTTCCTAGGTATCAAAAAAGAAATGTATTAAAAAATGTTGTGAAGGTCCTCAGAAAACCACTGTGACTGAAAAATCTCAAATATAGTCACCGTTATCTATCATTGCACTTCCTCATTAAAACAGCAGTCCTCAGAAATGTCAATATCACAGTTCCAAATACACTTCTTCATCAGTGATATTAATAAATCTCAAAAACATTTATCTCATAATCCATCGGATCAAGCATCACTGCTGGAAAACACCATTGAAAGGCTGCTACTGATGATAGATATGGAGGGGCATAATCGAACGCGAACGCCTCTCTCCATGGGCGTCTATGTCCGAAAACGGGTACGTGAAGAGGCGGGACAGACTGTATTATCAAAAAAATGGACGTTTTTCAGCTGGGCGTTTGTTTTTTTTTTAGCGATAATGGAAACTAAAAACGCCCAGCTCAAAAACGTCCTAATCCGAGCTATTTGGTCATGGGAGGGGCCAGGATTCGTAGTACACTGGCCCCCCTGATATGCCAGGACACCAATTGGGCACCCTAGAGGTCAGTGCGGTGGACTTCAGAAAAAGCTCCCACATGCATAGCTCCCTTAACATGGGTGCTGAGCCCCCAACCCCCCTCCCCCAAAACCCACTACCCACAAATTTACAACACTACCATAGCTCTTAGGGGTGAAGTGGGCACCTACATGTGGGTACAGTGGGTTTTGAAGACCTCCCATTTACCAGCACAAGTGTTACAGGTAGGGGGGGGATGGGCCTGGGTCCACCTGGCTGAAGTTCACTGCGGTACCCACTAAAAGTGCTCCAGGGACCTGCATACACGCAGGCCTCTAGGACTTGTTGCTGCTATACAACATTGGCACACCAGTTGACACCTGAAGACTAATCTCTCCGAAAACGTCCTTTATTGGAATAAGCACGCTTACTCACAGTTAACTGCAGATCAGAGGTTGTGCCCCACTGGCAACGAGACTCCCTGGTACTGAGATGAGCAGTAGGTCAGAGCTGGCAGAATGCTGTACAATGCCCTCTTTCAGCCACATTCAAGGTAAGAACTAAGTTCTGTAACGTGGCTAACACATGAAAGGGATCTAAAACTGGCTTACAAAAATGGCCACTACCTCATGGACTACCGGAAACAAAACAGGGCACACTTTGACCCAGTAAGCAGAGGGAAAAGCACCATGGGAGTAGAGCCTACCAACTACCAACATCGTGAGCATGTAACACAAGCTAGTGGAATCACAGAGCCCAATACCCTACACCCACCACAATGCATTGCTGATATGACTCTGCAGTGCCAACAGAAAAGGTGTCACACTCACCCAAGAGCCACATCAGAACCAGGGAAAGGCTGTCAGAGGATAGAACACATTCTGCTGTCAAGGAGATGGGTACGGCATTTGAGGCTGGCATAAATGCTAGAAAAAAAGTTTTTAAAGTGGCTTTTTTTGGTGGGAGGGGGTTAGTGACCACTGGGGGAGTCAGGGGAGGTAATCCCCGAATCCCTCCAGTGGGCATCTGGGCAGTTGGGGCACTTTTTTGGGACTTGTTCATGAAAAAAAAGGGTCCAAAAAAAGTGACCCAAAATCGCGGTCAAAATGCCTTTTTTTTTCGATTATCAGCTAAAGACGCCCATCTCTCCTCGGCCGATAACCACGCCCCAGTTCCGCCTTCACCACACCTCCTACACGTCCCCGTCAACTTTACCCATTTCCGCGACGGATTGCAGTTGGAAACGCCCAAAATCGGCTTTCGATTATACCAATTTGGGCGCCCACGGGAGAAAGACGCCCATCTCCCGATTTGGGTCGCAATATAGGCATTTTTCTCTTTCAATTTTAAGCAGGATGGTGTATCCAAATAATTCCACCCCGACTTGGATCCAGGTTTTGCTTCCATTAGCTTCATCAGGGGGTACAAGCAAATCAAACGATCAGCACATGAAAAAGGTGGAAACACTAGTGCCTCAAGATTTAATTTTTGAGATAATGGCTCCTTTCCTAAAGTAATGGATATGGGAAACATGTGCATTACAGAAAACTACTTCTGTTGGCCATAAGATTGAACTACCTCGTATTTTGCTTACATAAGTATTGCCATACTGGGAAAGACCAAAGATCCATCAAGCCCAGCATCCTATTTCCAACAGTGGCCAATCCAGGTCACAAATACCTGGCAAGATCCCAAAAAAGTACAAAACATTCTATACTGCTAATCCCAGAAATAGTGGATTCTCCCCAAGTCCATTTAATAATGGTCTATGGACTTTTCTTCAGGAGCTGTCCAAACCTTTTTCAAACTCCGCTAAGCTTAACCGTCTTTACCACATTCTCTGGCAACGAATTCCAGAGTTTAATTACCCATTGAGTGAAGAAATATTTTCTCTGATTCATTTTAAATTTACTACTTTGTAGATTCATCGCATGCCCCCTAGTCCTAGTATTTTGGAAAGCGTAAACAGATGCTTCACATCTACCCATTCAAACTCTACTCATTATTTTATAGACCTCTATCATATCTCCCCTCAGCCGCCTTTTCTCCAAGCTGAAGAGCCCTAGCCACTTTAGCATTCCTCATAAGGAAGTCGTCCCATCCTCTTTATCATTTCGTTGACCTTCTCTGCACCTTTTCTAATTCCACTATATTTTTTTTGAGATACGACGACCAGAATTGAACACAATATTCGAGGTGCGGTTTCACCATGGTGTGATACATAGGCATTATAACATCCTCATTTTTGTTTTCCATTCCTTTCCTAATAATACCTAACATTCTATTTACTTTCTTAGCCGCAGCAGCACACTGAGCAGAAGGTTTCAACGTATCATCAATGACGACACTTAGATCCCTTTCTTGGTCCGTGACTCCTAACGTGGAACCTTGCATGACGTAGCTATAATTCGGGTTCCTCTTTCCCACATGCATCACTTTGCACTTGCTCACATTAAACGTCATCTGCCATTTAGACACCCAGTCTCCCAGTCTCGTAAGGTCCTCTTGTAATTTTTCACAATCCTCCCGTGATTTAACGACTTTGAATAACTTTGTGTCATCAGCAAATTAATTACCTCACTAGTTACTCCCATCTCTAGGTCATTTATAAATATGTTAAAAAGCAGCAGTCCCAGCACAGACCCCTTGGGAACCCCACTAACTACCCTTCTCCATTGAGAATACTGACCATTTAATTCTACTCTCTGATTTCTATCTTTTAACCAGTTTTTAAACCACTATAGAACACTACCTCGTATCCCATGACTCTCCATTTCCTCTGGGGTATTTCATGAGGTACTTTGTCAAACGCCTTCTGAAAATCCAGATACACATTCAGCAGCATAATCAAAGAGAAGGACGCCCATCTTCTGGAACAAATCGGGAGATTGGCGTCCTTCTCTCAGGGTCGCCCAAATCGGCATAATCAAAAAGCCGATTTTGGGCGTCCTCAACTGCTTTCTGTCGCGGGGACGAGCAAACTTCACGGGGGCATGTGGCAATGTACCGAAGGCGGGACGGGGCGTGGTTAAGAATGGGCTTCCTCGGCCGATTAATGGAAAAAAGAAGGGCATCCCTGACGAGCATTTGGCCGACTTTACTTGGTCCAATTTTTTTTCACGACCAAGCCTCGAAAAGGTGCCCAAACTGACCAGATGACCACAGGAGGGAATGGGGAATGACTTCCCCTTACTCCCCCAGTGGTCACCAACCCCCTCCCACCCAAAAAAAATTTTTTAAACATTTTTTTCCAGCCTCTATGCCAGCCTCAAATGTCATACCCAGCTCCATCACAGCAGTATGTAGGTCCCTGGAGCAGTTTCTAGTGGGTGCAGTGCACTTCAGGCAGGCAGACCCAGGCCCATCCCCCCTACCTTTTACACTTGTGGTGGTAAATGTGAGCCCTCCAAAACCCACCCAAAATCCACTGTACCCACATGTAGGTGCCCCCTCCTTCACCCCTTAGTGTTATGGTAGTGGTGTACAGTTCTGGGGAGTGGGGTTTTTTGGGGGGGGCGGGTTGGGGGCTCAGTACCAAAGGTAAGGGAGCTATGCACCTGGGAGCAATTTGTGAAGTCCACTGCAGTGCCCCCTAGGGTCAGGGCCGGTCTTAAGGCGAGGCGACCGAGGCGGCCGCATAGGGCCCCGCGGCCTCAGGTCGCCCCGCCCGCCCAAGCTCAGTCCGTCCTTCCGTCCTCCCTCCCTCCCAACGAATCCGATGCGCGACGGCGGCGGGTGGGGGCGGTCCGCCCCCCCAGATGTCAGCGGGTGGGGGGGTGCTCCGAGTCGCTGCTCTCCTGTCACTCCTGCCTTTAAAAACGCAATTTGGAAGCGCCGAAGACAGTGACAGGCAGCGCCTCGCACCTGCCCACCCTGCTACTAAAATCTGTTCGACGTCATTGGGCCTTCCCACATTGAGTCCCGCCCTCCTCTGAGGTAACTTCCAATTACCGCGAGGGCGGGCGGGACTCAATGTGGGGAAGGCCCGAACGACGTCGAAGAGATTTTTAGTAGCAGGGCAGGCGCGAGGCGCTGCCTGTCACTGTCTCTCCGACGCTTCCAAATTGTTTTTTTTAAGGCAGTGAGGGTGGTGGCGGCAGAATGGAGCTCAGCTGGTAGGTGGGTCGGGGGGGAGGGACAGATGGAGAAGGGTGGGGGTTCTCAGGTGGGGAAGGGTAGGGTGGGGGTTCTCAAGTGGGGAGGGGTTCTTGGATGGTTGAAGGGGCTTGGGGTTGGGGAGGGCATTCTCGGATGGGAGAAGGGGACGGGGGGGGAGGGGACTGGGTTTCTTGAATAGGATAAGGGGACTGAGGTGGGAGGGGTATTCACGGATGGGAGAAGGGGTGGGGAGGGGGTTCTTGGATGGTTGAAGGGGACTGGGGTTGGGGAGGGGATTCTCAGATGGGAAAAGAGGACAGGTGGGGAGGGGACTGGGGTTCTTGAATGGGATAAGGGGACTGAGGTGGGAGGGGTATTCACGGGGGAGGAGGGGTGGGGAGGGGGTTATTGGATGGTTGAAGGGGACTGGGGTTGGGGAGGGGGTCACAGATGGGAGAAGAGGACAGGTGGGGAGGGGACTGGGTTTCTTGAATAGGATAAGGGGACTGAGGTGGGAGGGGTATTCACGGATGGGAGAAGGGGTGGGGAGGGGGTTCTTGGATGGTTGAAGGGACTGGGGTTGGGGAGGGGATTCTCAGATGGGAAAAGAGGACAGGTGGGGAGGGGACTGGGGTTCTTGAATGGGATAAGGGGACTGAGGTGGGAGGGGTATTCACGGATGGGAGAAGGGGTGGGGAGAAGGTTATTGGATGGTTGAAGGGGACTGGGTTGGGGGGGGGGGTCACGGATGGGAGAAGGGGATGGGTGGGGAGGGGACTGGGGTTCTTGGATGGGATAAGGGGACTGAGGTGGGAGGGGTTTTCACGGATAGGAGGAGGGGTTCTTGGATGGTTGAAGGGGACTGGGAGGGGGGATCACGGATGGAGAAAGGGGCGGGGAGGGGGTTCTTGGATGGTTGAAGGGGACGGGTGGGGAGGGGACTGGGGTTCTTGGATGGGAGAAGGGGACTGTCACTGGGGTCTGAGAAGGGGCCATATGGGGCCTGGGGCTGGTGGGAAAATGGGGCATGCGTGGGTCAGGTGGGAGAATGGTTCTGAAAAGGGGGCCCTAATACAAGGCATGTGGATGAAGGGGGACTGGAACTGGGGGCTGAAAAGGAGGGTAGGTGGGATAAGGGGGCTAGTACTGGGACTGGAGGCTGAAATTGGGGACTGGGGGCTGAAAAGGGGACAGGGAGAAGTGGCTGGGGGGCTGAAGCTCGGGACTGGTGGGAGAAAAGGGCTGGGGCTGAAATGGGGGACTGGTGGGATAGTGGGCTGGAACTGAGGGCTGAAAAAAAGGGGGGGAGGGGGGGGCAGATCCTGGAGGGGGGAGCGAGAGGGAGGGCAAACCCTGGATGGATGGCAGAGGGAGGGCAAATGGTGGATTGAAGGGGCAGAGAGAGAGAGGGCAGACAGTGGATGGAAGGGATAGAAAGGGCAGACAGTGAATGGATGGGGGGAGAGAGAGGGCAGACAGGGGCAGATGGTGGATGGATCATGGAAGGGCAGAGATAGAGGGCAGATGGGATGGAAGGAGCAGGGAGAGAGGGCAGACATGTGGGCAGGAGGGAGATGAGATGGATGAGAGGGGAAGAGAGCAGGGATGAGGGAGACAGCAGAGAGAGAGGCAGAGAGGGCAGACATGGATGGCAGAGACCGAAGACAGATGCTGGATGGAAGGAAGACAGTGAAAAGAAGATGAGGAAAGGAGAAACCTGAGACAACAAACTGTAAATAAAATATATATTTTTATTTTTTGCTTTAGGATAAAGTAGTATGTAGATGTGTTAATAAATGTTTATAATATAGAACATGTAAACAAGGTAATCTTTTGATTGGACTAATTTTAATACATTTTTAATACATTTTGTCTAACTTTCGGAGAACAAAACCCTTTCCTCAAGTCAGGATAGGATACTGTAATAGTACTATATATTGACCTGAGGAAGGATGTTTTGGCCTCTGAAAGCTAAATCTATTAGTCCAATAAAATGGTATTATTTTATTTTCTATATTTGTTTTATTTCTATTTGTTAATTTGTAAAGTGGTGATTGGTATTTGTTAGTTTTTTTTTCAAATTTACATCTGCTGTCTTTATATTTTGCACAGTACTAGGGGACATTTTCTGTTTCTGGGTGTTGCATTGTATGCAGAGTCTGGCATCTTGGGGGTTCAGTTTAATTTTTGTCTAAATAGAAAGTTTTAAATTACTATTCTATAGTGGATTAGGGTGTATCTGTGTTTGTGAAAAAGACATGGCTTTCACTTGGCATTGACTGTGCAGGATCGATGACGATCTGTACTATTAGGTGAATGATGCTCTAGTGCTCACTGTAGTGTTTTAAGATGTTTCCTTTTCTTTGTGTGATTAGTAGAAATGACTGCTTATGGTATGGTAGAATTGCTCTATAGGTCCTGAGTGTTTTGTATTCTTGGCATACCTAGTACTGGATTTTGGAGGGGGATGTTAAAAAATGACTGGGAGGGAGGGAGGGGGGCCCTGGAGCTGGGAGAGAGGGAGCCCTGGAGCTGGGGGCTTGGAGCTCGGAGGGAGCGGTCTGGGAGCTTGGAGGGAGGGGTGGCCGGCCCTGGAGCTAGGGAGGGGGCGAAGCTAGGGGGCGGGGCTAGGGTGGGGCCCCATCAAATTGGTCTGCATAGGGCCCTGCACTTGCTAAGACCGGCCCTGCCTAGTGTGCCCGGTTGGTGCCCTGGCATGTGAGGGGGACCAGTGCACTACGAATGCTGGCTCCTCCCACGACCAAAGGGCTTGCATTTGGTCATTTTTGAGATGGGCGTCCTCGGTTTCCATTATTAGCGAAAACCGAGGTCGTCTATCTCTAAGGTCGACCATCTCAACCCTGACAACTTTTCATGAAATATTATATATGAAGGTAATATATATTATGGGTCACTTTTTCTGTTTATAATGGGACTGAATTCCACAATGGTCTCATGTTTTTAATTCTCCACCATGGCTTAGTTTTCCTTAGTTACTGCCAATTCTTTTCAATATACTAGATATGGAGACACTAAGCATTACTTGAAATTATTCCTGTTCATCACATGATTGAATTACTTCATTGTTCATTGATACTCTTTTTTACTTTTGATTATAAGATCTATGATCAGAACAGAACCAATGTCCCTCTTCAGTATGGAACACTAAGGAGGTCTTTCACTAAGCAACGCTAGCATTTTTCGTGCGCGTTAAAAATAAGATTCCTATGTGCATCTCTAGCATTTAGCGTGTGCTAAAAACACTATCACAGCTTAGTAAAAGACTCCTTAAATGTTCACATTGGTATACTGCAGTGATGGCGAACCTATGGCACGCATGCCAGAGAGGGCACGCAGAGCCCTCTCCCTTGGCACACGTGCCGTCGCCACGCTGGTCCGCCCACTCTCCCTCCCTTCGGCCTCCCTCCCTCCAACCCAACAAGCATCAGGCCGCCCGCCCGTCCTCCCTCCCTCGTCCCTCCCAGCACCAGGAACCCCCTCCTCCTAAAATTTAAAAAGTGAACCGTCTTCGGAGTCGGGGTTACGGCGGCAGGCGGCAGCGAAGTGCTTGTTCTTCGCTCGACGCGCTTCGGCCTTCCCTATCTCTCAATCTCTGGTCCGAGCTTGAGAGACAGGAAAGGCTGAAGGCGCATCGAGCGAAGAACACGCGCTTCGCTGCCGCTGTCGACGCACGCTGCCTTAACCCGACTCCGAGGACAGTACGCTTTTTAAATTTTAGGAGGAGGGGGGTTCCTGGTGCTGGGAGGGAGGGAGGGAGGACGGACGGGCGGACGGCTGATGCTTGTTGGGTTGGAGGGAGGGCGGGAGACCTGCCTGGTGCTGTCTGTGTGCTGGGGTGGGAGGGAGGCCTGCTGCTGTGTGTTGGGTGGGAGGGAAGCCTGATGGTGGGTGCTGGGTGGGAGGGAGGCCTGATGGTGGGTGCTGGAGGGAAGCCTGATGGTGGGTGCTGGGTGGGAGGGAGGCCTGATGGTGGGTGCTGGGTGGGAGGGAGACCTGATGGTGGGTGCTGGGTGGGAGGGAAGCCTGATGGTGGGTGCTGGGTGGGAGGGAGGCCTGATGGTGGGTGGGGTGGGAGGGAGGCCTGATGTGGGTGCTGCGGGTGCTGGGAGGGAGGGCAGGGTGGAGAGGAGGGTGGCTGGACATTTGTGGCTGGAGGGGAGAGGAGGGTTGCTGGACATTTTGGCTGGAGGGGAGAGGACGGTTGCTGGACATGGATGGAGGGCAAGAAATGAAGAAAAAAGGAGGAAAGTAAAGAAATAAATGGAAAGGAAGCCCTGGAAACGGAGTTAAGAGAACAGATAGAGAGCAGCAGAATCAGCGACTAGAACCAATATGGATAGAAAAACAAAATCACCAGACAACTAAGGTAGGAAAAATCATTTTATTTTCATTTTAGTGTTTGGAATATGTCGAATTTGAGAATTTACATCTGCTGTCTTATTTTGCACTGGGTATACTGGAGCTGTAACAGCTTACAGAAATGATTTATAATGGAAGAAAATCATGTTATTTTTTCTCCTATACTAGTATAATATTTTAAATGATGTCTTTTATAAGCGCCATGGCTGGTGTAAGGGATGTGGCTATCATAGGGGTGGGGTCATATGTGGTGACCCTGCCCATAATGAGTACCAGCACTTTGCGATAAATAATTCGATTTTGGGTTGCTGTTTGGGCACTCGGTCTCTGAAAGGTTCTCCATCACTGGTATACTGGGTTTTGTTTTCTGTGCTATTCATGGTTACATTCTGTCAGCAGCAGAGTATCTCACCCTATGCTTGTGCTTATCATGCTTCACAAACCTATTGATAGGTACTTGTTTCAGGTGGTAGATCTTTTTAGATCTCCTTTATACCAGTTTGTAGTTTCATTTTAAGATAGATGCTATACAGTTTCAGAATTTTTCATTTGCTCTTATTTGAATGACTAAATTGAAATTAATATCCATGAATGGCAATAGTCTCAATCACCTTGTGAAAAAACAAATATCTTTATATCTTAAGAAAGAAACTCCTGATGTAGTAATGTTACAAGAAACTCATCTATCTCATGAAGAGAGTGAAATTTAAAACTAATTGGATTGAATGCCATTATTTTCCTCTGCAATTCAAAAGAAAGCAGGAATGTCAATCCTCATGAGGAAAAATCTTTAACTTTAAAATTCATACCCAACTCTCAGATCCAAGAAGCAGATGGTTACTGATAAGGTAAAATTATGTATAATCATACCTGATAATTTTCTTTCCATTAATCATAGCTGATCAATCCATAGACTGGTGGGTTGTGTCCATCTACCAGCAGGTGGAGATAGAGAGCAAACTTTTGCCTCCCTATATGTGGTCATGTGCTGCCGGAAACTCCTCAGTATGTCGATATCAAAGCTCCATCCGCAGGACTCAGCACTTAGAGAATTACACCCACGAAGGGACACTCTGCCCAGCTCACCACCGCCGAAACGGGGGAGGGGAATTAACCCAGCTCATCCCCACACAAGTGGGGGAGGGGAATCCGTCCAGCTCATCCCGTGGAGCGGGGGAGGGACACCACACCGCCGATGCGGGGGGATCTGGCTATCCTGCAACCGCAACCGCGGGAGGAGCTGACTGACCCTAACACCGCCGAAGCGGGAGGGGTACAAAGCTGCCCTACAGCCGCACGAAGCGGGAGGGAGTGCCGGCAGAATTTATGTCTCAATCCAGCCCCGTAAAACGGAGGGGAGAGGAATGCAGCAGCTCACTGTAACACAAACTCGTCTCAACTCTTGAAGAATCCAAGTGAAAGAACTTGAACACGAAGTCTTTCTGAAATAACTGAAGACTAAACTTGAACCTGAAATGCAACCAGAATAAAACAGAACAGATATCTGGGAGGGGCTATGGATTGATCAGCTATGATTAATGGAAAGAAAATTATCAGGTATGATTATACATAATTTTACCTTCCATATCATCAAGCTGATCAATCCATAGACTGGTGGGATGTACCGAAGCAGTACTCACCCAGGGCGGGACATTGAAATCCCTGACCTCAACACTGAAGCTCCAAACCGGGCCTCCGCCCGTGCAGCCACAGTCAAACGGTAATGCTTGGAGAATGTATGAGCCGAAGCCCAAGTTGCCGCCTTGCATATCTCTTCCAAGGAGACGGATCCGGCCTCTGCCATCGAGGCCGCCTGAGCTCTCGTGGAGTGAGCCTTCAGCTGGATAGGCGGCACCTTCCCGCGGCCACATAAGCCGCTGCAATGGCTTCCTTGACCCATCTTGCCACTGTAGGCTTAGCAGCCTGCAGACCCTTACGAGGACCTGCAAACAGGACAAACAGATGATCCGATTTCCGGAAATCATTGGTCACTTCCAAGTATCTGAAGATGACTCGTCTCACATCCAGATATTTAAGAGCAGAGTACTCCTCTGGGTAGTCCTCCCTACGAAAGGAAGGGAGACAGAGCTGCTGATTCACATGGAAGCGAGAAACAATCTTGGGCAGGAAGGAAGGCACTGTGCGAATAGACACTCCTGCCTCAGTGAACTGCAGAAAAGGCTCTCGACATGAGAGCGCCTGGAGCTCGGAAACTCTTCTGGCTGAAGTGATAGCCACCAAAAAGACTGCTTTCAACGTCAGGTCTTTCAGAGATGCCCTCGACAAGGGTTCAAAAGGCGGCTTCTGCAATGCTCTTAGCACCAGGTTGAGATTCCACGCAGGCACCACTGAGTGCAGAGGGGGCGCAGGTGATTAACTCCCTTGAGAAAGCGCACCACATCTGGCTGCGAAGCCAGGGAAGCACCCTTCAGGCGGCCCCTGAAGCAAGCCAGAGCCGCTACCTGGACTTTAAGGGAACTGAGCGACAGGCCTTTCTCCAGACCTTCTTGCAGGAACGCCAACACTGAAGAAATTGGAGCAGTGAAGGGAGAAAGTGAGCCTGCTTCACACCATGCTGCAAAGATACGCCAAACCCTGGCGTAAGCAGTAGAAGTAGAGCGCTTCCTCGCTCTCAGCATAGTGGCGATGACCTTGTCTGAGAAGCCCTTCTTCCTCAGACGCTGCCGCTCAATAGCCAGGCCGGAAGACCAAAGGGAGAGGGATCCTCCATCACCACGGGGCCCTGCTCCACTGACAGCTGCAGAGGATCGTCGACTGAGAGCTGATCAAGTCCGCATACCAGGGACGTCTGGGCCAATCCGGACCCACCAGGATTACCCTGCCGGGATGCTTTGCCACCCGGTCTAGCACCCTGCCCAACATGGGCCAGGGCGGGAACACATAGAGGAGCTCTTGTGTCGGCCACTGTTGGAGAAGAGCATCTACTCCCAGGGATCGAGGGTCCGTCCTCTGCTGAAAAAGCGCGGCACTTGGCAATTGGCCGATGACGCCATCAGATCTAGGCTCAGCTGGCCCCAGCGCTTCGTGATGTCCAAGAACGCCTGAGCAGATAGTTGCCACTTCGTCTCGGGGGGGGGGGATCCAAGGTATGGCTGACTGGAGAAAGTCCGCCTGACCATTCATGACCTCCGGGGGGGTCAATGTGGGCCGCTGAAAGCTGCTCCCGGTTCGCTTCGCCCACTGGCAAAGACTCATAGCTCCTTGGCTAGAGGGGCGCTCTTGGTACCTCCCTGGCGGTGATATAGGCCACAGCCGTGGCATTGTCCGACAGGACCCGTACAGGCTACAACAGCAGTACCGGGATGAACTCCAATAACACCAACCGAATGGCTCTGAGTTCAGGAGGTTGATAGACCACTTGCCTCTGCAGGAGACTAGAGCCCCTGCGCTGTCCTTCCCAAGCAGTGGGCTCCCACAGCCATCAAAGAGGCGTCTGTCGTGACGACACTCCACTCCGGGGTTCACCAGAGGCAATCCTGCCGACAACTTGTCTGTCTGCGTCCACCAGCTCAGCGCCTTGCGCACTGCTGGGGTCCACGGGAAGGCGCACAGCATAATCCTCCGACATCGGAGTCCAGCGCAGCAGCAGAGATAGCTGTAGTGGTTCATATGAGCCCTGGCCCAGGGCACTACTTCCATCGTGGCCGTCATAGAGCCCAACAGCTGCACGTAGTCCCAAGCCCGAATAGGAGAGGCTACTAGGAACTAGTCCACCTGAGCCTGAAGCTTGACAATCCGATTGTCTGGCAGGAACACTCTGCCCACTTGGGGTCGAATCGAACTCCCAGATACACCAGGGACTGAGTCGGGCGAAGCTGGCTCTCTCCAGTTGATGATCCATCCCAGGGAGCTCACAAGAGCAACTACCCGGTCCATAGCTTTGCCGCACTCTGCATAAGAGGGGGCTCGGATCAACCAGTCGTCCAGATAAGGATGGACTTGTACTCCTTCCTTTAGCAGGAAGGCCGCTATGACCCCCATTACTTTGGAAAAGGTCCGCGGAGCAGTAGCCAACCCGAAAGGGAGGGCTCTGAACTGGAAGTGTCGTCTCAGGACTGTAAAACGCAGAAAGCGTTGGAGAGGAGGCCAGATGGGAATATGCAGGTACGCTTCCTTGATGTCCAAGGAAGCCAAGAACTCTCCTGCCTTCACTGCCGCTATAACAGAGCGGAGAGTCTCCATGCGAAAGTGCCTCACTTTCCAGGCCCGATTGACCCCTTTGAGGTCGAGGATAGGCCGGACAGAACCTCCTTTCTTTGGAACCACAAAGTAAATGGAGTAACGTCCCTTGCCAATCTGATTTTTTGGCACCGGAACGACCGCACCCAGGCGGATCAGGTTGTCCAAGGTCTGCTGCACTGCCACAGCTTGACCGGAGACTTGCAGGAGAGAGTACAAACCCGTCTCTTAAGGGTTGGCAGAACTCTAGCTTGTAGCCGCCTCTGATGACTTCCAGCACCCACGCGTCTGAAGTTATAGTGGTCCACTCGCCCCGAAACGAGGACAGCCGTCCTCCAATCTGCACTGGGGCGTGGACCAAGGCCCCGGCATTGGGTACGAGACCCTGGGGGGGGACCGGAGGGAGCACCTCCGGGACGGCGGTCTCTGCGAAAGGAATGCTGCTTGGGGGAGAAATTCCTCTTGAAGGAAGAGGGGGCAGAGGAACCCGACTTGCCCGGGCGGTACCGACGGGCTTCCAGCAACCGTCCTCTGGAGGTACCGGGACGAGTACTAGCCCGAGCCCTGACCTCTGGTAATTTCTTGCCCTTAGACGTGCCGAGATCGGTCACGATTTTGTCCAGCTCGACCCCAAAGAGCAGCTTGCCTTTAAAAGGCAATCTAGCCAGGCGGGATTTAGAGGCGTGGTCAGCAGACCAATGTTTCAGCCAAGCCACCGCCGCGCAGAGACTGTCTGAGCCATGCCTTTAGCTGAGGCTCTCAAGACATCATACAGCAAGTCTGCCAAATAGGCTAAGCCCGATTCCAGGGCCGGCCAATCAGCCCTCAAGGAAAGATCCGAGGGGGAAGCCCGCTGCACCATAGTCAGGCACGCCCTGGCCACATAGGAGCCGCAAACTGAGGCCTGCAAACTTAAAGCAGTTGCCTCAAAGGACGACCTTAAGGCCGCCTCCAATCTTCTGTCTTGGGCGTCCTTTAGGGCCGTGCCACCTTCCACCGGCAACGCCGTTTTCTTAGTCACCGCAGTGATTAAAGAATCCACGGTAGGCCACAGATAGGCCTCACGTTCACTCACAGCCAAAGGATAGAGGCGGGACATAGCCCTAGCCACTTTAAGGCTCGTTTCCGGACATCCTTGAGCCGCAATTAAGGTGTGCATGGCATCATGCCAGTTGAAGGATCTAGGCGGGCGCTTCGTCCCCAGCATAATGGCAGAGGCCACAGGGGCTGAGGGAGGAGACGTCCTCCGGAGAGGAAATCTTCAAAGTGTCCATGGCCTGTAAAAACAGGTTGGGCAAATCCTCTGGGCTAAAAAGCCGCGCTGCAGTAGGGTCATCCGCTCCATCCGAGCGGGGATCTATCTCCTCCAAGGAATCCGCAAAGGACGTTGGGAGACCTCAGACACCTGCCCTCATCTACATCGGAGGAGACAAAGCCTCCAAGGCCTGGAAATCACCCGAGGGCGTTTACCTCTGGGAACCTCAACATCTTTATCAGAAGAGGAGCAGGGGCAGCGTTTGCATGAGGAAAGCCTGATGCAGCAGCAAAAACAAACTCGGGGAGAAACCACCCCAGACTGTGCACTTCCGCAGCCTGGGCAACAGCCCTAGACGCCACTCTCAACCGGCGCTCGCATAGCGGGGGAGAGACATGCTGCGCATCCAAAATGGCGTCCGGCGCGAAAACTCCGCGAAGGAGCCGCGCGGGAAAGAACGGCGCTTACACTTTAGCCGCTTGTGCCGTCGCCCAATTAAGGGCGTTCATGGCATTAATGTCTCCAACCTCAAGGGCGGCCCACGAAGAAGCCGTCCGAGCCGCGTGGCCGGCCAAGATGGCGGAGGCGAGGAGCGGGGGATGGGCGTTTATGGCGGGAAAAAACCGCCACGCCGGAGGAAGGGACGGGACATTCATCGGTCACTAAACTGTCACCCATCAAGGGCGAATCAGGTTGTAAAACCCCCGCATCCCCTCTAGAAGCGCTCCAGCGATCCGGGGAGCGACCCTTTGCGCCCTCGCCCTCCGACGCCATATGCCACGAGGAGAAGAATCTGGGAACCCCCTGCCCGCTATAAAAAGGTAAAATTACCTGCTTGCGCCTCGAGCTGAAACGAACTGGTGTCCCAGTGAGTAGCTGCAATGAACGTTTACAAGAAACGTTCGAATTAAACGCCTTTAACGACGTTAAAATTTTTTTTTTTTTTTTTTTAAACGGAGCCAGCGGGCAGGGGGGAGAAAAGGAGGGACCTGGCACCACCAGGTTTGCACTTGCTCAAAAGAGCCCTCAACCCCAGGCCTCAACAAAACCTAAGGATTAGGCTTGGAGGCCTAGCCAGAGCTGCTGCTGTGTGTGACCACCACCTGCTGAGATAGAGAACATACTGAGGAGTTTCCGGCAGCACATGACCACATATAGGGAGGCAAAAGTTTGCTCTCTATCTCCACCTGCTGGTAGATCGGACACAACCCAACCAGTCTAGGATTGATCAGCTTGATGATATGGAACTGGTCTTCTCCATGAATAAAACTATTTATTCATGAATATATACTCCTATCTCTAATAATCCAGAATTTGCCCAATACATCACATAATTGCTTTTTGATTATAAAGATCATATAAAGATGGTGATTTCAGTCTTACTCAGGTTATAATAATGGACAGATAATCTTCCTGTGGTCCATCTAAACCCAATTTTGGGAAAGAATTACTCAATCTATTAACCTATTGAACCTAGTGGACCCATGGAGACTGACTCTGACCTACCCTACAGATACAGAATTTACCTTTTACTCTGCACCATACAATACCTACGCCAGAACTGACTTTTTATTAATTTCCAAATTAATCTCCTCCAATGGTTTTGAAAGGTGAGATACTCCTATTCTTGTTTCTAGTCATGCGGTTATCACATTACTGCTAGATATTTACACCAAAGATAAGGGTAAATCTCAATGGAGAATTAACAATAATCTTTTAATAGATTCCATTTTACCAAAAAAAAATCAAACTTTTATGTCAGAATTTCTATTTAATAATCAACATGAACACAGCCAATAATGTTAATATGGGAGGCCTATAAGGCTTCACTGAGAGGTGAAATCATAGGTTACTCTGGGTCCTTTTACTAAGCCACGGGCAAACATTGACCTGCAGTAGTGTGGGCGCGTGTTTTTGGCATGTGCCGGGCCAGTTTTTACTGCATCTGGGAAAAATGGCTTTTTTCAATGGGCCGGTGAAAGGGCCGGTGGTAAAATTGAAACCAGCACGTGCCTATTTATGGTCTGAGCCCCTTAATGCCACCCATTGATCTAGCGGTAAGGGCGCATGCGCAAACATGTGCAGTGACTGGTTGGTGCACGCCAATTAATGTTGAAAACGCCGTGCGCAGTAGGAATTAAAATTATTTGTCCCAGCAGTATGAAATACGCAACAAATCCAAAATTACCACCAGGAGGCATTATAACCTGGCAGTAGTTTCATTTTTCATGTGCTACACCACATATGAGCCTACTCACATCTTGTAAAAGGGCCCCTCTATTTGGAAACTAAACAAGAACTTCTAGAAATGAAAAATCTTGAGCATGAGATTGAAAGTTTAGAAAAACAGCACATTTTAGATATAACTAATTCTAAATATCTCTTATCAATCTAATATTTATATATTTAACAAACTTCTGACTAAATGAGCAGGTCTAATATCTTTCTGAGAAACTGGATCCGCTATTTGATGATAATAAAGCTGGTAGATCACTTGCCAATTATCTCAAAGGCAAAAAAATCAAAGATAGAATAACCATTAGTCATGTTCTTGACATGGTACTGTTACTGATCAAAAGGTTACTGGAAATGTATTTTCCTCTTTTTTTTTCTTCCTTATTTAGCTCAGAAACTACTACTCTTCATCAGAAGTGCAAACCTTTCTGAACAAACTTAACCGCCCTACCTTAACTTCTAAGGATCATCTGATCTAGGGGAAACCCACTTATGGAAAGGAAGTGACATTGGTTATTAAATGGTCTCACTTCTGAATTTTTAACATTTCAAAGTACTTCTCACCCCTAGTTAAAATTTATTATATCTATATCCAGAAAAATAACAAGATTTTGTGGAAGCGAATGTTATACTAATATCTAAAACCTGGCAGAGATCTGACAAAAGTCAGACCATTCCTTTACTTAACATTGATTATACAATTCATACTAAATTATTAGCATTATGACTAAACAAAATGCTTGGAACCTAATAGTACAAAATCAAGTAGGTAGGTTAATTGGTGATAATATAGACTTTTTTATGATTAAATCATATAGCCAGAAACCAAAATCTCCTACGGTTGCCCTCTCACTTGATGCAGAAAAAGCGTTTGACCGTATTGCATGGTCACATCTTTTGAAACTATAGTAACATAGTAGATGACGGCAGAAAAAGACCTGTACGGTCCACCCAGTCTGCCCAACAAGATAAACTCACATGTGCCATTTTTTGTGTATACCTTACCTTGATTTGTACCTGTCTTTTTTCAGGGCACAGACCGTATAAGTCTGCCCAGCACTATCCCCGCCTCCCTACCACCCGCCCCGCCTCCCACCACTGGCTCTGGCACAGACCATATAGTCTGGCCCGCACTATCCCCACCTCCCAACCACCAGCCCTGCCTCCCACCACCGGCTAAGCTTGGTTTTAACAAGGGTTCTGAGTTCAAACAATGGATTAAAATTCTTTATTCCCCAACCTACATCCAGAATTTCAATTAACAATACTTTGACAGATCCAATTTACCCAGTTCCTGGTACTAGACAAGGATGTCCTTTATCCCCATTATTATTTAACTCAGCATTGGCAACCACTTCTTATAGAAGACCACTTCAGGGCGCTTAATACTTCTTGATCCACCTCTCTCCTGCATTCTGAGGACTAATTAACGAAGTTGGCTGAGGTGGAAGGAGTTCTGACCAAGGGGCTTGTCTATAATTTTTTGCTATAATGTTCTATTTCAGGTATGCTGCACTATTTCCCATCCCCCATCTTTCTTACTATCAGCCTCATGAAGGAATTTCTGGCTGGTCACAAACTCTGATGGGACCTCCCATTGCTAGTGCAACTCAGCTACCTGTATAGCTTGTTACAACAATTTGTAATTTACTGAGAAGAGTATGGCAAGGACACCAATTGCAAGCCTCCAGCACATATGAAAGACCCAATTACAAGTCTCCAGCACATATGCAGCACCTATGATTGGTCCAGGGTAGAGGAGAGGTGGATGCTCACCACAGCCTATAAAAACCACGCTGCAGACAAAGAAACTCTGAAAAACTAAGCCATGCTTGGACAAAGAGTTTCAGATCATGTCCCATGGCCTATTTTTTCCGAATGGGGTGCTCTCCCCTCTTCGTAAAAAACTAATTCTTTACAGCTAAGAATCTTTCTTTCTTTCTCTCTGTTCTGTGACCTTTGTATGAGGAATAAATTTTCCTTCCTCCTTTTTTCTCTTCTTCATATAATTAGTCTGATTACTTATAATTACCAGAGGTACTGATGTTAGATTTTGTAAGTTTGTTACAACTTGCAACTGATATTTGATGCTATGCTGGTGAGTAAGAATAAAAATACTTTTTTTTCTATAATTCCTGTCCAAGTTTTTCCTATAATATGTTAGAGAATAGCATGACCAAATGCGCAGCCTAGTACAGGCTTAAAGAAGCTCCCTGTGATGGTGAGCTAAAAGATTGATCTAATTAAATCTGTTGATGTGAGATATAAGAACACTCTCTCATTTCCATTGTACATGTTTTTAAATGCCTTCATAAATCTCTGAACTGAGACAAACCTCCACTATGGGTAGAGTTGGAAGTTTAGAATGATATCGGTATGATCACGGGGTCAAAAAAATGAGGAAGAAAACCGATAATATAGGAACGTAATTTATTTATTTTCTTTACTTAATTGCTATTTCATGATAAGTTCACCACAGTTAACAGTAAAAAAAAAAAAAGAATAACACATACAGAAAGACAAAACACCATATATAGTTGTCCACTGTCCCTTAAAAAACAACTCAGTTCAATCATCAATTTTTCCTATCCACCAAACTTCACTGCATTCCTATTGCTGCAGAAGTATTTTCTAACAGTTCTGCAATTGTACAAATTTCAGCGTGAAAGTATCTACACATTTTAATTTTGACATTCTTTGGAAAACTATCCTGTGCACATTTTGGGGTCCTTTTACTAAGCTGTGGAAAAGACCCTGAAACTAGTGAGGGGAGATGTTTTTCCCTCACGCCAAGGCCCCTTTTTAACTGCAGTGGGTAAACGCCCCAGACAAGAAAGGCCATACGTAAGAGAATTCTTACTGTATGGTCATGTGGCGAGGAGCCCTTACTGCCACCCACTGAGGTGCCGATAAGGGCTCCTGCAGTAACCAGGCGGTAACTGGACAGCTCGTGGCAATGCCCCATTACCGCTGGGTTACAGCAGTGCAAGCCAGGTTCCAGGGGTTTTCTTTTTCCCCTGGAAATGGCACATGCTTGGGGTGGAACTATCACTAGTGGCCACGGTTGGGCTGGTGGTAATCCTGATTTACCATTCGGTAAGCCCGCATTCGACTAACCGACACTTGTAAAAGACCTTCTTAGCGTCTTCTAATTTGTTCAAGTATTTTACACAGCAAAAACAAGAGCCTACTTTTAACTACTGTATGTGAATAAAAGTAAGTCCCTCCAATCCCAGTAATGGATCTTCTCACTGTGAGTGAACTTGTGCACATGGAGGGTATTTTTATAACTGGTCCACTTGGATTGCGAGGCAAACAGGTGCTAACTGCAGTCTATTTTAAATGAGAAAACCAGGAGCCTTTTTTTTTTTTGTTTTTTACTAAAGTGGGGTAAGGTTTGCATTTACTATGTGTTAGGTGCAAACCCTAGCTTATGGTAAGTGCAAAGTCCTGTGAGGTAAATATATGTTTATTATTACATTTATAACCTGCTTGTTTCCTAATCGGTAACAAAAAAAAATACACAATAAAAAGTCATACAGACAAACATACATAACTTTCTTCTCTAGGCTTGCCTCTCCCGAAGAAGTGATCAGAATCGTGTACTGCACTGAAACTGTAATGAGAAAGGGCTCAAAAAGTGAGAATGAAATAGCCTTCAATGAATGGGACACATTCTAATGAGTGAGGACTTTCCATCTGATACACGTGGAGGGGCATTTCGAACGGGACGCCCATCTCTAAGGGCGCCCATCTCTGAGGATGTCCCCGCGAAGGGGCGGGGCATCCTGTATTATCAAAACAAGATGGGTGTCCATCTTTCGTTTGATATACCGGTCGGGGATGCAAAGAATCTCAACATTTAAGTCGAACTAAGAGATGGGCGATATAAATGTTGAGATGGTCGACCTTAGATGATGGACCACCTTGGCTTTTTGCAATAATGGAAACCCGAGGGCACCCCATCTCAAAAACAACCAAGTGCAAGCCCTTTAGTCGTGGGAGGAGCCAGCCTTCATAGTGCACTGGTCCCCCTCACATGCCAGGACACCAACTGGGCACCCTAGGGCGCACTGCAGTGGACTTCACAAATTGCTCGGCAGCTGCATAGCTCCCTTACCTTTGGTACTGAGCCCCCCAAACCCCACTCCCCACAACTGGTACACCACTACCATAGCCCTAAGGGGTGAAGGGGGGGCACCTACATGAGGGTACAGTGGGTTTGGGGTGGGTTTGGATGGCTCATATTTACCACCACGTGTAACAGGTGGGGGGGGGGCCTGGGTGCGCCTGCCCTGAAGTGCACTGCACCACTAAAAACTGCTCCAGGGACCTTGCTGTGATGAGCTGGGTATGACATTTGAGGACTGGCATAGGAGGCTGAAAAAATGTTTTTTTAATTTTTTTGGGAGGTGTGAGGGGGTTGGTGACCACTGGGGGAGTAAGGGGAGGTCATCCCCCACTCCCTCCAGTGGTCATCTGGTCAGTTCGGCACCTTTTCGAGGCTTGCTCGTGAAAACAATATTGGACCAAGTAAAGTCGGCAAAATGCTCGTCAGGGTTGCCCATCTTTTTTCCATTATCGGCCGGAGAACGCCCATCTCTTAATCACGCCCCTGTCCTGCCTTCGGTACATTGCCAACACACCCCCATGAACTTAGGTCATCCCCGCAACAGAAAGCAGTTGAGGACACCAAAATTCGGCTTTCAATTATGTCGATTTGGGCGACCCTGAGGGAAGGACGCCCATCTCCCGATTTGTGTCAGAAGATGGACGTCCTTCTCTTTCAATTATGCCACTGCACATCTACCACTTTGTCTTTATCGAACTCTCTTGTCACTCAGTCAAATAAATTGATGAGAATCCGCTAGCAAGAGCGCTTTCTAGTAAAACCATTCTGATTCCTTACCTTTGGCAAAGTAATGCTTGCTTCTCAGGTAAGGGTAGAGGGCAGGTTTCTTTTTTTTTCTGCTAAATCGATAATTGATAAACTCATTGCCTGCAACCATGATGTGAGCCAATGAGTGATACCTGACAATCCATACATTAATCTATGAAAAACTACCAAGTGCATAAGTGATAATGTAAACTAAAACAAATTCAAAGGTTAACGATATAATTTTTCTTTTTTTTTAATTTGTAGAAGAAGTTTATTATTATTATTATTATTTATTATTATTATTATTTGTTACATTTGTACCCCACATTTTCCCACCTATTTGCAGGCTCAATGTGGCTTACATGGTACTGTAAAGGCGTTCGCCAGTCGGTTGAATAACAAATACAAGGTTGAATTGTGGTCGAATGAAGTAGGTGTGTGTCAGGCACCGTGAAGGCGAAGGGAATGAAGATTGTATATTGTCCAGTACGATCATTAGTTGTGTTGTGTTGCTGGGTGTGGGGATTTACGTTGGATCGGTAGGGTAAGCCTTTTTGAAGAGGTTGGTTTTTAGTGATTTTCTGAAGTTTAGATGGTCATGGATTGTTTTTACAGCTTTTGGGAGTCCATTCCATAGTTGTGCGCTTACGTAGGAGAAGCTGGATGCGTAAGTTGTTTTGTATTTAAGGTCCTTTGCAATTGGATAATGTAAGTTTAGGTATGATCATGATGATCTGATTCTGTTTCTTGTGGTAGATCTATGAGGTCTGTCATGTATCCTGGGACTATGCCGTAGATAATTTTGTGGACAAAGGTACAGATTTTGAAGATGATACATTCTTTGATTGGGAGCCAATGCAGCTTTTCTTGGAGGGGTTTAGTGCTTTCGAAGCGTGATTTACGAAATATCAGCCCTGGCAGCTGTGTTTTGAGCACTCTGGAGTTTTTTTGCGAGTTGTTCTTTTCATCCCACTTAGATTGTGTTGCAGTAATCTGCATGGTTTAGGACCATTGATTGTATTAGGTTTTGAAAGATTTCCCTTGGGAAGAAAGGTTTTATTCGTTTAAGTTTCCACATCCCGCTTAGATTGCGTTGCAGTAATCTGCATGGTTTAGGACTATTGATTGTATTAGGTTTGAAAGATTTCCTTTGGGAAGAAAGGTTTTATTCGTTTAAGTTTCCACATTGAATAGAACATTTTTTAGTACGGAGTAGTTACTTGGCTCTCAAGGGTAAGGTTGAGGTCAATTGTGACGCCAGGTATTTTTAGGCTGTCTGAGGTAGGGAGGGTGTGTTCTAGGGTGTTTATGGTTGTGGGTTTATACTTGTTATGTTGAGATGAGAGGATAAGGCAGTGTGTTTTTTCAGAGTTCAGTTTCAATTGGAATGAACTTGCCCAGGAGTTCATAATGTTCAGGCAGTCATTGATTTCATTGGTTATTTCTGTCAAGTCTGACTGAAGGGAATGTAGATTGTGACGTCGTCTGCATAGATGAACAGGTTGAGGCCTCTGTTGGATAGGGACTTTGCCAGTGGGATCATCATCATGTTGAAGAGTATTGGTGAAAGTAGTAATCCTTGGGGTACACCACAGGTAGCTTTCCATGGTGATGATATGTTTGAGTTTGATACTACTCAGTAAGTTCTGGTAGTTAGAAAACCCTTTACCCAGTTAAGTACGTTCCCATCGATCCCGAAATGGCCAAGGAGTCTTAGTAGCATATTGTTGTTTACCATGTCGAATGCGCTCGACATGTCAAATTGGAGGAGAAGTATACTTTTACCTGTGGCTATTTCTTGCTTGAATTTGGCCAGGAGTGTGACTAGGACAGTTTCAGTACTGTGGTGGGAGCGGAACCCTGACTGTGTAGTATTGAGAACTTGTCTATGTATTCCGTTAGCTGTTTGGTCACCAAACTCTCCGTCAGTTTGACTACTAGTGGTATAGACGCATCTGGGCAGTAATTGGTTAGGTTGTTTGTGGTTTCCTTGGCGTCTTTTGGTATTGGGGTGAATAGGATGTTGCTATGTTCCTCGGGGAAGGGACCTTGTTGTAGCATGAAGTTTAGGTGGGATGTGAGGTCTGCTATGAAGTGGTCAGGGCGGATTTGAGTAGGTGACTGGGACATATGTCCAGTTTGCAGTGGGTGTTGGCAAACCTATGAGTCGTTTTGTGACTGATTCAGTGGTGAAGAGAGTAAATGTTGATCATAAACGGTCAGTTGGGCATCCACCAGGGATTTGGTCCAGGTCGTTAAAGAAGTTTTCGATGTCAGTGGTTGTGCTGAGGAAGTGCGTTGCGTAGTTTATTATTTTTTCGTTGAAGTAGTTGGCAGGTTTGTCTGCGGGTGGGATGTCTGTGTTGGTTGTGGTGATAGGGGTGGTGTCTAGTAGCTATTTACGAGTTGAAATAGATTCTTCATATCTTTGTAATGCGGGTCCTATTTTAGTTTGTAGTAGGACCTTTTGGTTTGTCTTATTGCGTATTTGTATTTTCTGTGTCCTTGTTTCCATGCATTGAGTGTATGTTCATCTTTTGTTTTTTTCCATGCTCATTCAAGTTTCCTGGATTGTGTTTTAAGTTTTTTTAATTCGTCATTGAACCATGGTATCGAGTTTTGCCTTCTTGATATTCTGGTCTTTAAGGGCGCTATTTCGTTTAGTACGCTTCTGCATCTGTCCTCCCAATGGTTGAGGTAGTGTATGGAGTCCGTGCATGCTTTCCTTTCGTTGTCATATATCAGTTGCCAGAATATTTGTGGATCTATTTTCCGTCTCTTGGTGTAGGTAGTGTGTACTGGTGTATGGTTTAGTCCCTTCTTCCGCCAGTCTAAGGATAGGTTTAGTTGTAGTGGTCCGTCCAAGGTGTTTCTCTCCATCCGATGTGGACAGTTTGTGTGATAGGAGGTCTAGTGTGTGTCCCTTGATGTGGGTAGCTTGAATGTGAGGCCAGTTGAGATACCCAGGACTGTAGGAAGTCTTTGCATTCATGTGCGTTGGTGGAGTTGGGGTCTTCTAGGTGAAGGTTTATGTCGCCTAGTATTACTATATTGGAGCTGTTTATACAAGTGTTTGAGATGAAGTCCGTGAAAGTAGGCTGGCTTTCGTCCAGTTTCCGGGCGGTCTGTAAATAGTACGCAGTTCAGATGATCAATCAAGGATTTGTTATGGATTCTGAATGGTGCAATTTCTAGTTGGGGGTGTTATGTCGGCGATGGTTTCAGTGGTGAATTGGGTTCGGTAGATTATTGCTATGCCTCCTCCTCTCTTTTCCGTTCTGGTCCAGTGAGTAATTTTGTAGCCTGGAGGACATAGTTCAAGGATTATGGGATCCTTTGATCATGAATCCATGTTCGTTGATGAAGATAAGATCGAGGTTTTCTGAGATGATCCAGTCTGATATTGTTGTTGTTTTGTTAACTACGGACCTGGCATTGATGTAGCCCACTTGGATATTTTGGTATGGGCTGCTAGGTTTGGTGATGTGTGGATTTTTAATAGTTGCTGTTCATTGGGTGGTGTGTGTTTGTTGTGATCTTTCCTTCCATTTTGTTGGTATTGTCCGTATTTAGATAGACTTCTTTAGTTTGATGGGTGTCAGTTTGGTGGTGTGGTGGAGTGTTTCATCAGCCTTCGGTGATTTTGTAGGATGGGTATAATATTATTTTCTGTAAGTGGGATGGATAATATTAGGTGGATCAGTGAGAAGGAATAGATTGTTAGGAGTATTTTGATTGTGTTCATTTGGTGTCAGTTTGGAATGTTAGGTTACTCACAGTTAGATTCTCGGGGGTGATGTCCTGGGCACAGAGTTCTGTTACTCCGGACGCTGTTCAATGGTTGGAGGCAGGAGGTTTCGTTAACAAGGGCGTTGTGCTGTTGGTTGGGGTAGGGTTGTAGGCTGGTTGTCCGGCAGGTGGCGGTCCTGGCAGCTGTTGAATAGTACGCTGAGTTTTTTGTGTATGTGTTGCTTCAGTGGCAGGAGGAGTCGAGGTGTTTTGCAAGAGGTCGCGTCGTTTTAGCAGATCGGGTCGTCGCTACTCCTGGGTGCTGGGGGTGGTGTAAAGCTAGATCTGCGGGATCCTCGCCGTCTTCTGGGTCGGGTACAAACTTAGAACTTGGACGCGTCTTGTATTTACGGCCACTGCTGCTTGCAGTACAACGCAGCGGTCATCAGTCATAGCCCGACGCTGCGATTCTCTATTCCCTTATTTGTGGGCCGTTGCTACTTACAGTATACTGCAGCGATCACCAGTCATAACCCAGCGTTGTGATTCTCTATTCCCTTCTTTCCGTGGCGAGTCTATGAGGGGTTAATCAAGGCGGTACAATAGATTGGAGTGAAAGCGAGGCCTATCTAGTCCATTATAGGTAATTGAGAATCGGGTTAGTCTCTGTTTCCACTCCCCCACGCTGCCGTCATCATTCTGTTCGTTCAAAACACAAGTTGACTCAAAGTGTGCATCAAAATTGGTCGTGACTCATCTGAACATATTTGGACCAATATTCAGACCACAACAACTTCCATGAAAACAAAGACATGGACTTGAAATTTTAACAAGCATTATGCTTGGCTGGACATAATACTGCCAGATTTGCAACTAACCAGCATCTATAACCACCCCTGCAGGATCTCTTCAAAGTTGGCACTGGCAGCGCAAATGGTAAAATATATCAAAGTTCAAAGCCAATTATTAAAAAAGAGTCTGCCTGAATCAGCTTGTGAACAGTATAATCTGAAAGAGAAAATTGTGCTCTACAACACTAATATGTTTTGTTTTGCATGCCACCATTAAGTAGCCATTTACTCAGGTCAAAGTATGTTATATTTTGTGTGCGCGATGTATTGCGTTGGTTCATGATGGCTGAGCAATTACTGGTTATCACATTGAAACCGATGTAACAAAAGAGAGGGAACAAAGTACAAACTAAAGTCCAAACAAAAAAAACAGCACCACGGGCCTTTAAAAATGGAACACAGTTCTTTAATGAATGAGCCTTGACAAAAGACCCGACACGGGCCGTGTTTCGGTGACTAGCACCTGCGTCAGGGTCTACATAGAATACAAAACATAGAAATAATATATTTTAAAAATGTTTTTTTAAATATAATGAGTAAAACCAAAGATGTTAGAAAACACCAGATATTGTTTGCAGCCTACAGTCTCAAACTATTCAAGAGATATTCAGAAAATTATATATAACTGGCATATCCTTGAAGAACACAGTTGCTTTCGAGATAAAAAAAAGTTACAATTGCACACACTAGAGGAGGAATTTAAAAGAAATTATTGCCCCATCTTCACTGCCTCAAACTAACAATGATCAACCGATTAGAACTGGATCATTTTGTTACTGGCCATCATCCATGCAGGGGTTGTTCGGTATGTCAGTTGTCAATGGATATTGTTTCCTTTGAACATCCACAGACTGGCAAAATGTATAAACTGCTGAACCACACTTATTGCAATACCACACATGCCGTATATGTTATTATGTGCCCTTGCTCATTACTTTACGTGGGTAAAACAAAGAGAAAAATCAAGACGCGCATAATTGAGCATAGGAGTAATATCAATCGGGGTAATCTCACTGCCCCACTTGTGCAACATTATATGGAACAATCGCATTCCCGTCTGATCTCCGGTTTTTTGTCTATCAAGTGGTTAAAAAGCCGTGGCGTGGTGGTGACCTTGATCTGCTTTTGTTACAACGAGAACAAAGAACTATTTTTGAATTTAATACAGTAACTCCTGCAGGACTTAATCTAGAGATAGACTTGTCTGTTTTTCAATGAATATTTAGACAATATGTTGTTTTCTTTCTTTTTAAACATTGGAAGGATGTTCTTTGCAGTTTATTTTAAGGAACATTTATATATGTGACTAATGGATGTATGATATGCTTGGTTTAAAGCATATATTTTTGATTGTTTGATGTCATGTATTTATGAACAAATGTTTCACACATGTACTCATTTGGTTTATGAACAAATGTTTCATATATGTACTTATTTAAGTTTAACACCTGATTGCATGGGTATATTCAACATAACATTATGATAAACTACAGATTTGTAATGCCACTCACGTTTCATTCTAGTTTTTAATGTTTTTAAGGTTTCAAAAAATGTTATTCATTAATTTTTTAATTCATTTTAATTCATTTTTTTAATAATCATTTCATATAGTAAATACATTAGAATATATTGGTACATTTAATGATAAACCATATGTTTGTAGTATTATTTAAGTTTATATTTAGAATTT
Organism: Microcaecilia unicolor; assembly: GCF_901765095.1. Lineage (NCBI taxonomy): Eukaryota > Metazoa > Chordata > Amphibia > Gymnophiona > Siphonopidae > Microcaecilia > Microcaecilia unicolor. The sequence goes on along the minus strand of NC_044040.1, from coordinate 94,195,359 downwards.
AATAATTAATTATAAATGCAATTTATAGACTCATAAGGTAGATAATAATGGCACAATATAAACATACAATTATAAGAATGAAGTGCTGTTTAAGCTCAATTTTAGCATTTATAAGCTTTTTTAATGACATAATAAAATAGTATATGAACAGTTCAATTTAAAATATAATTGACAGTAAATAGATTAAAATTGGGGTATGGTAAGTTCATATTTGTTCAGAAAATCTTTTTAAATTTGGTCATTTATTATTTGATAAATATTCAATTTAAGAGTAGATAAAAAATTGGCATATGAACAGTTAATTGAAGACACAATTTATAGATTTGCTAAATAGATTAAAATTGCAATATAGTTAGTCAATTGTTTTGATAATTACTCAATATCCTGTCATTTTATATATATTTTAAATAAATGGATATTTTAACAATGTAGGCTTTAGGACCTAGTAAATGATTCCTGCATATCTGCAGGCTTTTAGACCCAGTAACCACCTAAACTCATTTGATAGGATAAAGGTTAATGCTTTGTGAAGATCAGGTGTTTTCAGTTAAGTTAATTAAAAAATGTTTCCACCCTGTGTGACGTGGTATTAAAAGCAGAGCCTTTTGAGAGCACAGCTTTTCATCCATTTTGATACAGAAAGTGAAAGTGCCCTTGGTGCTTTGTAGCTTTTACTACATGAGACGTGGGGGTAAGTTTTTGTCATGACAATAAATTGTAGGAAGTTTCTAAGTTAGGCACTATAGTATTTGCTGCCTCGTGATTTGACAACTTTTATCAATTACACAATCCTCTTGGTAATGTCTGTGGCATTATGGTTTGTTATACTTATTGAAACCCTTCTGTTTGGCAATACAGTCTGAGGTATACAGATTTTTTTCTTTTGACACTTGAGTTAAAATGAAAGTCAGTATCGCCATAGGGGCCACGCCCGATAGCCATGCAGTAACAGCCATGGGTGGGTATCTTTACTGCAGGATCTCAAGTCTGACTGTGGGTTTCTTTACTGTAGGATCCCAAGCCTGATTGTGTGTTTCTTTACTGCAGGTTCCCAAGCCTGCCTTCTTCAGTTACTTCACTGCAGGCTCCCAAGCCTGCCTTCTTCAGTTATTTCACTATAGGTTCCCAAGCCTGCCTTCTTCAGTTACTTCATCATTCTGAAAGCATCATTGATCTGCAAGAGAACGGTTTCAGGGAAACTATATTGCCAACCAGATGATGTCACTGATGGAGCTGAAATAACAGCAATGATAAGTTGTTCTGGGATCCAGCAAGTATCACGTCTTACCATCCAATAAAATGAAGTAGCAGGACCAAGAGGATGCATAAGCTTATGAAAGCATCTTTTTGTTCAACTGATGTTTTCACAAACGTTTCCAATCCACCATAACAGCCCACAGTAAACGATTGGACAATCAACGAATAAAATACGAATGAATAAATAATTATATCAATACTGCGACTATTAAGACTCAATTTCCTAGAAATGAAGAAAAATTAGCGCATCAAGCGTACTAAATATAACATACTTTGACCTGAGTAAATGGCTACTTAATGGTGGCATTGCAAAACAAAAACATATCAGTGTTGTAGAGCACAATTTTCTCTTTCAGATGATACTGTTCATAAGCTGATTCAGGCAGACTCTTTTTTAATAATTGGCTTTGAACTTTGGTGTATTTTACCATTTGCGCTGACAGTGCCAGCTTTGAAGAGATCCTGCAGGGCGGTTATAGATGCTGGTTAGTTGCAAATCTGGCAGTATTATGTCCTGCACAAGCATAATGCTTGTTCAAAATTTCAAGTCCGTATCTTTGTTTGCATGGAGGTTGTTGCGGTCTGAATATTGGTCCAAATATGTTCCGATGAGTCACGACCAATTTTGACGCACACTTTGAGTCAACTTGTTTGACTGGATTTTGCATCCATAATGTTAAAATGTATTTCATCGGAATTAGCATCAAAAACTGTACAGGATTTGAATTTTTTAGCCATTCTTATAAATGTGTTTGGATTTTATTAAACCCCCAAAATGGCATTTTGGTAAATGTTGCGAGCTCATGGACTGACAACCTTTCAGAAAAAGGGGTCCAGATCTGTAACTATTGCAGTTAGAGACCTCAAATTTTGGGAAACTTCATTTAACACCTGACTCGCGCAACAGATAACATTTGAACAAAATTGGAGACATGATGGTGGGAAGGTTTAGACCACTTGGCATGGAATTAACCAGCAAACAGACCTGTGAGCTTCTGCGTCCACATTGTCGCTCTTTATTATCAGGTGGGGCCGGGCTGGTGAAGGAGCAGCTCAGGTGGACCCGTGCGGTCTCCGGTCCGGGTGGCGACAGGTCGCTTGTCGGCCCCCCTCTGCCCGTGCCTGATCAGCTCTCTTGGGCATCCTGACTACAGGCCGGTGTCGGGCAGCAGGTGGACTCGCACGACTCCGCTCCGAGTGGCAGCGGTTTGCTCGCCGATCGCGGAGCGCCCTCCTTACGGCTTGATCTGGCTCACCCTGTCGTCCCCTGTCTACCGAGACGTTTGGTCTCTCGTTTGGTGGGTGGGGGTTGAGCTGGCGCCCGGCAGATCCACGTGGGCTTTTAGATACACGGCCAGATGCCGTCCGCTGTTCCACCGGGACTCGTCCTTTGCACCGCCAGTCTCACCCTCAGCTCCGCGGCCTCGCCAGATGGGTACAACTCGTCCAGGTCGGGGGTCGGTTAGCACTCTGTCCTCGAGCCTGGAGCTTGCGCGGACCCAACCTATATGGACGCCATCTTTATTTAGAAGTCAGTACATCTTTGTTCAGCAAAAACCACAAACATATGGTTAGCACAAGCAGAACTTACTGTTTGACCACTCCAAACAACTGAATTGCGGAAGTCCATTCTTCCATATTTTTGCCTGAGATAGAAACACCATACAATGAGACACTCCTCTTAACTTTTTAAAACAGACCCAACACAACACCCCCCCCCTCCCTCCTGCCCCCACTCCTACCCCCTAGGATGAGCATATCCGTCAACAAACAATCTCATGTCAACCTGAGTTGATTCCCCCCCCCTTTTTTTTTTTAAATATACTATTAGGTAGCTATTCTACACATTATACAGAGCACACTTGTATAAAAGGGGTCCATATATGTTCCCATCTCGCATGAGTTCGTCTCCTAACCGCAGTCAATCTCTCCATGTTACAAATGTATCATAATTTAGAAATCCAACCCATCAAGGGGGGCACAATTTTTCTTTAACTGTTACATTACACACACAAGCCCGAAGTCACCTAATTTTATTTTTGCAACTGTGCAAAATGGGGAACAGTATTTTTTTTTCAATTAGAGCCGTTAAGTCACAAAACTGCAACTATCAAAATATATTCTCAAAGGGCTCCTTTTACAAAGCTGTGGTAAAAAGTGGCCTGCGATAATGTGGGCATGTCTTTTTACCACATTTTACCATAGCTGGGAAAAAGGCCATTTTTTAATGGGCTAGGAAATGGCTACACGCAAAAATTAAAACTAGTGCACACTTATTTACGGCCTGAGTCCTTATGACAGCCATTGATGTAGCGGTAAAGGCTCATGTGCTACCCACGCAGTAATCATGCAGTGCGCGCCAATGTGGCCTCACTGCCAATTACTGCCAGGCACACACGCTACCCCAGTGGTAGTGCCAATTTTGCACGTGCTACCTGCATGTTAGCACTCCCGAGGCTTTGTAAAAGGGCCCCATAGAAATCTGTGCTTGATATTACTTTTTTTAAACTTCTATTCTTTGAAAACCACAGACTGCATGGTATAGTGGTCATTTGATAAACTGAAAACTAGAACTCACTGCTGCTGGAATTCGGAATGTGTCACCATTGAGACCCAATGCCACCAAACAGACAAAGGCTAAGCCTTGCTCCATCTCATCACTCCTTTGCTATTTCCTGCGCTCGAAGAAACACTTTTCCCAGAAATGCAAAAAAAAAAGGCAGGGGAGAGGGTAAGGAGGTAGAGATGAAAACCCATTAAGTGTCTGGTGTGTCCAGTATCTATTGTAAAAGGCAGATATTTACTGTATAGGCACTGCATTACACACATTGTGTATGCTTCTTTGTTATCAGGCACTGCAACGCCGGCCCAAAAAAACCCCACTATTTCCCTCCCGATCCATACTACCTCTGATTTGACCCCCAATCTAATCATCCCTCAAGCAGACCTACCTCAAATCTGATCACCTCAAAAGCAGGCCCCTCCCACCTGAAAGTTCTACCCCATCCCTTCACAAAACCCCACCCCTTCACACAAATCTGACATTTCCTCCACCCACCCCCTACCCCCAACTAGGGTTACCATATGGCTCCAGAAAAAGGAGGACACATTGATCCAGTCCAGGTTTTGCTTCCATTAAAAGCAATGGAAGTAAAATCCAGACTGGCTCAATCTGTCCTCCTTTTCTGGAGCCATATCATAACCCTACCCCCGACCACCTGAGAGCCCACTGGACTTTCCTAGGGTAATCCCTGATGGGCTACAGTGCTTGCTGGCTCCTTGAAAATAAACTGAAATGTAATACATCAAAATCAAATGTCATTATTCTCTTCCCATGCTTCAGTTAACCTCAATTGACTCCATGAATACGTGGTACTCATCTCCCACTACAGGATTCTGTGAAGATACTAACTCTTCCCTCACTTTTCAATCTCATAACTCAGCTGTAGTATCTAAATGCTATTTCATTCTTCACCACAGACACTCTGTACATTCTTGAACATTCCTTTCTTCAGTTGCTTATTCTGATACTGATTATCTCTCAGCTAGACTACAAATATTCTCTATAATCTTGGTTTACTGCTTGTTCAGCTTTGCAGTCTACAGTTAATTCAAAATACATCTATGAGACTTGTTTAGTTGCAGAAATATGATCATATTGCTCCTTCTTTATTTCTGAGCACTGGCTTCTAGTTGCCTATAGGATTCCTTTTAAGGTCTGGTCAATGACACCTTCAAGCATGCTGTAGTAACACCACTCCTCACAAAACCATCACTTGACCCTACCTGTCCCTCCAACTACTGCCCAATTTCCCTCCTACCCTTCCTTTACAAGATACTTGAACGTGCCGTTCATAGCTATTGCCTTGATTTTCTCTCCTCTCATGCCATCCTCGATCTGCTTCAATCCGGCTTTCGCCCCCTACACTCGACAGAAACGGCACTATCTGAAGTCTGCAATGACCTGTTCCTTGCCAAATCCAAAGGCCACTACTCCATCCTCATCCTCCTCGACCTATCCGCCGCTTTTTGACACTGTCAATGACAATTCACTTCTTGCCACACTGTCCTCATTTGGGTTCCAGGGCTCTGTCCTCTCCTGGTTCTCCTCTTATCTCTCCCACCGTACCTTCAGAGTACATTCTCATGGTTCTTCATCCACCCCCATCCCGCTCTCTGTTGGAGTTTCTCAGGGATCTGTCCTTGGTCCCCTTCTTTTTTCAATCTACACCTCTTCCCTGGGCTCCCTGATCTCATCTCATGGTTTCCAATATCATCTTTATGCCGACGACACCCAGCTTTATCTCTCCACACCAGACATCACTGCGGAAACCCAGGCCAAGGTATCGGCCTGCTTATCTGACATTGCTGCCTGGATGTCCAACCGCAACCTGAAACTGAACATGGCCAAGACCGAGCTTATTGTCTTCCCACCCAAACCCACTTCTCCTCTCCCTCCACTCTCTATCTCAGTTGATAACACCCTCATCCTCCCCGTCTCATCTGCCCGCAACCTCAGAGTCATCTTCGACTCCTCCCGCTCCTTCTCTGTGCATATCCAGCAGATAGCCAAGACCTGTTGCATCTTCCTCTATAACATTAGCAAAATTCGCCCTTTCCTCTCCGAGCACACCACACGAACTCTCATCCACTCTCTCATTACCTCTCGCCTTGACTACTGCAACCTACTCCTCACTGGCCTCCCACTTAGCCATCTATCCCCCCTTTAGTCCGTTCAGAACTCTGCTGCACGTCTTATCTTCCGCCTGGACCGATATACTCATATCACCCTTCTCCTCAAGTCACTGCAATAGCTTCCGATTAGGTACCGCATACAGTTCAAGCTTTCTCCTACTAACCTACAAATGCACTCGATCTGCAGCCCCTCCCTACCTCTCTACCCTCATCTCCCCCTACGTTCCTACCTCTCAAGACAAATCCCTCCTTTCAGTAACCTTCTCCACCACCGCCAACTCCAGGCTCCGCCCTTTCTGCCTCACCTCACCCCATGCTTGGATAAACTCCCTGAGCCCATTTGCCAGGCCCCCTCCCTGCCCATCTTCAAATCCTTGCTCAAAGCCCACCCTCTTCAATGTCGCCTTCAGCACCTAACCACCATACTTCTATTCAGGAAATCTAGACTGCCCCAACTTGACATTTCGTCCTTTAGATTGTAAGCTCCATTGAGCAGGGACTGTCCTTCTTTGTTAAACTGTACAGCGCTGCGTAACCCTAGTAGCGCTCTAGAAATGTTAAGTAGTAGTAGTAGGCTCTGGATAGACGTTTACCTCCATATGCGCCCGGTATAAGAGGCTTGGGGAGGCTTAGCGCAACAAGCAACAGGGGATCTGAGAGACCCTACCTTCTTTGCAGTAGTTTCTCCCGTCTTTTCTCCTCTGTTCTTTGCAGCGCCGCGGGTTTCTACTCTCCCCCCCCCCCCCCGACTACTCTCACTTCAGGTCTGGCATCTCTCTTTCTCCCTTAATCGCTACCAGTAGCAGTACTGTAGCGATTACAGCAATGTGCTTCAGCGCCTCAGCCTTCCCTTCTACGTCTCCTCCCATCTCATTTGATGCAACTTCCTGTTCCGCAAAGGCGGGAATGCGTGGGACCCATCATAGTAGGGAAGGCTGGCTGAGTGGCTGAGCATGAATGCTGTTCCCATACATTGGGCTTGAATCAAATTCAAAGGAAAATTGTGGCATGTTGGATTTCAGGAGAGACGCTGAGGCAGATTGCTGATCTCCCTACAGTACCGCTACTGGTAGCAGCATCGGTGGTCAACTTCAAGGCAAGTAGAACACAAGGGATCACTGGGCCATGGATAGGTCAGGAAAGGGAAAGATGCCAGAACCGCAATGGGGGGAGGGGAGAGACACAAGACCTGGCTGCAGGAATGATGGAGACTGGAGGGAAAGAGGTGTAGTGTAGGTGCTGCTCTGCTGGACCATGGGGGGAGGGGGGACTTGGACAGATAGAAAGTGCTGGAGGGGGAGGGGAATAATAAATGTCAACCAGCTGGTGGGGAGGAGAGAGGAAGCGTGACTCACAGGAGGAAGCCGGAACCACTGGGAAAGGACTGAAGATCAAGATTGGTAAGTGTTCTCAGCTACAAATAAGAACTGTGCTGCAGGTTATATAAGTCAAAATAAAAATAAATATTTTGTTTCATGCAGATCTCTTTTGTTTAAACATAACTAAATGGGCTATAAGCCCCTAATGCAGTCCATTGGTTTTCTTATATTTGTTTGTGTGATGACTTATACTGTTCCAAAATTGAAATTTGAAAACTCTTATCTCTATCTGGTCGTTAATAAAAGGAGCTCATTGTGAACACTATCCACCCTAAAAAGATGTTTTGTGGCTGTACATGAGAATTGTGATATGATCCTTTGTTTCATATTGTTGACGGTCTGTGTATTCCTTATGGGTGGTATATTGGTGTATTAGGGTCTGCCCAGTGTAATACTTATGGTACAATAAGGTTCTGAGTGTGTTTTTTGCACAAGTTTGTGCATAGCGTTTTGCAGTTGAGGGGCTGTTAGCCTTATTGAGGAGATAAACATCAACACTTTAATTTAATTTTAGTTTGTTATAACATCAGACACGGTTTAGTTTTAGAATATTTTGGAGGATCTGGTGTTGAATTGTTCCATAAATGTGTATGTGCATGTGGTTTAGTGTTGGTTAAGTGCTTGGATGTTACTTCACTAATGTGATCATTTCATTTTTGGATTTTCCATGGATGGAAATAGCAGTGTTTAATAATTGATAACATTTTTGAATAGTATACACTGGTTAGTATATGCTTTGAGCAACCACTTATTTTTTGACATATGATACATATCTAATATCTACATTTAATAAAAGGTATTAATTGTGACTATTTTATTTTTACTTATTTTTTTTCTGTGTGTTGTCAGACAATTATGGATGTAAGCCCCACCCCTAACCCCACCCCCTTTAGCCTCCCCAAAGAGTTGGGCCATTGACCGTCTATGTTTACCTCTATTGTTGGCATGGGCGTAGACTGGGGGGGGCGCGGGGCGCCACTGTTAATGCACCAAACAGGAAACACCTCGACTCCGTCCTTCGCTTCCCTGCTCTCAGCGTTCTGCCCGCCCGAAAAGAAATGACATCAGTGGAAGGCGGGACGCTGCTGATAGGGCAGAGAAGCAAAAAATGGAGTCGAGGTGCAGGTGCTTCCTGTTTGGTGCGTTACCGCCAGTTGGAGTTCGCATTCGCCACTCTGCTCTTCGCAGAATCGCGCCGGTAGTAGTGGAGTGAGCCAGCCACCAGTCCACACACAAGGAAGAAGGGAGTAGTAGGCGCCGCAAAGCCAGGTAAATGAAATGTTTCCACTCCCCCACGTAGCCAGCCGTCGCCGTTACCCACAGCAAAGTTGATGGTGTTTACTGGATATAAAACCACAGTGTAATGTAATGTAATGTAAAGCCAAAAGCTTCCCAGCAGTGGCTGGCCCCGTTCCCAGAAGCTGCTCTGTCTACTGGCCCTCCTGCCTGCAGTGTCTAAGCCAGTATTCAGCAGGAGATAACTGGGTAGGAGAAACAGGGGATAACTCCCAGCAGACTGCTAACTGTGCAGATATTCAGTGCTATCATAGTAACATAGTACATAGTAACATAGTAGATGACGGCAGAAAAAGACCTGCTCGGTCCATCCAGTCTGCCCAACAAGATAACTCATATGTGCTACTTTTTGTGTATACCCTACTTTGATTTGTACCTGTGCTCTTCAGGGCATAGACCGTATAAGTCTGCCCAGCACTATCCCCGCCTCCCAACCACCAGCCGTTTATTTAGCTGTTCACTCTTCTTTGCCATAAATTAACAGTATATTAAATTTGACTTTTACTTGCATTTGGCAAAAAGAAAGTAATTTACTGCTTCACAGGTGCTGAATATCTTTTGCTTTAATTTGCCTGTAAATTGTTTCAAAAATGATCATCACACTGACTTACAAGATTGCTAGTATAGTTGTGGTAGATCTAAATCATATTTATAAAGGTGTTCACTTTCACATTGTTCAGTACAAAACACCCTCATATACAGACCCACTCTCTTCCCAAATCTATACTTAAACAGCATAAAGTAAGTTAAATCACAGTTTGCTAGTAAATAAACAACCTCACCAAAAAAATGAACATGGGCTATGATAAAAGAACTGCTGTTCCCCTTCTATGCTCTTCTGTTTTTAAAAGGAAAGGAGACTTAATTTGGGAAGCAGTTCTGTGACCTCTGCTCAATGCTCACTGCATATTTTTATCAAAACATGAAGCTAAACAGATAGTGTGGAATGAACTTCTATATATGGATAGGACTTATTCCGTTATGACTTTTATATTTTCTTACATATGATGAAATTCATATGGAATATTAAAAAAAAAATATGTATCTGGCTAGGTACCAGTATTGAACATTCAGCTATAATTCAGCCGGCAGCAGCCATCATTTAAAAAAACATTGACTGCCTTTGGCTGAATTCCCCCGGGTTTTTTTTTACTGCAGCCTCCCTTAATCTCTACCAGGGAGCATTCCCTACCAAAAACAAAAAAAAAGCATTACATTTGCATAACTTGAATTCTCTTGGAGCATATTCCTAGGTAAATATTCTCTCATTCAGTTGCTTAAAAAAGTATATGATTGAAAACTGGCCTAACCAGTTTAATGCCTTCACCAAGTATCACATGGGGACATGGAGGGATGCTGGATTGAAGTAAGGGAAGGAGGATATGCTGGACAGAAGAGGGTGAGAGAAAGAGAATATACTGGTCAGAGGAGTGAAAATAGGGAGAGAGGGTGCTGTATAGAAGGGAGGAAATAGAAAGAGAGGGTGCTGGAAGAGGGGAGAATTAGCAAAAAAAACCAGGAATAACAGGATGAAGATTGGGGTGAGGGACACATTGAGGGCAGATACTGAAACTCGAGGAAGGGTAGGGACAGGGCTACTGCATAAAACAGAAGACACTGGAACCAAAGTAAATAGAAAAACTAAATGATGAGACAACAAAGGTAGAAAAAAGTATTTTATTCAGAATTTATTAATTGGAATATGTCAGCTTTTGGAAATGTGCATCTGTGATATTTTACATGTAAGTTTCAATTTTTCTGGTATTGCTGCATGCTGAGTCTGTCCTTGGAATTAGTGCTGTTATGGTTTAGTGAGAATATGAGTGTGTTTTTGCACAAGTTTGTGTATAGCGTTTTGCAGTGGAGAGATTGTGTGTTGGCCTTACTGAGGTGGCACCAAAACATCAGAAAGGATGTAGAGCCTAAATCATGACACACTACCTCTTGAAGGATCTACATATAGAGCCTATGCATTTCTAAGGTCAACACTAGCATGGAATGGGAAAGGGGGTAGGGAAATACTACTGGAGATGAAGAGGGAGTGCTGGGTAAGGAGGAAAGAAGGAAGGAAGGAAGGAAGGAAGGGAGAAAGAGCTGGCTTGATATCTCATACATATTCATTATGGTTATTCCCAAAAAAAGCCAGCTCTTTCCCTTCCTTCCTCCATATTAGCATATTCATTTGCATATGTATATGTGCAAATGAATATGCTAATATGCTCCGCCCCATCCTTTGCCCCCCCAAATGAAACAGTCAAACTACGCCTATGCTTCTTGGCCTCTGTTCTTACACCATACTGTCCACAAAGACATCTTCGTTCATCTCAACAGCGCTTTTTAGTCATTCCTTCTTACCATCAGGTGTGTCATGAAGACTGTCTGCTGGTGGTAGTAGAAGACTACCATTGGGGATCAGCAGCAACATTTTATACTCAGTGCCAGATGGGGCGGAAGCAGAGGGTGACCGCTCTCGCCTCATTTGTCTCGGTGCAAAATGGCACCACCAACCCTTACTGGTAGTGCCACAAAAGGTACCTCTAGGGGTCAGTGGAGCCATTTTGCACCCAGAGCCAGGCAGGGCAGGAGCAGAGGGGAACTGCTCTGGCCCTGATCATCTAGACCACCAGGGAATGCTCAGGTAAGTCCTATGGGTTCACTGGGGGTCAGGGGTGGGGAGAGGGTCAAGTTTATGTGAGGAGAGGGGCATTGTGGTAGGGCAGGGCTTTAGTACAACTTAACAATTTGGGTGCAAGAGTCCTGCTCTCTGGGACACATGGGGTAGGCACATTTTAGGGAGGATCAGATCAAGCTTGTGTGGAAGGGGGAGGCCAGTGTGGTGATTGGACAGTGCTGTCAATTGCAAAGAGAAAGGGAGTGACTGTTCTGGCTGCCAGAAGACCTCTTCAGCTGGCAAGGTTTGGGGATTCCCGCCAACCACAACAAGGTTGCCAGAATTTTGAGTGGGATCAGGCCCAATGTGGAGATGCTACATGTCTGTGGGCTGGGCATCGATGTTCAGTGCCACTTAATGGGCATTGCTGTTGAATATTGGCTCTGACGGGCCATTTTTCAAGTGGGCTGAAGATTGGAGTTCCAGAGGTGGAGTTGGGGAGGAGCCGGTAGTTATGTGTGTGCCAGCAATATTCAGTGCCATTATCCACATAGCTACATGACCAAATAGGACTGGAACATAGCAATCCTAACTCTGGTCACGTAGTTACGTGAGTGCTGGCACTAAATATCGGTTGACACCTGCATAACTACCGGGTTGCAGCCTGAAGCTGCTTAACTGTTCCCCTGCCTCCTCTCCCATCCCCGTTGTGATCTCATCCCCCCTAGGTATAGTTGTATCCCCCTCCCTCTCACCCTCCCCAGAAAGACTACCACTAGAGGTCACAGCAGTCATACTTAGTTGGAGTTGCAAGAGGCAGGAGTGTGTGACTGACTGTTCATGTGTCCTTTAGATTGTAAGCTCTTTGAGCAGGGACTGTCCTTCTATGTTAAATTGTACAGCGCTGCGTAACCCTAGTAGCGCTTTAGAAATGTTAAGTAGTAGTAGTAGTAGTAGTGTGTGTGTGGGGAGGGTTGCTCCTGCTCCAAACACCATTAGACCACCCGGCCTCTTCTGGGTGGGGCCTGCTATAACTTGTGATGGAGTTGGCCTTCGCTGGGGTGGGTCAGGAAGGAGGGGGGTCGGCCTTTGCTTGGGGGGGGGGGGGGGGGTAGCGAGAGGATGGAAGGGATGAACTGTTGACTGCACTTATGTGGGGTTCATATTTAGCTGGGACCTGCATAAGTATCTTTGATTGCCACCAGCTAAATATTGATTAGACTTTTTATTTTTTTCAGAGCAGCTGTAAATCTGCATATGAATACTGAGAAAATGCTTGAGCTTTATGTGCCTGTTTTATAAAGGCACATAGACACTTACTTTACCTTTATATAATAGGCTTCATAAACTTTTCACGTTGGTGCTCTCTTATAAAATTACTCCCATATGTCTCACTACAGACCTGCATACATCTTAAATGCATTATTCAAATCAATAATAATATTAATAATAATCGATACAAGACCTTACTCACCATCAAGGAAGTACCAATGGGGAGAGAGCTTCTGGGAAGAGAGTAAACTGGACAAGGAGCTTTCATGTTCCTGCAGAAAAAAAACAAAACAATGATTTTATTAGAGGAAACCTGGATTATATACAGATCAATATTCAGTAAGTGGGATTTGAGTTCCCCCTCGAAGATAATTGAATTTTTATTTCTATGGATATGCCAGAGGTTAGACACCAAGCCCGCAATAGTCTCCCTAAATTTTAGGGCCTTTTTACTAAGCCGCGGTAGGGCTAATGTGTGGGTAGTGTGTGTCAGATCAGCACTACCGCTGAGGTAGTGTGGGCGCCCGGCGGTAATTTCAAAGTTAGAATGTGCTTCTTCCCACGGTAGAAGTTTTTCAATTTTCTACCATGGGGGGCGTTCCCAGAGGTAATCAGCAGCACGGCCACATTGGTACGAGAGTAAATAGATGGCGGTAAGGGCTCAGGCAGTAAATAGTCATGCACTACTTTTAATTTTTGCACAAGGCCATTTTCTGCCCCATTAAAAAAGGCCTTTTTACCCACTGTGGTAAAAAATGGTCCAGCGCGTGCCAATTTCACACATCCACACTACTGCAGGCCACTTTTTAATTACAGCTTAGTAAAAGGGCTCCTTACACTCCTAAAATTAGGATGTTCAGCATTTTCTGAATATGGTGGCCTAATGCCCTGGGATCCTCCATCCCTCCTGTTTAAAAATACTGAGAGTAATATTCAGCTGCAACTGTCAGCATTTTCTTGAACACAGACTGCCCTCACAAATGTATGTTTGGATATTCAATGCTGGGCCAGTTCTTCTATGGTTCTAGACCACCTGACCACATTACTCTGATCCACTATCCTTCTGTAGATCGAACTACTCATAGTCATTATTCTTTAAATTTAGCTCTTCATCCAGTGAATAAAATTCAATATAACTTTATAGTTCCTTTAGCTATTCCGCAGTCATATTGTGGAACTCAATTCCTATTCAACTCCAGGTGATTTCAGACTACTATCAGTTTAGGAAGTTTTTAAAAACTTTTTTATTTAATAAATATTTTGAAGTGTGATGAGTTAACTGGTTTAAAAGAGGCTGTTATTCGATTAACTCATGCTGACCGAACCCAAGGGAATATTCAGAAGTACTTACCTGAAAAGTGACGCAGAATTACCCCTCCAACTGCTAAATCCAAAACGACTGTTCTTTGGTGATCCAGGGGTGGAGTCGGGGCAGAGTCAGCACTTCACTGAATAAGTACCAATATTCAGGCCTTAAATGGTTACATTAACCAGCTAAATAGGACTACATAAATAGCAGCCCTATCTTTGTCCAGTTTAACCCATTAAGGGCTGAATATTGGTACATATTCACTTAAGTGCCTGGTAATTAATGTTGGTATTCTATTCTATTCCAGTTTTTCCCGCTAATTTCACTCAAAGGATCAAAGCGGGTTACAACATGTAATCATTTCACTAATTTGTCAACCCCATGTTACAACAGGGCAACCAAGTTAACAGGGCAGGAAGGCAGCTATATTTTGTTTATTTTATAAAGATACGTAGAGTGTATTTTCAAAGCGCTTAGACTTACAAAGTTATGTGGAGGGCAGGGGCCCCAACCCCGCCAGCAGAGGTCCGCTTCCTCCTGCCGCTGCCTTTAAAATATTCCTTCGGCTGGCGAGGGACCCCAACCCCGCCAGCCGAGCCGAGGTCTTTTAAAGTCATTTTTCATCCTCCGGAGTCCGTGCTGTTCAAAGCTGCTCCTTTCGGAGTCTGACGTCGCTGGTGGAGGGGCATTTTTGATATGATGTCTGTATTGGACTTTGGATGTTTTGCGCTAAATGTCCCAAATCTGAATAGCAAATGTAACCATTTTCGAAAAAAGAAAGTGCCTATTTTTTTTTTCAAAAACACCATTTCAAACACGATTTTGTGCTTTGTGCATTTATCCTTTTAGACCATTTTGAGGGGGGGGGGGGGGGGAGCTAAAAACGCACAAAAATCAAGCATTGGGATGTAGGAGGGGGCCAGCATTTTTAGCAGACTAGTCCCCCAGACATCCCAGGACAGCAATGGGCATCTTAAGGGATACTGCTATGGACTTCATATAAATGCTTCCAGGTACACATCTCACCGTTGCTCCCTTGTCTGCCGAGTCCTGTAAAACCCACCCAAAATCCACTACCCCAGTGGCGTAGGAAGGGTTGGGGCGGTCCACCCCGGGTGCACACTGCTGGAGGGTGCAGAGAGCAGCCACGCGCCTGTCGGCTCTGCTGGTTCCTGCTCCCTCTGCCCCGGAACAGGTTACTTCCTGTTCCGGAGCAGAGAGCCAGTGGAGCCGACAGGCGTGCGGCTGCTCTCTGCACCCTCCAGCAGGAAAGAATGCACCGGGGGGGGGGGGGGGCTCTTGCACCGGGGAGGGGGGTGTCATTGCGCCGGGGGGGGGGGGGGGGTGTTGTGCTACACCCTATGGGGGCAGATGCCGGCGATCCGCCCCGGGTGGCAGCCGACCTAGGATCGCCACTGACTACCCAAACTGTACACCACTACAATGTGGGTGAAGGGGTCACCAATATGTGGGTACAGTGGGTTTTTAGTGAGTTTTGGAGGGCTCACAATTTCCACCACAAGTGTAACAGGTAGGGGGAGGTAGGGGCCTGGGTCCACCTGTCTACAGTGCATGCACCCACCACTAGACTACTCCATGGACCTGCATGCTGCTCTAAAAGACCTGGCTATAACATCTGAAGCTGTCATTGAGGCTGGTGAGTACTATTTTTATTCACAGTTTTTGGGGGTGGGAGGGGGTCAGTGACCTCTGGGGGAGTACGTGGAATTATCCATGACCCTTCAGTGGTTATCTGGTCATTTAGGGCACTTTGTGTGAGATCAAGTTGAAGTTTTCACCCTTTACATTTTAGTTTTGTTCCATTATGGCTGTAAAACGTCCCAAGTGTTTGGCACACCCTAATCCTGCCTTTGAAAACCCCCCCCCCCCCCCCCCCAACTTGCCCCCTTGTGATCTGGACGCAGTGCAGATGAATTGCACAGATAAACATCTGCAAAATAGGTTTCGAAAATACCAATTTGGACATTTTGTGAATAAATTTGTCCAAATGCTGCTTTATGACACTTTTTGGACATTTTTCTCTTTTGAAAATGAACCTCATAGAAACCTATGGAACTTAGTAAGTCTAAGTGCTTTGAAAATAGCCCCATAAGTTCCTATGTGTCATAATAAAATACTTGCAGAAAACAGTGGAGGTGACCAGTGAGATCAATGGTGTATGGCTGGCTTTTATTAGTTGTTTCAACAGTGACTCAACAGGGGCCGTGTTTCAGCAGTATGGCCTGCATCAAGAGTCTGCATTCATGTCTGTGTGGTAATTACAAAACACCATGTAGATCCAAAAACAACAATTGTACTATCATACACCAATGCGTCAGAGGCGTAGCCAGACAACAGAGTTTGGGTGGGCCTAGGCAAGAAGTGGGCGGGCACCAAGTGTTCCCTTCACCCCCCCCCCCCCCCCCCCACCAAAAAAATACTCTCTCAGCTGGTGAAAAAACGCTCCTTTCCACCTTGGCAGTCTGTAGCAGGCATGCACTAAAAGCTGAGCATGCGCAGGTGCCGGTATTGTGGACAGTAGCATTTTTGTTACCATCAGGGGGGAAGTCTTCAGCTGGCGGAGCTTGGGATCCACATCAGCTACCGCTAAACGTGTGCTAATGTTGGGTGGGCCTGAGCCCTAACGTGGGTAGGCCCCGGCCCACCCAGGCCCACCTGTGGCTACGCCACTGCAATGCGTTATCAAGGTACTAGATGGAATGAATGTGTGTTTCTTGCATCGTCAGCTGAGTTTTGAATGCAGTTTATCAGCAATAGAGAAACTTTTTTTGAAAGACCATTTTCTGCATCCAATGCTCTTTCACTTAATTGTACCAATAGTTTTTATTACATTTAGTATTGTCTCCATAAATCACTTGTTTTTTCACGTGTCCATCACAAGCACAGCACTAAATACAATTTTCTATTTTTGACATACTCGCTGATTGAGTACATTGTTTTTCCTGTGCCTCCCAATCTTCCTTGTTTATGTTTCCTGTCACTATTGTATTGTCAGATACACCTAGCACTTTCAGCATGTTTATTATTATTCTGCTTCACTCGCACTTGCACTTTAACCCCTGTGTACTTAACACTTAATAGCGCAGCACTTTAGTCATTTGGAGGGGCATAATCGAACGGGGGCGCCCATCTATAAGGGTGGCCATCTCTAATGACGGCCCCGTTAAGCAGCGTACCCGACTGTATTATCAAAACAAGATGGCCGGCCATCTCTCGTTTTGATAATACGGTCGGGGCCGGCCAAATCTCAACATTTGAGTCGCCCTTAGAGATCGCCGGCGTTAGAGGTGGCCGGCATTGGTTTTCGCCCGATAATGGAAACTAATGGCGGCCATCTCAAACCTGGCCAAATCCAAGCCATTTGGTCATGGGAGGAGCCAGCATTTGTAGTGCACTGGTCCCCCTCACATGCCAGGACACCAACCGGGCACCTTAGGGGGCACTGCAGTGGACTTCACAAATTGATCCCAGGTGCATAGCTCCCTTACCTTGGGTGCTGAGCCCCCCAAAACCCACTACCCACAACTGTACAACACTACCATAGCCCTTAAAGGGTAACGGGGGCACCTACATGTGGGTACAATGGGTTTTGGGTAGGTTTTGGAGGGCTCCCATTTACCACCACAAGTGTAACTGGTAAGGGGGGATGGGCCTGGGTCCGCCTGCCTGAAATGCACTGCAGTACCCACTAAAAACTGCTCCAGGGACCTGCATAGTACTGTGATGGAGCTGGGTATGACATTTGAGACTGGCATAGAGGCTGGCAAAAAAATGTTTATTAACTTTTTTTTTGGGTGGGAGGGGGTTGGAGACCACTGGAGGAGTAAGGGGAGGTGATCCCCGATTCCTTCCGGTGGTCATCTGGTCAGTTTGGGCACCTTTTCGAGACTTGGTCGTGAACAAAAAGGGACCAAGTAAAGTCGGCCAAATGCTCGTCAGGGCCGGCCTTCTTTTTTCCATTATCGGCCGAGGCCAGCCATCTCTTAACCACGCCCCCGTCCCGCCTTCAGTACACTGCTGACACGCCCCCTTGAACTTTGGCCAGCCGTGCGACGAAAAGCAATTGAAGCCGGCCAAAATCGGCTTTCGATTATACCGATTTGGCCGGCCTTAGGAGAAGGCCGGCCATCTCCCGATTTGTGTGAGAAGATGGTCGCCCTTCTCCTTCGAAAATAATGGCACATTTGCACCCATTTTTCACTTCATTACATATTCCCTCCATTTATTTAATTGTGGATGTCTTTTTCAGACCACTACTTCTAATAAAGAGGGTTCTCCTCTTTTATAACTATTTGATACATTTAACCACAATCTACATTAATAGGTATGAGTAGCTTGCAGCTTCCACTTATCATTTTTATGTCAATTTTTATGACTGTTTATTTATGTGATGCAATTTATATGACTTTTTAATGTTTCTAATTTTTACTTTATCATTATTGTTTTATTGCATTATATTATTATTATTATTATTTGTTGCATTTGTATCCCACATTATCCCACCTCTTTGTGGGCTCAATGTGACTTACAATACATCATGAATCATGAGAATACATGAGAAAGTATACATTTAGTAATAACAGCAGAATTTTGGGTAATATGATAATGAAAGAACATGGTATTAAATTTAACAAGCAAACATAGTACATAAATACATAAGTACATAAGTACATAAGTAGTGCCATACTGGGAAAGACCAAAGGTCCATCTAGCCCAGCATCCTGTCACCGACAGTGGCCATCCAGGTCAAGGGCACCTGGCACGCTCCCCAAACGTAAAAACATTCCAGACAAGTTATACCTAAAAATGCGGAATTTTTTCCAAGTCCATTTAATAGCGGTCTTTAGGAATCTATCTAACCCCTTTTTAAACTCCGTCAAGCTAACCGCCCGTCACCACGTTCTCCGGCAACGAATTCCAGAGTCTAATTACACGTTGGGTGAAGAAAAATTTTCTCCGATTCGTTTTAAATTTACCACACTGTAGTTTCAACTCATGCCCTCTAGTCCTAGTATTTTTGGATAGCGTGAACAGTCGCTTCACATCCACCCGATCCATTCACTCATTATTTTATACACTTCTATCATATCTCCCCTCAGCGTCTCTTATAAAGAAAGTGAACATTTAATACTAGTGGAAGATCCTTGGGTAACATGATAATAGAAATAAGGTTAGTAGTTTGGCAAGCAGATATTGTAGGGGGAATTCTGGCTATGTGTCAGGAATTCATATTTGTTGATCATTGTTGTATGCCTTGTTGACATTTTTATATGTATGTTGCATTATATGTATGTATATTTATATATACTTTTTTTTTTGTCTAGACTCCTGACGCAGGCACTTTTGCCAAATAACGGACTGTGTTGGGTCCATTCAATAAAAATTGAGTTGACACCCCTTCTCTTACAGGCTCCTTTTACTTTTTTTTTTTTTTTTTGCTCTGGTTTGAGTATACTTTGAACTGCCTCTCTCTTGTGTTTTCTAGGACTCATGGTTACAGGCATTACAGCTGCTCAAGGGCAACTGTAAATATATGAGAACGTAGGAGTACCCTAATGGTTAGTGCAGTGTCCTGGGAACTTAGGGAACTGGGTTCAATTCTGACTGCAGTGCCATGTGACTCTGGGACTTGATATACTGCCTTTTCTGTGGTTTTTGCAACTACATTCAAAGTGGTTTTACATAGTATATAGAGGTACTTACTTTTGTACCTGGGGCAATGGATAATTAAGTGACTTGCCCAGAATCACAAGGAGCTGCAGTGGGAACTGAACCCAGTTCATCAGGATCAAAGTCCACTGCCCTAACCACTAGACTACTCCTCCAGTCCATTTAATCCTCCATTGCCCCAGATTGTGAACTCACATACATAACAGTGGATTGTCCTTGTGAAGGAGAAGTTAGCCTTTAATCAGTTTAGATTAGATCAGTTTAGACTGCTGTAAGTGTGTTTGGTGCATCTCTTTTGTATATGTTTCTGACTTGAATTACTTACTTTGGCATTAAGTGTTTCAATGTGTGTGTAAGCTTGGATGTCTGGCCCTTTCCTATGACTGGAGTACCTTTCTGTCTTTTAAAAGTTTTGCTTTTATTGTAAACTGCCCCAATTTGTCTACAGGTGGCAGTATATAAAAAAAAAAAAAAGATGACAAACAATTGATTTAGAAGCATAAAACTTATATAAATTTAGGCCTGCCAGTCATTTGCCTAGATTTATGAGCCTAATTTATAAGCTTAGTGCTAAGATCCTATGTTTTTTTTTCTCCACCCTAAATCCAACTCTGTTGCCACCTACCTTTTATGCTCCTAACTTTAGAAGTTTAGTATAAATCTGAATATAAATGTAGGTACTCAGCCCTGACAAATGTTCAAGTGGGCAATATTCAGCTGGCAGCGGTCAGCAATTTTTAAGCACTGAACATTGCTGGCTAAATTAGACCCAAATATTCAAAACCAAGCTATGTGTGGGCACCAGTACTGAATATCTGGGTATGACTGGACATGTGCTAACAACTGGGACTTATGCCTCTGGACTGCCCCTCTACTGCCCAGATTTGAATTGAAGCCTATATTCAGTAGCACAACTTGCTTAAGTGCCCCTTAATATAGGTAGCCATCCTGCTGAGTGCAATTAAAGCAGGCAGCAGCCTCTTCTGTCCACTTAAAACACTTTGAATCTTGATCCCCAAAGAGGCCAATTTAAGAACACAACTCCTAAAGTTAAGATCATAATTCCTTTAAATTATGGGCCCTATGGAGGTAATTCTATAAAGATGTATGCACATATAGTATTTTGGATGTTTAAATGCATACCTGAACACATATGTGCATAAATGACAATAATACAGTATGTGCTATTCTGTAAGTAGATGCATGTCTTTGAATAGGAAATACTTTGTAGGTGGGCAGAGTCTGAGCAGAGCATGGGTAGGGAGCATATCTATGCATGACCATTTACACCAGCTCTATAAAGAGCAGTTGGATATAGACATTCCAGTTTTCAACTTGTCCTACAATATTCTTTCAGATGTACAGATTCAGGTTTTGTGTAAAGGATAATAATTTGTTCAAACAGCTAAATATAACACCTTTCAGACTATAATAGACATTTTCAGATTCCCCAGAAGCTACAGATCATCCGGGCCTTCTCCAAAGACATGGTACCATATACAGATATTTCCATTGTCAAAAAAATGTCCTAGTGGATACCTCCAGGGCTGATGGATCCTCTTATACACATTTAATGATTGCATACATAATATTTCTCTGTTGGAGAAGAAGAGCAAACAGCACTTCTACAATCTGTCCCGAGAGGAGGATGGGGCAATCCGCGCATTAGCCAATAAACACGCCACTGTCATAAAGCCAGCGGATAAAGGTGGAGGAATTGTTGAACAAGATAGAGATGATTATGTCAGAGAAAGCCAAATACAACTTGCTGGCAAACAGTATTAAACCCTTTTGGACTCCAATCCTACCATTTCTTTACAGAAAGATATAGAAGAAGCAGTTGCTCTGGTATCATCTAGGGGTTTTCTTATAGCCAAGGAGAATGATTTTCTGTTAGTTCAACACCCTGTTTAACCGACCACATACACATTACTCAAGATTCACAAATCTACTGTGAATGCCCCTGAAAGACCTATCATCTCCAGGAAAGGGTCAGTACTTGAGCCTTTGTCCATCTTTGTGGACTTTTTCTCTACCCTTTTATCACCAAGATTGACTTCTACTTAAGAGATTCAGGGCATATGATCAATCTAATCTGGAGAACTTGATAGTAAACTTTCAGATATATTTCTAGTGGCATTCAATATCAATTCCCTACATACAAACATTCTTCAGTTAGAAGCACTCCAGGTTATAGAACAGCTTTACAGAATCATATATCCAACCGCTGTGTCCCCAATTAGTTTATCATTACACTTGCCATAATTGCTTTAACTAATAATTATTTCTATTTTCTAGACCTTTTACTTTCAGATCTGCAAAACAGCCATGGGGGCAGCTATGGCCCCCAATATAGTGAACCTGTATGTGGCTCATTTTGAGGAAGTACATCTATGCAATGATCCTTACAAACATAACATCATCTTTTACAGATGTTATATAGACAACATTTTTTTTACTGTGGTGTGGAGATCATAACAGCTTGAAGGAGTTTTTTACATAGCTCAACAGAAGAGATCCCCATTTGACATTTAAACTACAGTATGATGCACTCCAAATCAGTTTTTTGGACTTACAAATCTGTAAGAATATAAGAGTAGCCATACTGGGTCAGACCAATGGTCCATCTAGGCCAGTATCCTGTTTTCCAAACAGTGACCAAGCCAGGTCACAACTACTTGGCAGAAACTCAAATCGTGGCAACATTCTATACTACAAATCCCAGGGCAAGCACTTGCTTCCCATGTCTGTCTCAATAGCAGACTATGGACTTTTCCTCCAGGAATTTGTACAAACCTTTTTTAAACCAGATACGCTAACC
The DNA here is from genome assembly GCF_901765095.1 of Microcaecilia unicolor. Lineage (NCBI taxonomy): Eukaryota > Metazoa > Chordata > Amphibia > Gymnophiona > Siphonopidae > Microcaecilia > Microcaecilia unicolor. The sequence goes on along the minus strand of NC_044040.1, from coordinate 94,173,028 downwards.
GCTCTTACCATATCCTTCAGCAAAGACTTCCAGAGCTTAACTATTTGTTGAGTGAAAAAATATTTCCTCCAATTTGTTTTAAAAGTATTTCCATGTAACTTCCTTCAGTGATCCCCAGTCTTTGTACTTTTGGAAAGAGTAAAAATTGATTTACTTCTACTCATTCTACACCACTCAGGATTTTATAGACCTCAATCAAATCTCCCCTCATCCGTCTCTTTTCCAAGCTGAAGAGCCCAACCTCTTTAGCCTTCCCTCATACGAGAGGAGTTCCATCCCCTTTATCATTTCAGTCGCTCTCCTTTGAACCTTTTCTAATTCCACTTTATCTTTTTTAAGATATGGTTACTAAAACTGAACGCAATACTCAAGGTGCGAACACACCATGGAGCGATACAAAGGCATTATAGTATTTTCGGTCTTATTCACCATCCCTTTCCTAATAATTCCTAGCATCCTGTTTGCTTTTATGGCTGCCACTGCACACTAAACAGAAGATTTCAGTGTATTATCTACACCACCACCTAGATCTTTTTCTTGAATACTGACCTCCAAGGTGGACCCTAGCATCAGGTAACTGTGAATCGGATTATTCTTTCCAATGTGCATCACCTTGCATTTGTCCACATTAAATTTCATCTGCCAGTTGGATGCCCAGTCTTCCAATTTCCTAAGGTCTTCCTGCAATATTTCACAATCCGCACTTGATTTAACAACCTTGAATAGTTTTGTATCATCTGCAAATTTAATCACCTCACTCATTGTTCCCATTTAAGATCATTTATTAATATGTTAAGTAGCACCGGTCCCAGTGCAGATCCCTGCAGCACTCCACTGTTTACCTTCCTCCATTGAGAGTAATGACCATTTAACCCTACCCTCTGTTTTCCGTCCAATAACCAATTCCTAATCCACACCAGAACCTTACCTCCTATCCCATGACTCCTTAATTTTCTCTGGAGTTTCTCATGAGAAAATTTATCAAAAGCTTTCTGAAAATCTCAATACACTACATCAACTGGCTCACCTTTATACACGTTTATTCATGCCTTCAAAGAAATGAAGCAAATTGATGAGGCAAGACTTCCCTCGGCTGAACCCATGCTGACTCTGTCCCATTAAAACATATTTGTCCATGTGTTCTGTAATTTTATTCTTTATAATAGTTTCTAATATTTTGCCTGGCACCAATGTCAGGCTTACTGGTCTATAATTTCCTGGATCACCCTTAGAATTCTTTTAATAAATCGGCCTCACTTTGACTACCCTCCAATCTTTAGGTACTATGGGACGATTTTAACGACAGGTCACATATTACTAACAGCAGATCAGTAATTTCATGCTTCTTTGAGTACCCTTGGATGTATGCTATCTGGTCCAAGTGATTTACTACTCTTTAATTTGTCAATTTGGTTCAGTACATCTTCCAGGTTCGCAGAGATTTCTTTCAGTTCCACCGAATCATCACCATTGAAAACCATTCCGGTACAGGCAGATCTCTTTACATCTTCTTCTGTAAAGACAGAATCAAAGAATTCATTCAGTTTCTCTGCTATGGCCTTTTCCTCCCCGAGTGCCCGTTTTCCTCCTTTGTGATCTAATGGTCCCACAGATTCCCTTGCAGGTTTTCTGCTTCTGATGTACCTGAAATATTGTTTCTGTGAGTTTTAGCTTCTGCGGCAAGTTTCTCTTCATATTATCTTTTAGCCTTCTATATTAATGCTTTGAATATATTTGGGCACAGGTCTGGAGGTAAATGTAGTGTTTGTTCACATGCCCTGGAAATTACTAGGTTTTGTCATCCAAAAACCCGAAAAGAATATCTGTTAAGGCATTCCTCCAAATGCAACACCAGTCAAATGATTTACATCATTGGCTGCCCATGTCTACTCCTATATGTAGGCAAAACCAAACGTGCCATTAAGACTCGCATTATAGAACACAGGAATTGCATCAGTCGTCATGTTCCCACCCATCATTAGTGGAAAACCACACCACAGCTAATCTTAATTATTTTGTATTTAAGGTATTGAAAATATCATGGAGAAATACCTGTTAAGAGAGGAGCAGAGGACTATTTATAATATGGGAGCCTTGACCCCCCAGGGTTTGAATTCAAAGTTAAGAGCTGAAACATTTCCTATGAGATAGACCTTTTTGAGACCTTTCTGAGACTTCCTGGTTATTTTTTAGCACTGTCTTATTTTATTACATGGTTTTTAGCATCTTTACTCTTGTTTATCTTACTTTCAGTCTGATCCCAATTGTTCAGCCTGCTTTGTCTTCCACAGGTCAGTGTTTGTCTTTGACTCCATGTTTGTCACTTTTTATCTGCACTGCTATATTTGTGAATTTAGCAAGAAACATTTTTTTCATTTTTTATTATTATAATTTTTTTTACCTTTTATCACTCATAATACTGGAAAAGTACTTGACCACCTACAGCTTTAACTGGGTTTGACATAACTGTTTTTTTTTTTTTACCAGGAAATGTCAGCACATCTACATACTCATTGAGTCCGCATTCAAATAAGGTGTGCTTGTGGCTGCTTTTCTATTTGCGCCTTGCAAGCATCATATAACCTGGTAAGTTTTTCTTTTTTAATTCATTACATTTGTTTTTTTAAACAAAAAAACAGAATGGATCTCAGTTAATGTTCAGAAACCACAAATTATTAAAAATAACCAACGTGGCCATGTTTCACCTCCCAAGAGGCTGTCAGGGGGTTTACTTTACACTACTAGGGTCCCAATGGGCACATACACCTAGCAGTGCCGCTAGATGCCAACCACTGCTGGGTGTATGTGCCCATTGGGACTCTAGTAGTGTAAAGTAAATCCCCTGATGCAGCCTCTTGGAAGGTGAAATGTGACCATGTTGGGTTATCTCTATATATAAAAGGCACCTCCAAAGTTCTAATTGAAGCCTCCAGCCAGAAACTTGAGGTGGCATAGATATCCGGTTTATCAAGTACACAAAGGAAAAGAGAGTACTAAAACAAGCTGAGGAGATAATTGTTTTCTCAGGCACCTGGAGTGGTTGCCCTGGGTAATTAACAAGGTCAGCTTGGGTCCAGAGCTTCTTGCAAGTAAAGCAATTAACTCTGCCCTGAACTCTGCCCTGGGTGATTAACAAGGTCAGCTGGGGTGCACAGCTCCTTGCAACTAAACAATTAACTCCTCCCAGACTCTTAGGAGCTTGCCTTTCCTCAGCCACGCTGCAGTCATTGCCATACACTCTAAACCAAACAAACCTAGCAGCTGCTGCTCCACATTGTCATTTTTAAATTGTTGCTCCATCAGAAACAAGTCTACAGCTGTTTCAACTGGGAGGGAAGGTGGCCCTGGAACTGAGAGGGTGGGGACTCTGAAACTCTGAGGGACGGAGGGTGGGGGGACCCTGAAACTCAGACGGACCCTGGGACTGGGAGGACGACCCTGGAACTGGGAGGGAGGGAGGGGGATGACCCTGGAACTCGGAGGGAGAGAGGGAGGGGATGACCCTGGAACTGGGATGGGCCCCTGGCACACACTCTGATTCTCATTCCCTCTCATACAGTCAATCTCACACACACTCTCTCAAACATACACACTCCGAGGAAAACCTTGCTAGCGCCCATTTCATTTGTCAGAAACGGGCCTTTTTTGCTAGTTTTTAATAAAGTTTGTAGGTTTCTGAACATTAACTGAGATTCATTCTGTTATTTTTATTCCTGTGGTCTACGGACATCTATTGCCTTTCTGGATTTGTTTTTTTAATTAATTACATCGGTTTTAGTGGTTTTCTAAGCTGTACTGGCTGACATTTATTGTTCTCCTCTATTGAACCTTAATCATGTTTACCATTATTTTACTTCTAGTTTTCACCTCCATATATTATTTATTTGTTACATTATATTCTACTAGTAAAACAGGCCTGTTTCTGACACAAATGAAACGGGCGCTAGCAAGGTTTTCCTCGGCGTGTGTATGTTTGAGAGAGTATGTGTGAGATTGACTGTGTGAAAGAGAAATAGAGAGTGAATATGCGAGTGTGTGTGACAGAGAGAGAGTGAGACTGCTGGGTATGTCTCCTCTGTCCCCCCTCCAGCCACCCAGCGATTCTCCTCTCTCCCCTGCTCCCCCACCAGCCACCCAGTGATTCTACTTTTTTTCCTTGCCCCCCTCCAGCCACCCACCGATGCTCTTCTCTCCCCTGCCCCCCCTCCAGCCACCTAGTGAGTCTCCTCTGTCCCCTGCCCCCCTCCAGCCACCTAGTGAGTCTCCTCTGTCCCCTGCTCCCCCTCCAGCACCCAGCGAGTCTCCTCTGTTCCCTGCCCGCCCCTCCAGCCACCCAGCGAGTCTCCTCTGTTCCCTTCCCCCCCTCCAGCCCCCCAGCGATTGTCCTATCTCCCCTGCCCCCCTCCAGCCACCCAGCAATTCTCCTTTTTTCCCTTGCCCCCCTCCAGCCACCCAGCGATTCTCCTTTTTCCTTGCCACCCCTCCAGTCACCCAGCGAATCTCCTCTCTCCCCTGCCACCCCTCCAGCCACCCAGCGAATCTCCTATCTCCCCTGCCCCCCTCCAGCCACCCAGCGATTCTCCTGTGTCCCCTGCCCCCCCTCCAGCCACCCAGCGATTGTCCTATCTCCCCTGCCCTCCTCCAGCCACTCCTCCACTTTAATCAGCATATATTAAATTCCCCCCATGTGCTACAGAAAAGCACCAAGCACATCCTATATAATAAAACGCACCTCCAATGTTCTGAAGCCGAGAAAGTGAAGCCTTTAAGCCTTGAAGCATTCGTGCGCTCTGTAAGGCTCCATCTCCTCAATTGACGACACATAGTTCCAGAACGTTGCAGGAATGCTTCAAGGCTTGAAGGCTTCACTTTCTCGGCTTCAGAACGTTGGAGGTGCATTTTATTATATAGGATGTTCATCTGAGGTTTACTCTCAGTTTATTTGATCTGTTTACCACACCGTTTTTTGGAAGGTGTGGGTATCTTACCCGGTTTTATTCATAACTTTTTAGCAGTTTATCCTTTTAGTGGTTATTCTTACGCGGTTATGGTTTTCCAACATACATATTTTATGGTGGTTTTATCTTACATTTTTACTGACATAGACAAGACTGTCCATTAGAGGTTTTCTTGTAGTACTGAGGCAGCCTGGGCAAAGAAATCATATTAATTTGGTGTTTAACTTTTCAGTCCTGTAAAGTGGAGGAATGTCATCTGGGTTTAATTTACTCAGAAGTCTAGCTTTTGCTAGACTAGAGGTTAGAAAGGTCAGAGAGAAATGAAACTTTCTTTGTCCCTTTTTGAGTTAATGTTAGTTCAAAGGTATTATTTACCACATCTGGAGGCCATTATAAGCAAGGCATACTGGACAGTTTCGCAGGCAGATTAAAGGATTAGGCTAATGCTGGTTAGAAGAAGATAGTTTTAGATATAGACTATTCTTGATAATTTAGATTTTGTCTTATAAGGAATTCTGATTTCTGCTTATTTAGAATATGTTTTATTCTGTGTAATTAATAAGTTCTATTTCTATGTAGAATATCTTTTCAATTCAGTGTTACATCAGTGGCTGACTTTTCAAGTGAGATTGTCTGCAGTTTAAGAGGTCATCATCTGGTTTGAATTATCCACAGTCCTAGCTAGTTTTGTGTATGAAACTAATAGGTTGAAAGAGGTCAGGGAAAGTCAAGTTTTCTCCTTGATTAATTATAGCTAAATGTAGGCCTGGTATTCTGGAAGTAATAACAAATCATGTATGTGTGCCATTAAGCAAGATTGGCCCCTTGACCCCTTAATGAATGCCAGAGTCCAGTTAGCAGTTAAGCTATGACTGGGATTATGAGAAATAATAATAAAATGCAAGAGATAGGTGCCACATTGTCTAGTTTGAGAGGCCCCAGGTCATAGGTCAGTTTAGGAAATATTAAACCTATGTAACTGATATTTGGAGTAAATTGTATAGAGATAATTAGTTCAAGACAGGGTAATCAATCTATTCTTTACCATCTGGTGAGAAAGGGGGGCTAGAGAGGTGTAGGACCCTATATAACTGAGAGCAGAAGCAGCTTACGTTAGAGGACAGACAGGAGACGCAGGATCCAGAGAGCTGAGAAAGAGAAGAAGAGACCTAGTGCTGATGTCCTACTTTGTTTGCTGGCAAATAAAGAAGACTTTTCTCTCATTCTGGTGTGTGGTGTTTGACTCCTGAAGTACCACAGATTCTGCTAACAATAGTGGTAATTCCTGCAACAGTACCATAGTATTTCATACAGTTACAAGCTAATTCAGTGTGCTTACCATGTTCTTCTTTTTTTTCAGATTTCTTGGCCGTTTAGATTTATACCGACGGATGGACAATAAAGACAGATACTATCCAATTCCTCTGAAAATGGGATAATAGATGTAAAGTAATACTAGACAACATTGCCCCAATCTAAACCAGAACCTCGCACAGAAAGAACTCAATATCATGGTTCAACGAAGAACTGAAAAAACTCAAAACACAAGTTAGGAAACTAGAACGTGCGTGGAATAAAAAGAAAGACGATCCCACACTTAACGCTTGGAATATACCATAAGACAAACCAAAGACAATACTACAAAACTGAAATTGACTAAATTACAAGACACACACAAAGTCTTCCAACTCGTGAATAAATTATTAGACACCACTCCAGTCACCAACAACAGCAAAGATGCACCAGGAGCGGACGATTTGGCGAAGTACTTCAAGGAGAAAATCATACAACTGCGACTCAAATACCTGTCAGCCCCATCGAATACACCACACTCCTAGAATGCCTAGACCCAGACCCTGGAGTTTACCCAGCAGATAGGATCTGGACCGAATTCACAATACTACCGGAAGATCTTATCTCACAAACGCTTAAAAGATTCGCCAAATCTCACTGCAAATTAGATATGTGCCCAAACAACCTCATGAAGTTGGCCCCTCAACAATTTATAACGGATCTAACAAACCATGTGAACTTTATGCTACAAAATGGACTCTTCCCAAGCGAGAAAGGTAACATTTTACTCACCCCTATACCCAAGGATGCAAAGAAAAATGCTAATGAACTAACAAACTACAGACCTGTAGCATCCATTCCCTTAATTACCAAAATAACAGAAGGTATCGTGACCAAACAACTCACAGAGTATCTAAATAAGTTTTCAATATTACACAATTCCCAGTCAGGATTTCGCTCCAATCACAGTACTGAAACCGTACTAGTTACGCTCATGACCAAATTCAAACAATTGATAGCAAACGGCAATAACATACTACTGTTACAATTCGACATGTCAAGCGCATTTGACATGGTTGACCATGGAATTTTATTACACATCCTCGAATACTTCGGAATTGGAGGTAACGTTCTCAATTGGTTCAAGGGGTTTCTAACTACACGCTCATATCAAGTGACATCAAATTCGACTACATCAGCTTCATGGACACCTGAATGCGGAGTTCCACAGGGATCCCCCCTTTCACCAACCATATTCAACCTAATGATGACACCCTTGGCCAAACTACTATCGAATCAGAACCTAAACCCATATATATACGCTGATGATGTAACAATCTTCATCCCATTCAAACAAGATCTAAGGGAAATCTCCAATGAAATCAAGCAAAGCCTACATATCATGAATTCCTGGGCAGATGCATTTCAGCTGAAACTTAATGCAGAAAAAACCCAATGCCTAGTACTCACCTTGCAATACAATAAGAATAAATTTACCACCATCAACACACCTAAACTAAATCTACCAGTTTCAGACACCCTAAAAATCCTTGGAGCTCACCATTGATCGACACCTAACACTTGAGAATCATGCGAAAAACGTAACTAAAAAGATGTTTCATCAATGTGGAAACTAAAAAGAGTTAGACCATTTTTTCCAAGGTCTGTCTTCCGCAATCTGGTACATCATTGGTACTCAGTCATCTGGACTATTGTAACTCACTCTACGCTGGTTGCAAAGAGCAAATACTCAAAAACTCCAGACAACCCAGAACACGGCAGCCAGACTAATATTCGGCAAATCAAAATACGAAAGCGCAAAACCCCTATGAGAAAAACTCACTGGCTCCCACTTAAAGAACGCATCACGTTCAAACTTTGTACCCTAGTCCATAAAATCATCCATGGTGACTCCCACAGCCTACATGTCAGACCTAATAGGAATTACCACCCAGGAACGCAAAAAACTCTTCTCGCACATTCCTTAATCTTCATCCTCCCAAGTGCAAAGGTCTGAAATACAAATTTAATGCACGCATCTACCTTTTCCTATGTGAGCACGCAGCTCTGGAACGCTTTACCCACGCAACCTGAAAACGGTCTATGAACTGACCAATTTCCGAAAACTACTGAAAACCTATCCTCTTCGACAAGATATATCACAAAGATCAGCAAGTGTAACTGTATAATCTTTAATATATCCAGAAATGTCTTATATCGTCTTTGCTTTAACACTATCATGTATTTCACTACCATGTAACCCAAAACCCTCTGTAAAACCAAATGTATATCTTTCTTCTACTTCCTGTATTCCATGATGATTGTAAGCCACATTGAGCCTGCAAAGAGGTGGGATAATGTGGGATACAAATGCAATCAAACATATAAATGGCAAGTGTCGACCGATCTCACCTGCAAATGCGCAGTACAGCCCGAACGTTGAGACGTCAAAAGTCCAAGCCCCGGCTCCAACAGCTCCAGAACCAGAAAGGAGGAGGAGTCAGAGGCGGGGCGAGGGGCGGAGAGTACACTAAACAGCCCCAAGGTACGTGGAGAGGACGGGGTTTGGGAATCGGAGGGGGCGTGGAAATCAGAGGGGGAAGGAGGAACGAATGAAGGCCCCCCTCCCCGACGTTGCCGATGCCGCTGCTCCTGCCTCCCTGTCACAGTACACCTATACAACACGGCCGAGACCACAATCAAGTCAAGTGCAAACGGGGATAAACAATTACGCTGCGCGCGACACAAATGAGAGAGGTTCGCCAACCCACGCGACTCTTCCATTCATACTCCACAGCCGGCCAGAGCACTGCCTTCCTCTCCTCTGATTGGCGGAAGCCCGAGGGGAGGAGCCCTCGGCTGGGCGGCGGTGACGTTTCACCCCAAGAGGCGTTGGCCCCGGACGCAGACATCGAGTGCTGCGGTTCGGGGGGAGGAGCCATGGCGGCGGTGATGACGTTTCACCCGACGAGGCGTGGCCCGGACGCGGACATCGAGTGCTGTGGTTCGCGTGGGGGTAGGGGGGAGGCCAAGGGAAAGAGGAGGGTTGCTGACATGGGGGGAGGGCAGGGGAGACGAGGAGGGTTGGTGGTACGGGGGGAGGCCCTGGGGAGAGAGGGCTGCTGGACATGTGGGTGAGGGCAGGGGAGAGAACAGGGTTGCGTGGACATGGGTGGAGGGCAGGGGAGAGAGGAGGGTTGGTGGGGGGGGGGGAGGCCAGGGAGAGAGGGACTGCAGGACATGGGGGGAGGGCAGGGACTGAGAACACGGTTGATGGATGGGGGGAGCCCATAGAAAAAAAAACTCGCCTGTTTAACAGGCTTAACGGCTAGTAAATAAATAAAATACATAGTTTATGTATGCAATATTATCAATGTTACTTTCTACACTAATATGTATCTGCTTTTTCCCAGCAGTTACTGCTGTTTCTACCAACAAATTCTGAACCAGTCTTCTAGTTATAGAGGTAGACTTTTTTTGGTTTATACATGTGTTATCTAGTTCATCAGTCCATCTGTTTTCTTAGCATCACCTCTCCTCTGTTCACTTTTCTGGATATTTATGAGTGCTTAAAAGTTGATTTCCTATGTATACTCATGCATCCCTTTCATTTGTTCATGTCACTATGAGACGGTCTCTCTTATTTCCTTTTATTTGTTTACTAGTGAAAAGGCCCGTTTTGACAGAAATGAAACGGGGCTAGCAAGGTTTTCCTCTGAGTGTGTGTTTTTACAGAGTGTGTGTGTAGGAGGTGTGTGATAGAGAGAGAGTGAATGTGTGTGTGTGTGTGACAGAGAGAGTGAGGACTGGGTGCGAGAGTGTTAGGTGAGAATGAGAGTGCCCTGCCCTCCTTCCTCCAGGTCCAGGGTGCCCCCCCCCCCCCAGTTCCAGGGTCTGCCCTCTGCCCCTCCCCTCCCCGTTGCAGGGTCCGTGCTGCACGCCCCCCCCTCCAAGTCTCCAGGGTCAGCCCCCTCCCTCCCTCCCAGGGTCATTGCCCCCCCTCATCCTCTCCCTTCCTCCCTCCCATTTTCAGGTCGTTTTCCCCCTGTCTCCCAAAAAAAAGTAAACCCCCGCCCCAGATGTGAATGTATGGCTGATCTCCTGCAGCTGCAATGTGGCACATACAGAAAAAGCAAATGTGTCAAGTTATAAAAAGGTCCCTTTGCCGTTTTGCTTTTTACCAAGTGTGATGGTCTAAAATTTTTCTTGTGTCTGTGAGCGGATTGCTGAGACTCTTTTCCTCTGCTGGTGTTGGCAAACGAAGAGCTGAAACCTTCCCTTGTAGTAGCGCAAAACCAAACCGGGGTTTTTTTTATTTTCTATAGTAAATTCTTGTGCTCCTCTTCTCTGCCTCTTGTTCGATTAGGACTGTAGTCAAAATTATCAATGTGTTGCAAAGAAGAAGAAGTTTGTAGTGCTCTCTGTTGAGGACTGTTAGTCTGCTCAGTTGTTGCTTTTTTTTTTTTTTGTGAGCGGATTGCTGAGACTCTTTTCCTGTGCTGTGTGATGGTGAACGAAGAGCTGAAACCTTCCCTTTGTAGTAGGCAAACAAAACCGTTTTTTTTTCTCTTGAAATTCTTGTGCTGCTGTTCTCTGCCTCTTGTTCGCTTACGACTGCAGCCAAAACTGACAATGTGTTGCAAAGAAGAGGAAGTTTTGAGTGCGCTCTGTTCGATAGGACGTCAGTCTGCTGAGCTGTGTTTTGTTTAGGGTTTTTTTTGTATTGCGCTCTGTGTGGGGGCGTCAGTGTGTGTTGGTTTGGTTTTTTTTTTTTTTTTGGAGGGCGACAGGGTTGTTAGCGCGGCACTCTGGTCTGCTTTTTTTTGTTGTTGTTTGTATCAGAAGGTGGAGGGGTGCTGAGTTGCATGAATTTGAACTGTGGCACTGTAAAGGCAGTAGCTGTGACTGCTTGGCTCGGCACTGACAGTTGATTCCTCCCCCTTTCCTTGTTTTTTTTTTTTGTGGAGCGTCTGTGCTGGCGATGTCATCTGAGGCTTCACCCAACTCAATCAGACGCGCGACACGGGCTGTGAGTGTCCTTGCTCCGCCCGCGATGTCATCACGTTTGACATCTGGGCGGGGCAGACAGTCATGGAGGAAAAATTGGTCTATGCCGCGTCACTATTAGAACGTTGGGAAAGTCAGGCTTCATTAGAACGTTGGAGGTGCGTTTTATATAGAGAGATCATTTTGCAGACCACTGGATATATATTTTAATATGTACATGTTTTAAAATGTGGAGTTTGAACGTCATACTACTTTCTATTTGTTTGTACAAGTTGATTATATATTTCAATTATGCATTTATTCATAGAATATTGTTGTGACCCCTGAGGCAGGTGGTTCTACCCGCTGAAACATGGTCCATGTCGGGTCCTTCTCCTAGTGCTTTGAATAAAAGTAACTGCAAGCAATATTCTATTGAGTTGGTTTGTCATTCAATCAATTTCTACTCCTTTCTAGTTTGGCAGGCTTTTCTGTAGAGGTTCTCTTCCTGTTTTGCTGTTATTCTGGTGTATGCTTAAACACTGTCAGCAGATCTGCCTTAGCCAGATATGCTTAGCAGATATGCTTCAATGCTGGCTTATATCTCTTTAGACACCGGTCAACCCCTGTTCTCCTTCTCCCACAGCCAGAACCTTCTGAATTCACTGTTCCTTTGACTTGTACTTCAAGTAATAACCCAATAAAACTGACTTGGACTCTAAATTCTTATAATAAAGGTTTCTCATTTATTTTCTACCAGTTTGTTGGTAGCAATTTTAACAGCACCCGCCATACGCATTTTCTCAGGTTCCTTGACATTTGTTCCCATTCATAGTGTCACAAGGGTTATATCCACAGTCTTGCTGCTTATAGTTCAGTCCTTAACACACTTCTCTTTTCAGCTAGCCACCAATTATCTTGTTAATCATCAGTCTCTAAAACACACGGTATTTAACTTTCCATATTCTTAACCTTTTGAGTACCTGCTGCCACAGGTTTCTTACAACTGCATCAATTCTGTCTTTCCATTCTAGACAGTTTAGGCAATACAGCAGCCAGGAAACCCTCACCTTGGTACAGCAGTTTGCGTGAATGCAGCCACCTCCATACTCTCCTCCTTACTCCCTTCCGCCTCCTCCATTTTATCCCATTCCATCTCCTTCTTCCTCACCCCAGGGCTCTCTCAGCTGCTCCTTTCCCCCTGATTGGAAACCATCTCCAATCTGCCACCCCTCCACTTCTGTGAGTCCTGTAGTGGGTCAGGTGCATTGTGGGGACTGTAGTCCTAGCCTACTCCTCATTCTATTCAATCGCTTACCCACCAGGGGGCGAGCTTCCCGCCTATAAGGGACATGTGCCTGCCTCTTTAGCTCCTTCCTGGGCTGCTCTCGCATTCCCTGAGGTCGTCCTCTCAGCAACCCCTTACATACCCCCATGCTAAAGTGATTGCTAGTGTCCTCCTCATTTTCACTAGCAATCCGAGACAAAGTGTCAGCATTCCCCAGTAACCTCCCCGCTTGGTGTTTCTACCTGGAAATGGTAGGGCTGCAGGGCTAGTTACCACCGGGTAAGGCGGGCATTACTATTCCTCATAAGCCCCAACCATTTTAAGGGAGCATGATCAGTTACCAGCGTGAAAGGCCATCCATCCAGATAGAAGTGGCACATCTGGATGGCCCACTTAACGGCCAGGCACTCCTGCTTTATGGTTGAATAGCGTCTTTCATGGGGTAGCAGTTTCTTACTCAGGTTCATAAGGGGGTGCTCCTGACCCTCGTGCACTTGAGAGAGCACTGCCCCCATTCCCACCCCCGGAGGCGTCAGCCTGTAACACAAATGGTTTAGAAAAATCAACACACCTCAGCAGCGGTTTCTAGCATAAAGATACTCTCAATTTATCGAAAGCTGCCTGGCCCTCAGCATCCCACTGAAGAGTATCCGGGGCCATGCCCCGCAGAGCCGGTCAGTCAAAGGAGCAGCCAGAGAAGCAAAGTGAGGAATAAATCTCCTATAGTACCCAACTATTCCCATGAACCTTCTCAACCCCTTTTTATTGCTTGGATATGGGAACTCCCGAATACTCTCTACTTTATCCAACAGGGGAGTTATTTGCCCGTCCCCCACCATGTACCCCAGGTATTTCACCCTCTGCTGCCCAAAGTGACACTTCTGGGGATTCAATGTTAACCCGGCCTGCCTGAGAGCTTGAAGTACTGCTCGAACCCTTAGTATATGCGTGGGCCAGTCTTCACTGTGAATCACCACATCATCAAGATATGCTGCAGCATATTCCTGATGTGGGCACAAGATCCTATCTAGGAGTCGTTGGCAGGAAGCAGCTGCAGAATTAAGCCCAAACAGCATCCATCTTGAACTGGTATAGACCCAGAGGAGTGGAAAGGCCGTTTTGGGCCGAGCCTCCATTGTCAGGGGGATCTGCCAGTAGCCCTGGGTCAAGTCCAGAGTCGATAGGTATTTGGCAGTTCCCCAACCGGTCCAGCAGCTCGTCAATTCATGGCATAGGATAAGTGTCCGGGAACCGACAGCAGGCATTGACCTGCCGGAAGTCAATGCAGAACCACCAAGTACCATCCGACTTCGGGACCAATACCACGGACTCGACCAAGGGCTGAACGACTCCTCAATGAACCAAATGCTAGCATCTCTTCCAATTGCCGAATCACCTCCTGACGTTTGGGAGGCAAGAGACGGTAGGCCCTCTGCTTCACCACCTTGCCAGGCTCCGATAGTATAACATGCTTAATCAGGTGGGTTTTTCCAGGACAGGGGGTCAGTACATCCTGAAAGCCAGCAAGAGGTCCTGTATTTCCTTCCTTTGTGAATCGCCAAGTGTATTAGTGATCTGAGGCTCACTGTCCTGAAAAATCTCAGTAATCTGAGGACCCAGCTCATCTTCCAGCTCCTTGACTCCCTGCCCCCATAAACCCCTCCTCTCGTGCCAGGGTTTCAAGACATTAACATGATATGTCTGCTTCCCTTACTCACCCCACACTGCATAGGTCACAGGTCCCAGCTTCCTTTCTACCATAGCCGGCCCTTTCCAACAGCTCGTGAACTTGTGGGGGGAATCCGGTATTAGTATCAACACCTTATCCCCCACTAGAAACTGCCTGTCAGTGCTTTTTCTATCATAATAGGCCTTCTGAGCACCTTGCTGCTTCTCTAACTGCTGTTGGGCACTCTCTCTCAATCTATGTAAACGCCCCCTTAAATCCCCCAGGTAATCTGACACCCCTGTATCCAGCTCCTCCGGTGGTACCCACTGCTCCTTCAGTATATCCAGCACTCCCCGGGGTGCTCACCCATACATTAGCTCGAATGGGGAGACCCCCCAGGGAGGGCCTGAACACTTCCCCGGTAAACAAAAATGGCAAATGGGAGCAGTAAGTCCCACTCCTCATGGCTGAGAGCCTAAACTGCGCCTCAACATCATTTTCAGGGTCTTGTAAAAACCGCTCCACAAGGCCATTAGTCTGTGGGTGGTAAGCAGCTGTCCGAAGGTGCCGGATCCCAAAGGCCTCCCATACCTGTGCTAGGGTTCTTGAAAGAAAGTCAGTTCCCCTGTCTGTCAACACTTCCTTTGGGAACACCCACCTCGCAGAAGATTCGGATCAAATGAGAAGCAATTACCTTTGGAGAGGTGTTCCGAAGAGGTACCGCTCAGGGATACCTAGTGGCCACATCTACCACCACTAAAATATAGGAGAAACCCCTTTTAGACTTTATTATCGGACCAATCATGTCCATGGCCAAACGGGCTATAGGAGATCCTATATGGGGTAAGGGACACAGGGGGGCCTGCTCCGGCTATATTCAGACACCTTTTGGCATTGAGCATAGGATTTACAAAACTGCTCCACCCCTTTGTACACCCCAGGCCAGTAAAAGTGATGCAGCACCTGGGTAAGTGTATTTTGTGCTCCTTTGTGCCCCCCAAGGGGTGATCATGGGCCAGCCGCATAATCAGTTCCCGAAACCCCCGAGGGATCACTAGTTGCCTTTGAACCCTACGGTCAGGCCCTAGGTGAGCCACCAGAAACAATAACCCCCTATCCACTATAAACCGAGGAAAATATTCTCCCCCTCCTGTCCCGCTCGCTCCCAGGCATATTTTAGGGTATCATCCGCTCCCTGCTCCTTCCCAAAATGAGGAAACCTCTCTAGCACCTTTGCCGTGTCTTCAGGGAATTCCTCCTGTCTATTCAGCCCTTCCCTTCTTTGTAACTGAGCCCTTTTTTCTGACAGGACACTTTTCAGGTTTTTCCAGGAGCCCCAAAAGGTCTAAATGGATGGGGAAACCTGGGATAAGTCCATCCCTGAGCCTTCTACTTGCTTTTCTTGGGCTCTAGTAGTGACCCATCCTTCCTTACTTTTTAAATACTGTGCAAAAGGCAGCCAGTCCCTTCCCAGAATTAAGTCCTGCGGAGCCGTGGAAGGATTACCACCCAGATTTCTTGACTACCAGTCGGATCCTTAATTTCCACTAGACGCACACGGTATCGGGAAGTGGCTCCATGAATACACTGTATTGAAACCAGCTTAGTCGACCCTTTATCCGCCCTCCAATTCGATCCCATAGGGCTTGTGAACACATAGTTGATCAGCCCCTGAGTCCAGGAGCCCCTCCACCTGGACCCCTCCAATCTCTACCCACTGAGTGAACCAGGGTTCTGGGTGTGGGGTAGAACGGGAAGTCAACCCTAACTTCGCCCTACAGTCTCTTCGCAAGTGTCCCTGCTGCCCACACCTGTAACACAATCTTGTCTCCCCACTCCCCCATTCCCTGTGTCCCTGGAAACCTCTAAGAGTTTTACCCTTGGCCTCTTGACAAAAATCCCTGCTTCCCCCAGAGCACTGGGACTCTAAGTAACACTCCATCCCCTTTATCACTGCTTCCAACATATCACATCCCCTTTTAATCAAGTCTATTTTAATTACTTCAGGTAAAAGCCTCCAAAATGTTTCCAAGACCAGCTCTTGCATAACCTGCAACACTGACCTCTTGTCCGGCTCCAGCCACTTTGTTGCCAGGTCCCTTAATTTCTGTGCCAGGGCTCTCGGAGTGCCCCCTCTGTCCATCTCCAGCTCCGGAACCTCCTACGATAAGTGTGTTTACTCACCCCCGTAACGGTCCAGAATGGCACCTTTTAACCGTGCATAGTCCGCAACCTCAGCCGGGGACAAACTCCAGAAAGCTGCCAAGGCCTCACCTGACAATGCTGGAGCCAGACGAATAGTCCATTGTTCTGAGGCCAAGCCCGCTGCCACAGCCACTCTCTCAAAGGTTCCAAATAGTCCTCAATGTCATCTCCTGGCGCAAAGCTTACCCCAGGGCAGCCAATTTACTATCCCTGGTTCCCCCAGTGCCCGGGTGGTGAACCATGCCAGCTTCCTCCGTCCCTGGGCCTCCTCTCCGGGTGTAGCCCCAAACCATTTTCTGCACCAGTCAAAAAGGGTGCTGTTGCTGTGCTCGGGATGCTGCCAAGGAGTCCTCCAGAAACTTCTGTGCCATTTCCTGCTGCTTCTGGAACTGGTGCATCATAAACGTCATCAATTCCTTAAGATCCATTGCCTCTGCCAGTAAGGGGACCTAGAAAACACAGAAGACAAGACCCAAGTGCTGCTCTTTCCTAGCTCTTCAGCAGAAAAGGGTAACCCCCTTTCACTTTATTCACAATCCTCCCTCCCTGAGTTTGGTATATGCTTACCAGAGCTCAGCGAGTTCAGACTTTGCCAGTGGGACTTCATGAATATCCCACCACTGCCAACCACTTATGTCAGCAGGTCTCCCTTCCAGTCTTTGGCCTGGGGTCAATCCTGCTTAGCAGATATGCTTCAACGCCGGCTTCTATCTCTTTAGACACCGGTCAACCCCTGTTCTGCTTTCTCCCACAGCCAGGACCTTCTGGATTCACTGTTCCTTTGACTTGCACTTCAGTGATAACCCAATAAACTGACAGGGACTCCAACATTCTTATAATAAAGGTTGTCTCATTTATTTATACCAGTCGTTTGTAGCAACTTTAACAGCACAGCATACTGCATTTTCTCAGGTTCCTTGACATGTGTTCCCATTCACAGTGTCACACAGGGTTATATCCACCAGCTTGCTGCTTATAGTTCAGTCCTTTAACATCACTTTCTCTTTTCAGGTAGCCACCAATTATCTTGTTAATCATCAGTCTCTTAAAACACACGGTATTTAACTTCCCATATTCTTAACCTTTTGAGTTACCTGCTGCCACAGGTTTCTTCCCAACTGCATCAATTCTGTCTTTCCAATTCTAGACAGTTTAGGAAATACAGCAGCCAGGAAACCTCTCACCTTGGTACCAGCAGTTTGCATGAATGCAGCCACCTCCATACTCTCCTCCTTACTCCCTTCTGCCTCCTCCATTTTATCCCATTCCATCTCTTCCTCCTCCACCCAGGGCTCTCTCAGCTGCTCTTCATCCCCGATTGGAAACCATCTCCCAATCCTGCCCTCCCCCTCCACTTCCTGTGAGTCGGGCCAGGTGCATTGTGGGGATGGTAGTCCCTAGCCTTACTCCTCATTCTATTCAATCTCTTACCCACCAGGAGGCGAGCTTCCCGCCTATAAGGGATGTGTGCCTGCCTCTTTAGCTCCTTCCTGGGCTGCTCTCGCTTTCCCTGAGGTCGTTCTCTCAGCAACCCCTTACAACACATACACACATATATATTCAGTTAAGCTAGTATTCTTGTAACATCATGAGGAATTCAGCAGTGATGAGGCTGCCTGAATCCTCAGTGCTGTTGTCATTTCATTAGTACTGCTATCGTCCTCAATGCTGTTACTATAAGGTTCAGCCTATCAAAGGAACATGGTAAATTTGACATATCAGACAATATCAGACACACAAAACATATTTTTGAAGTTTAAGAGGATAAGATAAACCACTGTATACTCCAATAACAGACGAGCAATCAAGCAAGACTATACACAGAGAATCAGAACAGGGGGTTAGATCTCACATAAAAGAGATTAGCTACTTCTTCTGACTTAAAGGACAGCAGAAGAAAAGGAGGGGACTTTGGGAGGTCTTCTCTATTTTCTTTCAACAGGTACTAAAGCTCTCAACTGAAGTATGGCTCAGAAACATCATGTCACCAAAGCTGTTGCCCCTATTATAGTGCAATATCATTAGGAATTTCAATAGCAATTTGTGCTGTTTGAATTCTCTATGCTGTACACAGTTCATTCAATGTTAGTGTTTCCATTCTGGCCTATGCAGTCTTTCAGCATGAAAGATAAGTGTTCTTTTGGTAACTTTGCTGGTTTAATGTGTAAAGTGTATCACAGGACTGGATCTGTTTTTGAGCATGAGTAGCCATATAACAGAGATCCCTTTTGGAGGTTTTTTTGAGCCTATGATGAACAGAGGACAGCTTTGCGTCCGTTTCAGCTCCAATAGACAGTTTCTTGTCTAGGAGCTCTGTGAGGCTCTTTTTCCTCCTTTCAAAATCATAAGCAATCAGTATTATGATTTAATGATTTAGTTGCAGGCGGCACTGATCCTTGCATTATTTTCGCTTCAGTGAAAAAGACAGTATTGTGTTATTATTTTTAGTGGAGAAAGCATGCACATCTCATGAACAAAGGGAACCAGATCTCAAAAAACCTAAAGTTGGCAGATCAGTGAGCACTAGGAAGGGTAGCAGCGGTTGGTAATTCCCTATCTGAAGGATACAGAGGTATCCAGACATAATATACCACACATCATACAAGCTATGTGCTATTAGACAATTTACAAGTTACAAAAGGGCAAACACAGTAATAAAGTAAATGATGGCAGATAAAAACCTGCATGGTCATTTAGTCTGCCCAATAAAGCAGTCAGAGCTGCACCTGCCACTCTATGCAGGTTATAGCCATTCACACTTGGTTGGCAATTTGCTTTATGCCATCCACATATACATAGTTAAATATGAAAAGTCTTGGGACAATATATGTTATAACCAAAATATTGCTAACAGTATTTAAATTGCTAATTAAGGTGTCTTCCCCTCCCTCTTGAGTTGTACAGCACCCTCAAACAGAGCATATAATAAAGTGATAAACAGTACTGAATCTTTATGTCTTTTGCCATTTGCGAGACACAGACCATAGAAGTTTCTCCAGCATTAGCCTTAGTTCCACAATACTGATTTGCGAAATCTTCATCTGTTTTTTGCCAATTGCAGCATACAGACTATAGAAGTGTGTCTGGAATTAGCCTTAGTTCCCACTACTCTTGTCCAACATAACACCTCAACAGTCATGTTATGTCTCCATCCTCTTTCTATTTAAGCACCCCCATGCACTTTTGAATTCCCTCACCATTTACTACTACTTATCACTTCTATAGCGCTACTAGACGTACGCAGCGCTGTACACTTGAACATGAAGAGACAGTCCCTGCTCGACAGAGCTTACAATCTAATTAGGACAGACAAACAGGACAAACAAGAGATAAGGGAATATTAAAGTGAGGATGATAACATAAGGGTTCTGAACAAGGGAACAAGGGTTAGGAGTTAAAAGCAGCATCAAAAAGGTGGGCTTTTAGCTTAGATTTGAAGACATCCTGAGATGGAGCTTGATGTATCGGCTCAGGAAGTCTATTCCAGGCATATGGTACAGCAAGATAAAAGGAACGGAGTCTGGAGTTAGCAGTGGAGGAGAAGGGTGCAGATATGAGAGATTTACCCAGTGAACGGAGTTCCAGGGAGGAATGTAGAGAGAGATGAGAATGGAGAGGTACTGAGGAGCTGCAGAGTGAATGCCCTTATAGGTCAATAAGAGGAGTTTGAACTATATGCGGAAACGGATAGGAAGCCAATGAAGTGACTTGAGGAGAGGGCTAATATGAGCATAACGACCCTGGCGGAATATTAGTCGTGCAGCAGAATTTTGAACAGATTGAAGAGGAGAGAGATGGCTAAGTGGGAGACCTGTGAGAAGCAGGTTGCAATAGTCTAAGCGAGAGGTGATAAGAGCGTGGATGAGGATTCTGGTAGTGTGCTCAGAAAGGAAAGGGCGAATTTTGACTCCACCACCTTTCCTAGAATGGGTGTTTCAGGCATCCATTAATCACTCTGTGAAAAAGTATTTCCTAAGTCTACCACCCTGCAACCTCAATTCACGTTCTTTAGTTATACTGCTCCTACCTCTGAAAGAGGTTTGTATGTATATTAATATCTTTTAAGTACTTGAATGTCTGAATCATATCTCCTCTATCTCTCCTTACTTCTAACATAAACACAAACAGGTCTTCCAGCCTCTTCTCATATATCTTTTGTCACAAAACCTGGACCATTTTTGCTGCCCTCCTCTGAACTACCCTCAAGTCTTCTTATGTCCTTGGAGAGACCTGGCCTCCAAACTGGACACAATACTCCAAATGGAGCCTCACCAATGACTGACTTATACAGGGGCATCAACACCTCCTTTTGTCTGCTGGCTAAGCCCTCTCTCTATGTTGCCTAGCGTTCTTCTGGCAACAGCCATCACTTTGTCACATTGTTTCACCCACCTTGAGATCCTCAAACACTATCATCTCAAGGACTATCTCCTGATCCGCATGTACCAGTCTCTTGCTCCCTAGCGCATACTGCTCTTTTAGATTTCTATATCCCAAGTGCATCACTTTGCACTTCTTCGCATTAAATTTTAACCACCGAAAAGACCATTCTTCTAATTTTGTATCTCTTCTCATGCTGTCCACTCCTTCCAGGGTGACCACTTTGTTGCAAATTTTGGTGCTATCCACATAAGGCAAACTTTTCCTTCTAACCCTTCAGCAATGTTGCTCACAAATATGATGGCACTCTGCTACTTACCTTTCTATCCTCTGAATAAATTCCATTTACCACCATCCTCTGCCATCTGTCAACCAGTTTCCAATCCAGACACATATACAAGACTGACACTTTAGAAAGACTGTTTGAACAACCAGGTTTTGATTCCTTTTTTTTTTAAGTTCACAATCCTTATTGAGTTTTGGTATTAACAAGCAACAGAGTGATTACAAATATGTATAATAAACACATCTGTAAATACATGTGAAAATAAACAAGAAATGAAAAACACTGGATACCATATACCAGTGTTTCCCAAGTCCAATCCTGGAGTACCCCTTGCCAGTCAGGTTTTCAGGATATCCACAATGAATATGCCTGAACTTGATCTGCATAAACTGCAATATGCAAATCTCTTTCATGCATATTCATTGTAGATATCCTGAAAACCTGACTGGCAAGGGGTACTCCAGGATCAGACTTGGGAAAAACTGCCATATACAATTGTAATACCAAGAGATATGTAGCAGACAAGTCACCAATCTTGGGTAAATGACAATGAATTATCAGGGGAGCCCACACTTTCTGAAATGATTGAAATGATTTACTTCTTTGTACAGCAACAGGTTTATACTTAGCTGTCAAACAATTTGTATTCCACTATAAATTATAATCTAACTTAGTAAAATCTTCCCAGCATTGTAGAATAGTTTTAATAGCCACAATTAATAAAATACATAACAACTTTGCTTTATAGTCCATAATCAGATTCTCCAAACCTATTGGGCCCAAAATTAATATACGATACATTAGAGGTCCACCCCGATCATCCCAGGTGCCCAGGGTTTCCAGGTGCTTTTCGGATAAGTACATAAGTACATAAGTAGTGCCATACTGGGAAAGACCAAAGGTCCATCTAGCCCAGCATCCTGTCACCGACAGTGGCCAATCCAGGTCAAGGGCACCTGGCACGCTCCCCAAACGTAAAAACATTCCAGACAAGTTATACCTAAAAATGCGGAATTTTTCCAAGTCCATTTAATAGCGGTCTATGGACTTGTCCTTTAGGAATCTATCTAACCCCTTTTTAAACTCCGTCAAGCTAACCGCCCGTACCACGTTCTACCGGCAACGAATTCCAGAGTCTAATTACACGTTGGGTGAAGAAAAATTTTCTCCGATTCGTTTTAAATTTACCACACTGTAGCTTCAACTCATGCCCTCTAGTCCTATTATTTTTGGATAGCGGTGAACAGTCGCTTCACATCCACCCGATCCATTCCACTCATTATTTTATACACTTCTATCATATCTCCCTCAGCCGTCTCTTCTCCAAGCTGAAAAGCCCTAGCCTTCTCAGCCTCTCTTCATAGGAAAGTCGTCCCATCCCCATTATCATTTTCGTCGCCCTTCGCTGTACCTTTTCCAATTCTACTATATCTTTTTTGAGATACGGAGACCAGTACTGATAGGATCAGGCGAACCTCAAGGGGAGGAATGCTGGCTTCGCCCTAACCCCTGGTAAGCCTTTCCTCGGCTGAGAGGTGCCCAGTTCTACCACCGGCTGCCTTTCAGGTGCTGTGGAGGACTTGCAGCTCATCCGCATATCCTTTACAGCCTTCTCCGGGGTGACTCCCAGGTCTACTCCAATCCACTCAGTGCCTCTACTCTAGGTGCCGCGCGCCATCAGGCGCGCAGAGCATTTTTCTCTATACATTTATTTTTCTCCCAGTTACTACTTATGGCTCCAGTACACTTTTTCTTCTTGATACTGTCCCATCCTAATCTGTTTCTCCATCTGAAGCCACTGTACACTGCAGGAACACATTGTCCACCCTCCAGTGACGTACCAAGGGGGGGGGGGGGGGGGGGCGGTCCGCCCCGGGTGTCAGTGGGTGGGGGGTGCTCCGTTGCTGACTGCAGTCAGCCCTCGTCTCCTCTCCATCCTGTGCCTTTTAAAAAAATCTGAAAACCAGCATGGCAGGCAGCGCTTCGTGTCTGCCCTGCCTGCTTGTAAAAGAACGCGCCGGCAAACCTCCTCGTCGACGTCACGACGTCACGTCAGGTCTTCCCTCACTGGGTCCTGCCCTCGCGGGGGGCGGGACCCAGTGAGGGAATACCCGACGCGATGTCGCGACGTCGACGAGGAGGTTTGCCGGCGCTTTCTTTTACAAGCAGGCAGGGCAGACACGAAGCGCTGCCTGCCATGCTGGTTTTCAGATTTTTTTTGTAAAGCCCCAGATGGAGGCAGGAGACGAGGGCTGTCATCGAAGGTGGTAGGTGGGTCGAGTTGGGGGGGGGGCTTAGATGGGCGAGGAGGGTTTCAGATGGGAGAAGGGGACTGGAGAGGGGGGCCTCAGATGGGAGAAGGGGACGTGGGGAGGGGGGTCAGATGGGAGAAGAGGGGAGAAGGGGACTGGCCTGGGGAGAAGGGGGGTGGGGGTCTCAGATGGGAGAAGGGGACGTAGGGGGGCTCTCAGATGGGAGAAGGGGACGT
This sequence comes from Microcaecilia unicolor, assembly GCF_901765095.1. Taxonomy (NCBI): domain Eukaryota; kingdom Metazoa; phylum Chordata; class Amphibia; order Gymnophiona; family Siphonopidae; genus Microcaecilia; species Microcaecilia unicolor. The sequence goes on along the minus strand of NC_044040.1, from coordinate 94,149,475 downwards.
GAGGAGGGGGGTCTCGATGGGAGAAGGGGACTGGGGTGGGGAGAAGGGGGTGGGGGTCTCAGATGGGAGAAGGGGCGTGAGGAGGGGGGTCCAGATGGGAGAAGGGGACGTGGGGAGGGGGGTCTCGATGGGAGAAGGGGACTGGGGGTGGGGAGGGGGTCTCAGAAAGGGAGAAGAGGGGAGAAGGGGACTTGGGGTGGGGAGGGGGATCTCAGATGGGAGAAGAGGGGAGAAGGGGACGGGTGGGGAGAAGGGGATGGGGGAAGGGGCCATGCGAGAAAATGGGAGCCATGCCTAGGGCTGGTGGGAAAATGGGTCTGGGGCTGAAAAGGGGTCCTAATGCAAGGCATGTGGATGAAGGGGGCTGGAACTGGGGGCTGAAAAGGAGGGTAGGTGGGAATAAGGGGGCTAGTACTGGAACTGGGGGCTGAAAAAGGGGCAGAGGCTGAAGCTGGGTGGACTGGAGGCTGAAAAGGGGACAGGGAGAAGTGGCTGGGGGCTGAAGCTCGGGACTGGTGAGAGAAAAGGGCTGGGGCTGAAACTGCGGACTGGTGGGATAGTGGGGCTGAAAAGGGGGAGCAAGTGGGAGATGTGGGCTGGGGCTAGAATTAGGGGCAGGTGGGATAAGAGGGCTGGAACTGGGGACTGAAAAAAGGGGCAGAGAGAGAGAGGGGACAGACGATGGATGGATGGATGGGGGGGAGAGGGAGGGCAGACCCTGGATGGATGGGGGGAGAGGGGAGGGCAGACCCTTAATGGATGGGGGGGTGAGGGAGGGCAGACCTTGGATGGATGGGGGGAGAGAGGGAGGGCAGAAAGTGAATGGAAGGGGGAGAAAGAGGGCAGACAGTGAATGGAAGGGGGAGGGAGAGAGGGCAGACATTGGATGGAGGGGACAGCAGAGAGGGCAGACACTGGATGGCAGAGAAAGAACGAAGACAGATGCTGGATGGAAGACAGTGAAAAGAAGATGAGGAAAGCAGAAACCAGAGACAACAAACTGTAAATAAAATATATATTTTATTTTTTTGCTTTAGGATAAAGTAGTATTGTAGCTGTGTTAATAAATGTTTATAATAGAACATGTAAATAAGGTAATCTTTTTATTGGACTAATTTTAATACATTTTGACTAACTTTCGGAGAACAAAACCCCCTTCCTCAGGTCAGGTTAGGACACTGTAACACACTATACTGTATTGACCTGAGGAAGAAGGTTTTGGCCTCTGACAGCTAAATGTATTAGTCCAATAAAATGGTATTTTATTTTCTATATTTGTTTTATTTCTATTTGTTAATTTGTACAGTGGTGATTGGTATTTGTTAGTTTTTTTTCCAAATTTACATCTGCTGTCTTTATATTTTGCACAGTACTAGGGGACATTTTCTGTTTCTGTGGTGTTGCATTGTATGCAGAGTCCTGGCATCTTGGGGGTTCAGTTTAATTTTTGCCTAAATAGAAAGTTTATGATTACTTGTTCTATAGTGGATTAGGGTGTATCTGTGTTTGTGAAAAAGACATGACTTTCAGTTGGCATTGACTGTGCAGGATTGACGATCTGTACTATCTGTCTGGTTTCGTTTTACAATAGGTGAATTGATGTTCTAGTGCTCACTGTAGTGTTTAAGATTTCTTTTTTCCATGTGTGACTCATAGAAATGACTGCTTATGGTATGGTAGAATTGCTCTATAGGTCCTGAGTGTTTTGTATTCTCGGTATGCCTAGTACTGGATTTTGGAGGGGGGTGTTAAAAAATGACCGGCCCCGGGTGTCAACTACCCTAGGTACGCCACTGCCACCCTCTGTATTTATCATCTCACCATCTCTTTTTTCCTCTTCCTTTTTCTCAGCTCTCAACCTTCAACATTTCCTTCCTTCCATTCATCCATCTCCTTTCTATCTGAGTACATCTCGCCTTCGTCGCTGTCGTCATACCTCTCCTACTCTTCTCCGTACTCTCTTGCTCCTTCTCCTGCTCTCCCACTGGGGACATTAATCTCAATCCTAGTCCTCCACATAAGCTCTCATCCTATTTGTGCAGGTCACACCGTGATAGCTCCAATCTAATTTCTGTTCCTCTGCTCCCCTCTTCTTCCCTGCCTTTCTCTTGCACTCTATGGAATGCCCGCTCTGTCTGTAACAAACTTTCTTACATCCATGACCTCTTTATCTCTCGTACTTTCCATCTGCTTGCCCTAACTGAAACTTGGCTTTAACCTGAAGACTCTGCTTCAGTCGCGACCCTATGCCATGGAGGTTATCTTTTCTCCCATACTCCTCGCCCAGTTGGCCGCGGAGGTGGTGTCGGGCTACTACTCTCACCCTCTTGTACATTTCAACCTCTTCTTCTACCTCAGTCTCACTGTTTTTCTTCCTTTGAAGTCCACTCCATCCGTCTATTTGCCTCTCTGAGTAGCAGTCATTTATCGACCCCCTGATGTCCCTTTCTTCCTTTCTCACTGACTTTGATGCCTGGCTTTCCTTCTTTCTTGAACCTTCATCTCCTTCCCTCATTCTTGGGGATTTTAACATTCATGTTAATGATCCCTCTGACTCTTATGCTTCTCAGTTTCTTGCTTTAACATCCTCTTTCAATCTTCAACTGTGCTCCACTGCCCCCAATCACCAGAATAGCCACTGTCTTGATCTTATCCTCTTCTCAAACTGCTCCCTCTCCAGTTTCTGTGCCTCAGCTCTTCCCCCTCTCTGACCATCATCTGATAACTTTCACACTTAAACACCCTCCTCCCCAGTCCCGTCCAATCTTAATCAATACATTTAGGAATCTTCAGGCTATTGACCCTTCTACTCTGTCCTCCAGTGTTTCAAATCTCTTCTCTACCACTATCAGGGCTTATTTTCGAAAGAGAAGGGCGCCCATCTTTCGACACAAATCGGGAGATGGGCATCCTTCTCTCAGGGTCACCCAAATCGGCATAATCAAAGCCGATTTTGGGCGTCCCCAACTGCTTCCCATCGCGGGGACGACCAAAGTTCCCGGGAGGTGTAGCGAAGGCGGGACTGGGGCGTGCCTAACAGATGGGCGTCCTCGAGCGATAATGGAAAAAAGAAGGGCGTCCCTGACGAGCACTTGGCCGACTTTACTTGGTCCATTTTTTCTTATGACCAAGCCTCAAAAAGGTGCCCGAACTGACCAGATGATCACCGGAGGGAATTGGGGATGACCTCCCCTGACTCCCCCAGTGGCGGACTAACCCCCTCCCACCCTGAAAAAAAACAACAGCAAGCAGCTCATTTGCATGCGCTTTCCTTCATGCAAGCCCGTTCCTTTCCAAATCGCTAAGGGATCATTAAGGGAAGGGCTTTTTCCGTTCAGTTAGTGCATCAGTTAGTCCACTGCAGTGCCCCCTAGAGTGCCCAGTTGCTGTCCTGGCATGTCAGGGGGACCAGTGCACTACGAATGCTGGCTCCTCCCACGACCAAATGAGTTGGATTTGGTCATTTTTGAGATGGGCATCCTCGGTTTCCATTATCACCGAAAACCGGGGACGACCATCTCTAAGGTCGACCTAAATGTTGAGATTTGGGCGTCCCTGACCGTATTATCACAACAAAAGATGGACCAAGTTACGGACCAAGAAAGGGACCTGGGTGTCGTCGTCGATAATACGCTGAAACCTTCTGCTCAGTGTGCTGCTGCGGCTAGGAAATCGAATAGAATGTTGGGTATTATTAGGAAAGGTATGGAAAACAGGTGTGAGGATGTTATAATGCCGTTGTATCGCTCCATGGTGCGACCGCACCTTGAGTATTGTGTTCAATTCTGGTCGCCGCATCTCAAGAAAGATATAGTAGAATTGGAAAAGGTGCAGAGAAGGGCGACTAAAATGATAGCGGGGATGGGACGACTTCCCTAAGAAGAAAGATTAAGGAGGCTAGGGCTATTCAGCTTGGAGAAGAGACGGCTGAGGGGAGACATGATAGAGGTATATAAAATAATGAGTGGAGTGGAACAGGTGGATGTGAAGCGTCTGTTCACGCTTTCCAAAAATACTAGGACTAGGGGGCATGCGATGAAACTACAGTGTAGTAAATTTAAAACAAATCGGAGAAAATGTTTCTTCACCCAACATATAATTAAACTCTGGAATTTGTTGCCGGATAAAGTGGTGAAGGCGGTTAGCTTAGCAGAGTTTAAAAAGGGGTTGGACGGTTTCCTAACGGACAAGTCCATAAACCGCTACTAAATAGACTTGGGAAAAATCCACAATTCCAGGAATAACATGTATAGAATGTTTGTACATTTGGGAAGCTTGCCAGGTGCCCTTGGCCTGGATTGGCCACTGTCGTGGACAGGATGCTGGGCTCGATGGACCCTTGGTCTTTCCCAGTATGGCATTACTTATGTACTTATGTACTTTTGACACCCATCTTGTTTCGATAACACAGGTTTCCCCGCCCCTTTACGGAGCCGTCCTGCGAGGATGGCCCCAGGAAAACTTAGGTGCCCCATTCGATTATGCCCCTCCACGTCTCATTAATCCATGATTATGTATATGCTCTGTGATTTTTTCTTTATAATAGTCACTACCATTTTGCCCAGCACTAACATCAAGCGCACTGGTCTATAATTTCCTGGATTACCTCTGGAACCCTTATTAAAAATTGGGATTACATTGACCACTTTCAAATCTTCTGGTACCATGCTAGATTTTAAAGATAAATTACATATTGTTAACAATAGCTCTGCCAGGGGCGTAGCAACAGGCGGGCCTGGACAGGTCTAGGCCCAGCCACTTTTGCTCAAGGCCTGCCCTAACTAGCCCTAACCCAACATCCCTCGCTGCCTTTTCTCCCGCGGCTCCGGGTCCGGCCATCCGGGAACATTGCCTGCCTCAAATTCTGCTCCTCCCCACCGCTGCCTCAGTCCCTGCAGCATTCTTTTTTTGGCCCGTCACTGGCAGTGCTGCGATTTACACAGGCAGCTCCGCTCCACTCTTCCGCGTCCATCTGGCCCTACGTAAACAGGAAGTGCATCAGAGATGGCCAGATGGACGCGGCAAAGGGGAGCGGAGCTGTCTGTGTGAATTGCAGTGCTGCCGGCGATGGGCCAAAAAAAGAATGTTGCAGGGACCGAGGCAGTTGCGGAGAGGAGCAGAATTTGAGGCAGGCAACGCTCCCGGACAGCCGGACCAGGGGGAGAAAAGGCAGCGAGGGTGTTGGATTGGGGCAGGATGAATGGGAGGAAGGCAGAAGTGCTGGACTTGAGGGGGGGATAGTTCTGCCGGACTTGTGGGAGGAAGGGGATTGGAGGGAAGGGAGAGAGCTGCTAGATGTGGGAGGAAGAGGGGGAGGGGACTGAATGGATGGGAGAGAGTTGCTGGAGGTGGGAGGAAAAAGAGGAGGGGATCTGCTTGGAATCTTCTGGCCAGGGGAGGGAGAGGAGGAAGGGGCTGGAGAGAAGAGAGAGAGCTGCTGGACAAGGGAGGAGAAGGAAGAAGGGACTGGGGGGAAGGGATAGAGCTGCAGGATGTGGGAGGAAGAGGAGGAGGGGACTGAATGGAAGGGAGAGAGTTGCTGGAGGTGGAAGGAAAAAGAGGAGGGGATCTGGATGGAATCTTCTGGCCAGGGGAGGGAGAGGAGGAAGGGGCTGGAGAGAAGGGAGAGAGCTGCTGGACAAGGGAGGAGAAGGAAGAAGGGACTGGAGGGAAGGGATAGAGCTGCAGGATGTGGGAGGAAGAGGAGGAGGGGACTGAATGGAAGGGAGAGGGTTGCTGGAGGTGGAAGGAAAAAGAGGAGGGGACTGAATGGAAGGGAGAGGGTTGCTGGAGGTGGGAGGAAAAGGAGGAGGGGATCTGGATGGAATCTTCTGGCCAGGGGAGGGAGAGGAGGAAGGGGCTGGAGAGAAGGGAGAGAACTGCTGAACAAGGGAGGAAGAGGAAGAAGGGAAGGGAAGGGAGAGAGCTGCTGGACATGGGAGGAAGAGGAGGAGGGGACTGGATGGAAGGGAGAGATCTGGTGGACTTCAGAGGAAGTGGGGGCTGGAGGGAAGGAAGACAGCTGCTGGACTGGGAGAAATAGGAGGAGGAGACTGGATGGAAGGGAGAGAACTGCTGGAGGAAGAGGAGGAGGGGATCTGGATGGAAGGGAGAGAGCTGCTGGACTTCAGAGGAAGAGGGGGCTGGAGGAAGGAAGACAGCTGCTGGACTGGGAGAAAGAGGAGGAGGGGATCTGGATGGAAGGGAGAGAGCTGCTGGACTTCAGAGGAAGAGGGGGCTGGAGGAAGGAAGACAGCTGCTGGACTGGGAGAAAGAGGAGGAGGAGACTGGAAGGAAGGGAGAGAGCTGCTGGAGGAAGAGGAGGAGGGGATCTGGATGGAAGGGAGAGAGCTGCTGGATGTGGGAGCAAGAGGGGGCTGGAGGGAAGGGAGAGAGCTGCTAGATGGAAGAGGGGGAAGAGATCTGGAGGGAACTGCTGGTACAGCACAAGGAGGGAGAGAAGGGAAATAGAGATACTAGACCAAGGAGATAAGTACATAAGTATTGCCATACTGGAAAAGATCAAAGGTCCATCGAGCACAGCATCCTGTTTCCAATAGTGGCCAATCCAGATCACAAATACACGGCAAGATCCCAGAAATGTACAAAACATTTTATACTGCTTATCCCAGAAATTGTGGATTTTCCCCAAGTCCATTTAATAAAGGTCTATGGACTTTTCCTTTAGGAAGCCGTCCAAACCTTTTTAAAACTCCGCTAAGCTAACCGCCTTTACCACATTCTCTGGCAACGAATTCCAGAGTTTAATTACACGTTGAGAGAAGAAAAAGTGAAGGAAAAGGGAACAAATACTAAACCTACAGTGTGAGGGAGGAAGGGAGGGCAGGGTGGGTGAGCAGGCAGGGAATCAAGCAACCAAACCAGATGCTGGAAAGGGGAGGGAGTGAGAGGGAGGGAGAGAAGCTGGATGGGATAGGGTCAGAGAGGGTAGAGATACATTGGTACTGGGGACGAAGAGAGGGGAGAAGCTGGACAGAGAAATATAGGGACACAGAGAAAGGGAGATACTAAACATGGTGGAAGATAGAGGTACAAAGATGGAAGAAGATGGATAGTGGACATGGAGAGAGCGAGTGGAACTATCAAATGGACATGAGACCTTGGTGAGTGAGTTAAGAGAAGGATGTAGAAACCAGAGCCTGGGACCAACATGACTTGAAAAATAAAATGAGCAGACAACAAAAGGTAGAAAAAAAGAATTTTATTTTTCTATTTTGTGACTAGAATATGTCAGATTTCAAAAATGTACATCCTGCTAGATTTGGCTGGAGCCCAAGGCAGAAATTTGGGAGGGGACACAAAAACTTACCAACAGGCTGCACCTTCTTCAGCTTCCAGCTGGCCTGGGGTTCTCTCTGGCTAGGGGGGCAAACAAAGTTGCCCTAGTTGTACCTCCCCTAACACTGTCTCTTGCATGTGATTTTGCACGGTATAGGAGAAAATGCATCTCTTTGTATTTCTCTGTGTTGTGCTAAATGCAAGGTCTGGCCTCTTGGGATTTTGATTGAATTAGTTTATGGTTTGTGGTCACTTATTCTGTATTTGTGTTCTGTGTGAGTGACCAAAGTATTCTGTGAGCATCAATTTTCTATGTAGTATTCTATAGTACTTTGGCTTCTTCAGTTTTCTTGATAGATATATTGATATTTTAGGGCCCCACTGTAATATTTAGGGCATATTTAAGGGAAGCCTATGTGTGTTGGTGGACCGTGGCTCAGTGGAGGATGAAGAGTGCACCCTCTTATATTTCCCCTAGCTCTCAATGTGGCCTGCAGCCAGAGGCCAGCACTGCTACTCCCATTGAAGTTATTGGGAGTGGGGTAGGTGTGCGGTAGGAGTAGGGGCGTGGGGCAGGGCATATCATGTGGCAGGTGTTTCTCTAGTGCCCATCCACCCAACCTGTTGGCACACCCAAAAATTGCCTTCTGGCTATGCCACTGAGCTCTGCAAGTTCATTTTTCAATTCTATCAGTACTCTGGGATATATACCATCCAGCCCAGGTGATTTGCTACTCTTCAATTTGTCAAATTGCCCCATTACATCTTCCAGGTTTACAGAGATTTGTTTCAATTTCTCTGACTCATCAGCATTGAATGCCATTTCTGGCACTGGTATCCCACAACTTCCTCAGTGAAAACTGAAACAAAGAATTCATTTAATCTCTCCACTACGGCCTTGTCTTCCCTGAATGCCCCTTTTACTCCCCCCATTTATCTAGCAGTCCAATTGATTCTTGTACCGGCTTCTTGCTTCTAATATAACTAAAAAGGTTCTCAGTATATTTTTGCTTCCAACTCCATCTTTTTTTCAAAGTCTCTCTTTGCCTTCCTTATCAGCGCTTTGCATTTGACTTGCCATTTCTTATGCTGTTTCCTATTATTTTCAGTTGGTTTGTTTCCATTTTCTGAAGGATTTTCTTTTAGCTCTAACAGTTTCCTTCACCTCACTTATTAACCATGCTGGCTGTCGTTTGGCCATCTTTCTTCCTTTTTTAGTACATGGAATATATCTGATCTGGGCTTCCAGGATGGTACTTTTGAATAGCATCCATGCCTGATATAAAGTTTTGACCTTTGCAGCTGCTCCTCTAAGTTTTTTTTTGTTTTTGTTTCTTTTTTTACCATTCTCTTCATTTTATCGTACTCTCCTTTTTGAAAGTTAAATGCTAACATATTGAAATTTCTGTATGTACTTACTCCAGAGATTATATCAAAGCTGATCATGTTATGATCACTGTTATGAATGGAGCCTTGAGGTACTCCACAATCAGAATGTTATGTTAGGAGGTTGGAAAATATTTCTAATAAAAATAAAGTAAAAAAAAAAAAGAACTGTAGATGGAAGAGTGAAGATTGCGGTATTTAAGATGAAATGTGTGACTGGACAGATAAGCTTCAAACTAAGATAAGACAGACCCTGTGATGCCTACAGTGTGAAGATGGGTCAGAAGGAGGGCAAGGTGAATTAAATCAAAAGCAGAAGTAAGATTCAGTGAAACAACCACAACCAAGAATGCTGATCAAGAGAGGTTCTAATTTCATTATAGAATGGCATAAGGAGGGTTTCCATGATGTGTTCCTCTCTGAAACCAGATTGGCAAGGACGTAATGTTAAGGATTTGTCCAAGAAGGAAATGAGTTGTTGAAAAACTATTTTCTTAAGTACTTTGGAGAAGAAAAGGAGGTTGGAAATAGACCAAATACTGGTGGGGTATGCAGGGTCCAGATGGGGCTTATATAGGAGAGGTATAATTGAGACATGTTTCCAAATATCTGGGGCATTCCCCAGGGAAAGGCTGGCCAGTAACTGTGGGAAAAGTAGATGAAGTAGAGATGGTGTAAGGCACTTTGCTAGGAAAGCAGGCCAGGGATCAGCTAAGGACGAGAAAGTGTTCAGTGATTGAATGATCTTAAGTACAGTATGTTGTGTAATCAATCTAAATGAAGACCATCCTGTGTTTAAGATGACTGAAGGATACAACATGGGAGGAGAAAGAGGGGAGACATGTGCTTTGAAGTAGAGGGATGAGAGACTGTATCTGAACTGGATGAGGAAACGAGGATGGCGAAAGGAAGGGTATAGACAATCCTTCAATTTCTTGACTTTATGTAATCAGGCAACAGCTAAAGAGTTTAAAGGGAGAAGATATAGGGGGTAAGATGGAAAACCAGAGGAGACCGACACCAATTTATTAATCGAGTGTAATTTCCAAGGTCAATTGGAGGATTGAACAAGTTGAGCACTAAAGTACTGACGTTCAGTCTGACGTAGCGTATGTTTTTATTCACAATGTTTTGCCTTGAAGAACCTAAGAGAAGAGGCAGACTGTTTCCTCTGCCACTGCCTTTCTGTGCTGCAAATCTGGGCTTTGAAAAGGTGAAATCCATGGTAAAACCATGGTGAGCGGTCAAATTTTGATGTCCACAGAGGTTTATGTGGCATTAAGCAACTGTGCTAAATTAATATTCAACTTGCCAATCCGAGATCATTTGAAGGGGCTTCCAAAACAATAAGGGCAGCAGTAAGTTTGGGAAAATCTATGTCACTAAAAACTCTATGACATACAGTGGGAGGAGAAGGGGGGAGGGGAACAGCAGTGAAAGGAGTGCAAAGGATACTAGTAAATGGGCCAACCAAGTAAGAGGGAAGTTTCTAAAGGTACATGGTGCAGGGAGAAAACTAAATCGAGAATATTGCCAGCTACACGTGAGCCAAGGCTGTTTGCCAGGGAGTAGAAGCTGGACAGCTGCTCAAAGACAGGAAGACTGAAGTCTCCAAGAAGGATTAAAGAGGAGTACAAGATAGTCATTTCCACTAGAAATGCTGATAGTTCTTCAAGAGAGGCGGCAGATAGGGAAGGAAGGTGATAAACTAAATTAATGTAAAAAGAAGAGGAAAGTATGGAGAAGTGAAGAATTCCTAAATCCGAGAAGGAAAGGGGTTTAAAGGTAGAGGCTGAGACTTTAAAGGTGGAACAACAGAAGAAGCCTCCCCCCCCCCAGCGCACTGGCTGAGGGAAGTAGGTAATGGAGAAGCCAGGTGGTGATGATTCACTTAGCACTGCTGAGTCACCTGGGCTGAACAATGTTTTTGTATCAGAAAATATATCTAAATTATGGTGAACGGTAAGGTGTAGGAACCTGTGAGCTTTTGCATAGACATTGTGCATAATAAATTCCCTCAGGCTCCTCCAATATAAAGTATAAAAGAGAAACTGATGATCTCACTAGTTGCCATGCAGAAGGGTACTCTTTCAGTGAGCTGCAAGAATATGTCAATACCCAGAGGAAATGTGAGTGTCCAAGCCCCTAATTGGTAAAAGATGAAGAGTTAGGAGGATATTTAGCACTTGAGGGAAAGTTATAAAATATATAAGGGAGCTCCTTACTTTGAAATTTGTCTGTTGGCTTCTGCCTCCTGAGCCATGACCTACATGTAATGCCCCCTTGTGGGTATCCATGGCTGGAGTCTCCCTCATGCATTTGCTGCCTCCACCTGGGGAAGAAAGGTGTTAGCAGGTAGAATTTCTCTCTTCTCCCCCCAAGAAAACCCAAAAAGACGATTGTGAACAAGGCTGGCTGAAACGCTTTGCCCTAATCTATCTCCCAAGTGCTGCTGTGCCCTGAACCCACTCCCAAGGGCCACTCTGCTACTGGACTTGTGCCTGACTGTGCCTCAAAGGCCTTCCGTCTCACCCTTGGCTGCTCCCAATGGCTACTCTGCTTCTTGGCCTTGGGCACTGATTGTTGTCCTCAATGGCCCTTTTTTTCTGCCCTGAGCTGCTCCCAGGAACTCTGCCTCAAGCCCGCTCCCAAGGCTGCTCCTATTCAGGCCTCAAGTACTGCTTGTGCCCTCGACAACCCTTGTTCTGCCCTGCCTACAATCATGGGACCCAGGATTTTTGGGTTAATGGGTAGAGGATTTGTGTAAGGAAAGTGGACTGGAAGCTAATATATAACAGTTTTCTAAAGGAATCACTGGCAAGTTCTATGATTGAAAATGGTTTTAAAAATGCTTTACAGATGGTACTGTATGCCACAGAAACTGCAACTTATATGCAATAAAGGTGCAAACCAATGTTGGAGGGGAAGTGGCACTTTGGGGACATTTAAGCACATGTGCTGATCCTGTCTCAAAATAGAGGCCTATCGATCTGCTACTTTTCAATGGATAGCTGAGAAACTGGGGACTAGGAATACACAGGTGATACAGCCGATTTACTCACTCAATTGCAACAGCAGCAAGATTAGCTGTAGCAATATAATGGAAACAAGCGGAACTATCCAAATGTCAGATCTTCATGACAAAGTTGCATATTGTTTATTGGATAGTAAAGTTTGAAAAAAAAAATGACTGAGGACTTGGGAAACCTATGAAAAATGAAGAGCAAAGACTGTTATGAATATTAGTGGATAGATCCTGGTAACTTAGGGAATATTAGTTATTAATTAGCTAATATTAGGGAATAGTAGTTAACAAAACAACAATAGTAACAGACTGGATCATGTCAGCATAACTTGACCTTCTCTTCATCACTGAAACCTGGATCCATAATCAAGAGGACTCAATCATCCTAAACCTATGCCCTCCAGGATATAAAATCACTCACTGGACCAGAAAGGAAAAGAGAGGTGGAGGCATAGCGCTTATATACAGATCCCATTTCACCATCGAAACCACAGGCGAATCCATAGCAACCCAACTCAAAATAGCCTCGATCAGAATCCAACACAAAACCCTGCTTGACCACCTAAACTGTGTCCTGTTCTACAGACCACCATGCAACTGGAATGAAAGCCAGTCAAACTTCATGGACTTCATCTCAAATACTTGCATACCCAACTCCAATGTATTAGTACTAGGAGACATTAACCTTCACCTAGAAGACCCAAACTCTACCAATGCACGAGAATGCAAGGACTTTCTTCATCTATGTGATCTTAAATGGCCACACATGCAATCAACCCATGCGAAAGGACACACACTCGACCTCATCTCATACAAATTGTCCACAGACCAGAACCTAATCCTATATAATAAAACCCACCTCCAACGTTCTGAAGCTGACTGCGTGGACACAAGCCTTGAGGCATTCGTGCTTCTGTTGATGCCTCCCACTTCCGGGTGCGTCAGCAGCGAAAGTGCCCAATCAAAATACAGCAGCGTTTGGAACGTTGGAGGCGCAGTTTCAGCCCTTCGCCACACTCCCCCCAAGGTCGCCGCCCCTCAGCCCCAGAGGTCGCTGCAGCCACTGCTCCACCCTCCATCCCCCCCCCCAGGTCGCTGCCGCTCCCCCCCTCCGTCCAACATCAGCTCAGCTGCCATTTCCGGCCACTGCTGCTTCTCCTGTTGAGCAGCAGCGGCCGGTACAAAAACAAAAAAAAAGCAAAAATGCTTTCAAAAAGGAAGCGGGGCACCGCAGGCAGCCATCGACTGTCAGCGCTGCATCCGCTCCTCCTCTCACCTCTCACGTCGCTGCGCTCCTCTGGGGTTCTATTCCAGGGGCAGTGACGTGAGAGGTGAGAGGAGGAGTGGATGCAGAGCTGACAGCTGATGGCTGCCTGCGGTGCCCCGTTTCCTTTTTAAAAGCATTTTTGCAGGTTCAGTTTGTTTGTTTTTTTGTTTTTGTACCGGCCACTGCTGCTTGACAGGAGAAGCAGCAGTGGCCGGAAATGGCAGCTGAGCTGACGTCGAACGGAGGGGGGGAGCAGCGGCGACTTCGGGGTGGGGTGGGGTGGAGGGGGAGCAGTGGCTGTGGCGACCTTGGGGGGGAGGGGAGGAGTGGTGGCACCCTGGGGGGGGGGGTGAAGGGGTGAGCGGCTGTGACTTCGGGGGGGGGGGCATGGTGGCGAGGGCGGCAGGGGGGGCATGAGACAATGGAGGGGGAAGGGGTCCTGAGGCCAGAGGGGAGGGGGTCCTGAGACCAGAGGGGAGGAGGTCCAGAGACCTGGGAGGGGGAGGGGGAGGATGAGGGGGGAGGGGTCCTGAGACCAGATACAGAGGGGGGAGGGGGGCCTGAGACCTGAAAGCAGGGGGGGAGGGAGACCTGAGAGGAGGGGAGAGGGGAACCAGATAGGGAGGGGGAGGGGTCCTGTAACAGAGAGGGAGGGGGAGGGGTTCCTGCGACCACACAGAGGGAGGGGGGAGGTATCTCTGGCACACACACAGTGTCTCTCTCACTCTCATACACTGTCTACCACACACTCTATGTCTCACACTGTATCGCATTCACTATGTGTCACACAGTCACTCTCAAACACTCTCTCGATCTCATACACTCTCGCTCTCACAGAGAGTCTGTGTATCGCACACATACTCTCTCACACTCTATCTGTTTCACACAAACACACTCTCACACATTGTATCTGTGCGAAACACACTCTCTCACACTCACTGTGGCTCACATACGCACTCGCACACACTCTCATTCTCACACACACACTCTCTCACACAGACACACTTGCACCCACACTCACTCTCTCTCTGTCACACACACACACAATCACTCTCTCTCTCTCACACACAGTCACTCTCACACACACTCTCTCAAACATACACACTCCGAGGAAAAGTGGACTAGTGGTTAGGGTGGTGGACTTTGGTCCTGAGGAACTGAGTTCGATTCCCACTTCAGGCACAGGCAGCTCCTTGTGACTCTGGGCAAGTCACTTAACCCTCCATTGCCCCATGTAAGCCGCATTGAGCCTGCCATGAGTGGGAAAGCGCGGGATACAAATGTAACAAAAAGAAAGAAAAGAAAACCTTGCTAGCGCCCGTTTCATTTGTGTCAGAAGCGGGCCTTTTTTACTAGTAATAACAGAAACTACATGGACAGAAATACCATGGACCGACCATTACAAATTAAATTTATCCCTAAAATGGCGGAAAAAAGGTTCCCATTTACGAGAACACACATCATACACCACGAGAGGCCAAATAGACGTCAAAACATTCTGGAAACAGATATATAATAACGACCGGACAATACAAAAAGACTCTATACACTACCTCTCAGAATGGGACAAAAGGTGTAAACACATATTAGACGAAATAGCACCATTGCGAACAAGAACCTCACGCAGACACAACTCGATACCGTGGTTCAACAAAAAACTGAAAAAACTAAAAACACAAGCCAGGAAATTGGAACGCACATGGAAAAAAATAAAAGATGAACATACACTCAACGCATGGAAACAATCACTAAGGAAATACAAATACGCAATAAGACAGACCAAAAGGTCATACTACAAAACTAAAATAGGGCCAGATTACAATGACACAAAGAAACTATACCAACTCGTTAACAAACTACTAGACATAACGCCGATCACCACAACCAAAACTGATATCCCAACTGCAGACAACCTTGCTAAATACTTCAACAAAAAAATAATAAACCTACGCAAAATGCTACCTCAAGACAACACGGACATCCAAAACTTCATCAACGAACTGGACCCATCCCCTGGCGAATACCAAGCGGACCGAATCTGGTCAAATTTCGCTCTCCTCACCGCTGACACAGTTACCCAGGCGATTAAGAGGTACTCAAATAGTCAATGTCAATTGGACACCTGCCCCAGCTACCTTATAAAATCCGCCCCCCACCGCTTCACAACAGACCTTACATCCCACCTAAACTTCATGCTGCAACAAGGCATCTTCTCCAAAGAAAAGGGCAACATCCTACTCATCCCAATACCAAAAGACACCAAAACCCCCCCAAATGACATTACCAACTACCGATCAATAGCATCGATTCCACTGGTAGTCAAACTAATGGAAGGCTTGGTAACCAAACAACTCTATGTAATCATTCACAATACTACACAAATCCCAATCAGGATTCTGGCCCTTACACAGCACCGAAACAGTATTACTTACTCTCTTAACTAAATTCAAGAAGGAAATAGCAATAGGTAACAGCATACTTCTCCTTCAATTTGACATGTCCAGTGCATTTGACATGGTTAATCACAACATACTACTAAGACTCCTGAATTACTTCGGAATCAGCGGAAGTACACTCAAATGGATCAAGGGTTTCCTAACCACAAGAACATATCAAGTGAAAGCTAGCAAAAACATATCATCATCTTGGAAACCAGACTGCGGAGTACCGCCAGGATCACCACTATCACCGATTCTCTTCAGCCTCATAATGACCCCACTAGCCAAATCCTTATCCTTCAAGGCCTTAACTCATTCATATATGCTGATGACATCACAATATATATCCCATACAAACACGACCTGGCAGAAATCACCAATGAAATCAAACTCAGTCTGAGCATCATGGACTCTTGGGCAAACGCATTCCAATTAAAACTCAACAAAGAAAAAACACACTGGCTCATCATCTCTTCCCAATACAACACATATAAACCCAAAAACATAAACACCCCAGGTTATACCCTTCCTATCGCAGACAGCCTGAAAATTCTCGGAGTAACAATTGACTACAACCTCTCACTTGAGAACCAAGCGAAATCTACCATAAAGAAAATGTTTCACTCTATGTGGAAACTTAAACGTGTGAAACCATTCTTCCCAAGGGAAATATTCTGTAACTTAATACAATCAATGGTACTAAGCCATGCAAACTACTGCAATGGAATCTATGTGGGTTGCAATGAACAAATCATAAATAAACTTCAAACCGCTCAAAACACAGCAGCCAGGCTTATATTTGGAAAAATGCATTTTGAAAGCGCCAAACCCCTCCGAGAAAAACTGCACTGGCTCCCAATCAAAGAGTGTATTGCCTTCAAAATCTGCACCATGGTTCATAAAATTCTTTACGGCGAAGCCCCGGGATAAATGACAGACCTTATAGACCTGCCAATTAGAAATACAACAAGATCAGCATGAACATACCTAAATCTTCATTACCCAAGCACCAAAGGACTCAAATACAAATCAACGTATGCATTTAGCTTTTCCTACTTAAGCGCACAACTATGGAACGCTCTGCCAAAAACAGTAAAAACAACATACGACCACCTGAATTTCTGGAAAGAACTAAAAACAATCCTGTTCAGGAAGGCATATCCCACTGACCCTACATAAAAGCCTGAACACATGCAACACAACATAACCATAGGTCGCAATGGACACACCCCTATCTCCCACTTCCTCCCTAAATTTCCCCAATGTATCTAGCATACTTGAACTTCGAAAAAAAAGATTGCGTTGGAGGCAAAAACACATAGTAAAACATTTTTTAGGTATATTAAAAGCAGGAAGCCGGCAAAAGAATCGCTAGATGACCGAGGAGTAAAAGGGGCAATCAAGGAAGACAAAGCCGTAGTGGAGAGATTAAATTAATTATTTGCTTCAGTCTTCACCGAGGAAGATTTGGGTGGGATACCTGTGCCGGAAATAGTATTCGAAGCTGACAAGTCAGAGAAACTTAATGAATTCTCTGTAAACCTGGAGGATGTAATAGGGCAGTTCTACAAACTGAAGAGTAGCAAATCTCCTGGACCGGATGGAATTCACCCCAGAGTACTGATAGAACTGAAAAATGAGCTTGTGGAGCTATTGTTAGAAATATGTAATTTATCCTTAAAATTGAGCGTGGTACCAGAAGATTGGAGGGTGGCCAATGTAACGCCGATTTTTAAAAAAGGTTCCAGAGGACATCCGGGAAATTATAGACCGGTGAGTCTGACGTCGGTGCCAGGCAAAATGGTAGAGACTATTATTAAGAACAAAATTACAGAGCATATTCAAAAGCATGGATTAATGAGACAAAGTCAACATGGATTTAGTGAAGGGAAATCTTGCCTCGCCAATCTACTACATTTCTTTGAATGGGTGAACAAACATGTGGATAAAGGGGTGCCGATTCATATTGTGTATCTGGATTTTCAGAAGGCATTTAACAAAGTACCTCATAAAGATTCCAGAGGAAATTGGAGAGTCATGGGATAGGAGGTAGTGTTCTATTGTGGATTAAAAACTGATTAAAAGATAGAAAACAAAGAATAGGGTTAAATGGTCAGTATTCTCAATGGAGAAGGGTAGTTAGTGGGGTTCCCCAGGGCTCTGTGCTGGGACCGCTGCTTTTTAACATATCTATAAATGACCTAGAGATGGGAGTAACTAGTGAGGTAATTAAATTTGCTGATGACACAGAGTTATTCAAAGTCGTTAAATCGCGGGAGGATTGTGAAAAATTACAAGCGGACCTTACGAGACTGGGAGACTGGGCGTCTAAATGGCAGATGACGTTTAATGTGAGCAAGTGCAAAGTGATGCATGTGGGAAAGAGGAACCTGAATTATAGCTATGTCATGCAAGGTTCCACGTTAGGAGTCACAGACCAAGAAAGGGATCTAGATGTCATCGTTGATGATACATTGAAACCTTCTGCTCAATGTGCTGCTGCGGCTAAGAAAGCAAATAGAATGTTAGGCTAAAAGAAATGCCTTCAGAAAATGGAAGAAGGAACCGTCTGAAAATAACAAGAAGCAGCATAAGGAGTGTTAAAGCAAATGCAAGGCGCAGATAAAGAAGGCCAAGAGGGATTACGAAAAAAAGATAGCATTAGAGGCAAAAAAAGCAAAAAATACCTTCAGAAAATGGAAGAAGGAACCGTCTGAAAATAACAAGAAGCAGCATAAGGAGTGTCAAAGCAAATGCAAGGCGCAGATAAAGAAGGCCAAGAGGGATTACGAAAAAAAGATAGCATTAGAGGCAAAAAAGCATAGTAAAAGTTTTTTCGGTATATTAAAAGCAGGAAGCCGGCAAAAGAATTGGTTGGGCCGCTGGATGACCAAGGGGTAAAAGGGACGATCAAGGAAGACAAAGACGTAGCGGAGAGATTGGATGAATTATTTGCTTCGGTCTTCACCGAGGAAGATTTGGGTGGGATATCGGTGTCGGAAATGATATTTCAAGCGGACGAGTCGGAGAAACTTACTGACTTCATGGTAAACCTGGAGGATGTAATGGGGCAGTTCAGCAAACTGAAGAGTAGCAAATCTCCTGGACCAGATGGTATTCATCCTAGAGTACTGATAGAACTGAAAAATTAGCTTACGGAGCTACTGCTAGTGATATGCAATTTATCCTTAAAATCGAGCGTAGTACCGGAAGATTGGAGGGTGGCCAATGTAACACCCATTTTTAAAAAAGGTTCCAGGGGAGATCCGGGAAATTATAGACCGGTGAGTCTGATGTTGGTGCCGGGGAAAATGGTAGAGGCTATTATTAAAAACAAAACAAAATTACAGAGCACATCCCAGGACATGGATTACTGAGACCAAGTCAGCACGGCTTTTGTGTGGGGAAATCTTGCCTGACCAATTTACTTCAATTCATTGAAGGAGTAAACAAACATGTGGACAAAGGAGAGCTGGTTGATATTGTGTATCTGGATTTTCAAAAGGCGGTTGACAAGGTACCTCATGAAAGGCTACAGAGGAAATTGGAGGGTCATGGGATAGGAGGAAAAGTCCTATTGTGGATTAAAAACTGGTTGAAGGATAGGAAACAGAGAGTGGGGTTAAATGGGCAGTATTCACAATGGAGAAGGGTAGTTAGTGGGGTTCCTCAGGGGTCTGTGCTAGGACCGCTGCTTTTCAATATATTTATAAATGATTTAGAGATGGGAGTAACTAGCGAGGTAATTAAATTTGCTGATGACACAAAGTTATTCAAAGTCGTTAACTCACGACAGGATTGTGAAAAATTACAGAAGGACCTTACGAGACTGGGAGACTGGGCGGCTAAATGGCAGATGACGTTTAATGTGAGGAAGTGCAAGGTGATGCATGTGGGGGAAAACAACCCGAATTATAGCTACGTCATGCAAGGTTCCACGTTAGGAGTTACGGACCAAGAAAAGGATCTGGGTGTCGTCGTCAATAATACACTGAAACCTTCTGCTCAGTGTGCTGCTGCGGCTAGGAAAGTGAATAGAATGTTGGGTATTATTAGGAAAGGTATGGAACAGGTGTGAGGATGTTATAATACCGTTATATCGCTCCATGGTGCGACCGCACCTTGAGTATTGTGTTCAATTCTGGTCGCCACATCTCAAGAAAGATATAATGGAATTGGAAAAGGTGCAGCGAAGGGCGACTAAAATGATAGCAGGGATGGGACAACTTCCCTATGAAGAAAGACTAAGGAGGCTAGGGCTTTTCAGCTTAGAGAAGAGATGGTTGAGGGGAGACATGATAGAGGTATATAAAATAATGAGTGGAGTGGAACAGGTGGCTGTGAAGCGTCTGGTCACGCTTTCCAAAAATACTAAGACTAGGGGGCATGCGATGAAACTACAGTGTAGTAAATTTAAAACAAATCAGAGAAAAGTTTTCTTCACCCAAAATGTAATTAAACTCTGGAATTCGTTGCCAGAGAACATGGTGAAGGCGGTTAGCTTGGCAGAGTTTAAAAGGGGGTTAGACGGTTTCCTAAAGGACAAGTCCATAAACCACTACTAAATGGACTTGGGAAAAATCCACAATTTCGGGAATAACATGTATAGAATGTTTGTACATTAGGGAAGCTTGCCAGGTGCCCTTGGCCTGGATTGGCCGCTGTCGTGGACAGGATGCTGGGCTCGATGGACCCTTGGTCTTTTCCCAGTGTGGCATTACTTATGTACTTACTTATTAGGAAAGGAATGGAAAACAAAAATGAGGATGTTATAATGTTGTATCGCTCCATGGTGCGACCGCACCTCGAATATTGTGTTCAATTCTGGTCGCCGCATCTCAAAAAAGATATAGTGGAATTAGAAAAGGTGCAAAGAAGGGCGACGAAAATGATAAAGGGGATAGGACGACTACCCTATGAGGAATGGCTAAAGAGACGGCTGAGGGGAGACATGATAGAGGTATATAAAATAATGAGTGGAGTTGAACGGGTAGATGTGAAGCATCTGTTCACGCTTTCCAAAAATACTAGGACTAGGGGGCATGCGATGAAACTACAATGTAGTAAATTTAAAACGAATCGGAGAATATGTTTCTTCACTCAACGTGTAATTAAATTCTGGAATTCGTTGCCAGAGAATGTGGTAAAGGCGGTTAGCTTAGCGGAGTTTAAAAAAGGTTTAGACAGCTTCCTAAAGGAAAAGCCCATAGACCGTTATTAAATGGACTTGGTGAAAATCCACTATTTGTGGGATAAGCAGTATAAAATGTTTTGAACATTTTTGGGATCTTGCCGGGTATTTGTGACCTGGATTGGTCACTATTGGAAACAGGATGCTGGGCTCCATGGACCTTTGGTCTTTCCCAGTATTGCAATACTTATGTACTTATAATAACACCTTGTATTTGTTCATACTGGAACTGGCGAACGCCATAACGGTCCTATGTAAGCCACATTGAGCCTGCAAATAGGTGGGAAAATGTGGGATACAAATGTAACAAATAAAAATAAAATAAAATATTCTAGTTTGACCTATACTGTGCTGCATAGTTTGATAAGTGTGTGTGTGTGTGTGTATGGTGGGGGAGGTTTGATTCTGGCATATTTGCTGTTATTACTATAGCTTGGAGATAGATTATTGTATAACTTGGTTTCTTTGACTGTGGAGTTATATTTTGTAACTACTGGAATCATAACAAATTTCAATAGAGGGAGAGATTTAGTAATTCTTTCTTTACACCTTGACGGCTCATCCAATATCAAGTTCAACATTTGATTGAAGTCACCACCAATTATTACTGGTATTTCATTTGTTAAAGCTGACCGCCTTTAAAATATCAGGGGAATCAATACGTGGTGCATAAATGCTTAGCCCACATGCTGTGCATAATATGGTGACTGAAAAGTAGCATAATGGAAGTGATTTTTTTTACATGTGTTTATTTGCTTGACTCTGTAAATGTTAAATTTTAGAAAATAAAATTAAATTATTGTAATTCCTTGTTTCATGGTCTCCCCCAATAACAGATCAGTAGATTGCAATTTGTTCAAAATACCTCTGTCAAGCTGCTCCCTGGGTGCTAAGAAGTTCAATAGTGTGACTCCACTGTTGGCTAGGGAACACTGTTTGCCTGAGAAGTCTTGTATCCCTCTTAAATTTTGGTTCTGTCCCATCAGGTTCTGATCTCTAATATTCCCCCATTTAACAGTCTCTGGCTTCATATGTAATTTCTCATACTCTGAGGTCCTCTCAACTGCATTACCTGGCCATTCCTTCCCATCTTCAAATTAAGTTGAAGTGTGTGCCTCAATCCTGCTTTCATGTAGTGGAGCCCGTTTTGTGGAATGGCCACCATTTCATATTCACTTCATATCCACCACATTTAAAACTGCTTTGCAAATATATTACATCTCACAGGTGCTCCCTAGGTTGATTTTGCTATCCTGATTGGTAGGCACCTTAGGACTTATCCTTTTGATTTCATGTCTCCTTCCTTGTGTGTCCTTTGTAGTAGTAATTGGTTGTTTGTTTGTTTTGTTTTTTTCTTTTTGTATTTTGATTGATTGGCTCCTGTTTGTGACTTGTCTTTCTCTCTTTATTTGACTTGCATTGAGGGACATAATTGAACGAAAATGTCTATCTCCATGGGCGTTTATCTCCGAGAACGGGTCCGTGAAGGGGTGGACCGAACTGTATTTTTGAAAAAAATAGACGTCCATGTTTTATTCGACAATTTGTGAGCTGGGCGTTTTTGTTTTTCAGTGATAATGGAAAATGAAAGCGCCCAGCTCAAAAACGAATAGATCCAAGGCATTTGTTTGTGGGAGGGGCCAGGATTCGTAGTGCACTGGTCCCCCTCAGATGCCAGGACACCAACCGGGCACCCTAGGGGGCACTTTTACAAAAACAAAAAAAAAAGGTAAAAGAGCTCCCAGGTGCATAGCACCCTTCCCTTGTGTGTTGAGCCCCCCAAATCCTCCTCAAAACCCTCTGCCCACAAGTCTACACCATTACTATAGCCCTAAGGGGTGAAGGGGGGCACCTACATGTGGGTACAGTGGGTTTGGGGGGGTTGGACGACTAAGCATTAAGCAGCACAATTGTAACAGGTAGGGGAGGGATGGGCCTGGGTCCACCTGCCTGAAGTCCACTGCACCCCCTAACAACTGCTCCAGGGACCTGCATACTGCTGCCAGGGAGGTGGGTATGACATTTGAGGGTGAAAATAAAAAGTTGTGAAACATTGTTTTTTGTGGTGGGAGGGGGTTAGTGACCACTGGGGGAGTCAGGGGAGGTCATCCCCGATTCCCTCTGGGGGTAATCTGGTCATTTAGGGCATTTTTTGGGGCCTTATTCGTGAAAAAACAGGGTCCAGGAAAAGTGCCCTAAATTCTAGCTACAAACACATACTTTTTTTCCATTATCGGCGAAAGGCGCCAATCTCTCCTCGGCCGATAACCACGCCCCAGTTCCACCTTCGCCACGCCTCCGACACGCCCCCGTCAACTTTGTACGCTTCCGCGATGGAGTGCAGTTGAAAACGTCCAAAATCGGCTTTCCATTATACCGATTTATTCGTTTTTGTGAGATAAACGTCTATCTCCCGATTTGGGTCGAAATCTAGGCGTTTTTCTCTTTCAATTATAAGGTGGATAGTGAACTGTTTAGATGCACTGTTGACTGGGAAGTATATCAAATAAAGTTGTTGTTGTTGATGATGATGATGATGATGACAATGAAAGGATTCTTCATGCATAAAAGACTATTTGCACATAAACATTTTATAAAATTACCCCAAGGGTTACATAAACAGAGCACAGGCAAACTCACGATTTATGTGCATTGTTTATAAAGCACATGCATATGTGTGTATTTTAAATACAAACATGTATGCCTGCTTCACTGTAGGCATAAATTTGCTACTTTTCCCTACTATTTTATAAAGACACATGAACACACAAATAAAGGGCATCATATATGTATCTGTGTTGTCTCTACACAATGACGGCCTGCTATAAAATCAACTTCTCTGGGAGTATTTTTTAAAGAGCTATTTGCACACAAAAGCCTTTTTACGCTTATAAAAGGCCTTTTATAAAATTATCCCTGGGGTTACAAGCATAAAAGTATTGGTAGTGCCAAGAAGACACATACTTTTATGCGATATGCATGCAGATGTATTCAGGGATGGAGTCTGAGTGGCACACAGGTTACGTGCATTGCTTTTAAAATATGTAAAAATGTGGTACTAAATACATCTTGTCAATGATGGGATACCACTCTGTAGTGGAAGTGAATTTTAAAGATTGTTTTTCAACTCTGCCTCCCTTGACCAACCAGTGCACTCAGGGTCTGTATTTGTGATTAGAAGTAATTCTGTTTAAAAATGATTGTTTAACTTTGTGTGAAAATAAGTTGGAATGTAGAAGGTAAGACACAGCTCTCATTAATTTGTTATGTGAAGGGAAAGATGGGGCTTGTTTTCGAGTTCAGATTGGCCACCTGGACTGGGAAACATGTGACCACATTCCCACAGTATGGCTTGTTTACCTAAACAGAGAAACATCCTGTAATTTTCCTTAGCTCTGAACATGAGTTCTAAGCCTAATAAAAAGGGGAGTTTCTTTCAGTGAAATTGGGAGCTCATCTGTGAGTAACGTAGGAACTGTGCAGAGAATCATGTTTCCTGGTCAAAGAAGCTCCTGGCTTTCGCTATGAACAGGGCCCCCCCCAGCTGATAGGAGCCTGGATGATGTAAGGACCAGTGATGATTGTTTATAGTGTATTATTGTTTCTTTTCCTGGTCTAGAAACTCTTAGCATTGCTTAGATGTAGAGACCAGTGATGTAATGATTGTTTATAGATAGGTATTGTTTCTTTTTAGTTATATAGCTAATCATTGTGTGTGTATATAGTGTATATGGAGCTGGAGGAGTGGCCTAGTGGTTAGGGTGGTGGACTTTGGTCCTGGGAAACTGAGGAACTGAGTTCAATTCCCACTTCAGGCACAGGCAGCTCCCTGTGACTCTGGGCAAGTCACTAAACCCTCCATTGCCCCATGTAAGCCGCATTGAGCCTGCCATGAGTGGGAAAGCGTGGGGTACAAATGTAACAAAAATAAATAAAATAATAAATCATTGTAGATTTTAGAACCTCTAATAAAGGTCTCATTTACCTAACACGAATCCAAAAGAATCCACAGTAATTTCTGAGTAGTCTGTGTTAGTGAAGCAGGCTGTAAATCCATAGCAGTACACACTGCAAAACACTAACCTATATATCTCAGACCTACTGTATTTCTTTTGAAAATTTGCTCTATCAGAGTTGGTTGGTTGGTGGTTACTGAGTTGGTTATCTGATGGTCCAAATCTTCTAAAGAAATACAGTTTGCTTTTAAAAAATGCATGCATTTGCGTACTTTCTGCATGAACATTAATGCCTGCTTCTGAGCATGTGTAAATGTCTGTGGCTTTAATCTAGGCACAGTTTCTGCCCTAGTATTGTTCAAAGACATAAATGCACCTATGTGTCTTTAAAAAATAGGCTTTAATATAAGTGTCTATAGACCTTCACACATAGACAACCTGTTATAAAATTACTCTCTGCATGTAAAGCTTTTCTAATAAGGATAGCTACTCCATGTCTTCATATTCCATTCACCCCCTAATACATCAACCCTCATTATTTACTGTAACCAATTACAGAGTTCACATTGAAACATAAATAAATTACCTGCTAATTTCTATAACTGCACTACAGAACACACACAAATTATGAGGATAAGGGGTGTCTATTTGTAGGCACCAAGTATGTGCCCATTTGAAGCCTATACTATAAAGAAAAGTAGGTGCCTACTTTTCCTTATAGAATGCTAGTGTAACAGATAAAAAATATGCTTGTATTTTAGGCAAGATCACGTATACCAGCCGTAGAGCTGGTGTAAATGCTCATGCCTAGATTAAAGAACACACGTAGATTGTACTATTTTAGCTTTTATATGTGTAAATATGTGCCCTGTCCAGGATCTGCCCAAATTCCATCCATGTGAACACCCACTTACAAAGTATGCATCATTGAATATTAATAATATTTAGATTTGGCTCATGCCTTTTTTAGTTGCAGCTCAAAGTGACCTGTATTCAGTTGCAGTATTTCTCGGGTCATGGCACCCCTACACTACACATTTCCTCTCGTCTCCCCCCCCCCCCCCGCCCCCACTCCACACCGCCCCCAACAGCATTGAATTCTTCTTTGCTGGGGTGATGCCCAAGCCCCAGTAGCTGATGAGGTCCAATGCCCGAGGTCCAAGCTCCAAGCTGCATTTGCAAACAAATTGGTAGCATGCTTCAGGCACCAACACCTGCATTCCTATGCATGCCCTCCTTCTCTCTCCCCTTCCATCCAGCATCTGCCCTCCTTTTCTCTCCCCTTCCATCCCATCCAGTTCTGCATTTCTTCTCTCCCCACTTTCACCCAGCCTCTTCCCTCCCTCGCACTCCCCTTCCATCCATCCTAAGCCTCCTCTTTCCCCCCAATCCAGCGTCTGCTTCCTTTCTGTCCCCATTCCCCCCACACAACTATCCCTGCCACTGCCGCTTTTCTAGAACAGCAGCGGTGGCAGCAAAACAAGTTGCAGCCACGCAGGATTGGACTCTCCATACATGCTGCTGCCGGCTGTGCCCTGGAACATGAAGTGATGTTCGAGAGGGCAGGATCATCAGCCGCGTATATGAAGAGTCCAGCGCCGTGTGGCTGTAGCTTATTTTGCTGCTGCTGCTGCTGGACTGGGGGGTTCGGGCAGCGGCGGCAGGGAGGTCGGGATTTGCCGCAGTACCCCTGAGAGCTTTCTGTGGCGCACCAGGGTGCCATGGCACATAGTTTGAGAACTGCTGATCTAAAGGAGTCCTTACTAAACTGTGGTAGAAACTGGCTTTGGCATGCCCTTATATGGGTCTTTCTCACTCACTGAAACCATTTCACTGTGACTGTAAAAATGCCAATTTTCTATTTTTTTACATTAATGGTCATGTGCTAATGTTGCTTTACTGTGTGGCCATTTCTAAAAATCACCGCAGGAGCATTTACTGCCTCCTATTTTGTAAGCAGTAAGGGCTCCTGTGTTATCCGTGCACTAACCAGTTTCTAACATGGCCCCAAAATAGGCTTTTTTCATTTTATTTTTGCAGGTCCTGCACTTATTTTTCCGTTAGTGCACGAGACCAGCAAATATAACACGAGAACACTTACTGCCTCCTATTTAGGAGACGCTGAGTGCTCCCGTATTAAGTCTGTGTTATCCATTTAGCACATCTTAATGCAAATGCATTAGATGGATAATGCTTCCATGCTCATTCCCTGACCATTACATGGCCCCATCTGAAAAAATAACAAAAGAAAATAGCGTGTGATTACTGCACACTAATGAGCAAAATGCTTTAATGAGGCTAATAATCAGACTGTGGGAGGTAGCCAGGCTGCCTCCCATGATCAGTGCTGAGCCGAATATTCAATGTTGGGCCATTTCCAGTGACCAACACTGAATATTCAGTCTATTTTTGGCCGGTTTAACCCTTTAGTGTCCAATGTTCCCATCAATCTGTTCCCATATGGCTTATTATGGGAACATTGGACACTAAAAACATAACCAACCAAGCCAATATTCAGCACTGATATTCCAGGGTTTCATGAGGCCAAATATGACCGCCAAACTGACACTGAAAGTCGGTGGATAGCCAGTTATAGCGGGCGATATAACGAGCTATCTGCTAGCCACTAACCGGCTATATTCAGCACGATACAGGTGGATATCTCCTACTGAATACTGCTGGATAGTTGGCTAAGTACCATTTAACTGGTGAGGTGCCGTTCCTGGTCAGTTAAATGGTTTTGAGTATCGGGGGGAATGTGTTTTAAGGTAAGCCTTTTTTCCTATATTAAGCACATGTTAGCTCCTTAATGCAGTTTAGTAAAAGGGCCTCTAAGTGATTTTCCCAAGGTCACAAGGAGCTGCAGTGGAATTTGAACTAGACTTCCCTAGTTCTCAGTCCACTCCAGAATTTACACATACATACAACAAAGTAGAGATACTTCCACATATGAACCAGAAGACAGGCTTCAGAATCCTTCAACCTGGGAAGACATTTGGCCTATATGGCAGATGTCTTATATGATTTGGCTTTATACGGAGGAGTAGCCTAATGGTTAGGGCAGTGGGCCAAGAACAGGGGGGAAACGAGTTTGATTTCCCACTGCAGATTCTTGTAACCTTGTGACACTTAACCCTCCATTGCACCATGTACAAAACTTAGGGGTCCTTTCACTATGGTGCACTAATGGATTTAGTGTACACTAATGATTAGCTCATGCTAAATGATAAGACACCCATAGGAATATAATGGGCATCTTAGCCTTTAGAACATGCTAATTGTTAGCGCGCACTAAATCCGTTAGTGTGCCTTAGTAAAAGGACCAATTAGGTTGTAAGCCCACTAGAGACAGAGGACTTACCTGTGTGCAATATGTAAACCATTTTGGCTGTATTTCAGAAAGGCAGTGTATCAAGAAACTTACAAACAATATTCTTGCTGCCTAAATCTACATGGTTCCTTACAGAATTACCCCATATCCTCTCATGCCCTTTATATATAATACTGTGCCAAACATACCCGCCATAAAAATACACTCCTAATAAACACATCCTTTTCACAAAACCAGAATTAGACCAACTGATCATTGCCTCCCAATCATCCAAGTCTCCCCAGTAACTCTACCACACCATATACTCCATCCATGCCCCACTTGTAATTTAGTTACTTTGTACACTAGTGTTGAATAATTTGTATAATCTGTGGTATATAAGAATGTTAAACAAAGAAATAAATAATGCGTTCAGCATCATTATGTATTCCCAGCACTACCCCACATTTGGCGTATTATGTAATGAACTGCGCCTAAATTCTAATGTGTGCAGTTCAAAAGGAGCATGGCTATGGGCGGGGAAATGTGTATTCCATAGGTGTTTCCAAATTTACGCATGTGGGGATTTACACCACGTTTACGTTAGTGTAAATGGAGGCACGTAGTTTTAGATGGTAGGATATCAACTAAGCATATTCTATATATTGTGCCAAAATCTAGGCACCACTTATAGAATACGCTTCGGTGGAAATGTTTACCATGTGGATTTTTTAGGTGCCTTATAAAGAATCTGGCCCATAATTTATTGAGATTTGATAAAGCCATTCTTGTTACATAGCAAATCAGAACAATGAACAAACAAAATATTAAAAGCAAGGAAAGGAACTCCATAAAATATAGGCTACAGTTATCAATCAAGCAGTCACAAGCATACTAAGGGAGAGAGGGGAGAACAAGGAATCTACTGGCAAAAAGCCCTCAATATACAACATGTCAGCTAACTGTGAAATCATCTGCAAACATACAGGTATAAATGTTTAGAATACTAAGGTATGTGTGCATGCTGCCTAAGTGCTATTCTTTAACTATTCACTCTACTTCCATAGCGTGTATTTGCAAGGTGGAATACGTAGGGGTGGCGCAAGATGAGGCATATGTGAGGTTACCATTTGCAGACATAACTTACTGTAAGCTAAGTGTGTCCCTGCCATACTTAAGAGCTAACCCCTACATCCGCTCTATGACTGGCACAAGTGTGAGTACCTAAATGTTAGGTACATTGATACCAGGTTATGCTAGTATTCTATAGCAGAACCTAGGCACTTAGGAGATTATTCTGTAAAGAAATCTACCATGGGCCCTCAAATCACCTAAATGAAGGCACTCTGTTATAGAACTGCCCCCATCTCACAAATAAAAACATGTAACACAAGCCTCTCCTGAAAGAAAATAAAGGGGTGGGGGGAGGAAATGGGACTTGATATACCACCTTTCTGAGGTTTCTGCAACTACATTCAAAGTGGTTTACATATATTTAGGTACTTATTTTGTACCAGGGGCAATGGAGAGTTAAGAGACTTGCCCAGAGTCACAAGGACCTGCAGTGGGAATTGAACTCAGTTCCCCAGGATCAAAGTCCACTGCATTAACCACCATGCTACTCCTCCATATCCTCTTCAGCCTTTTCTCATAGGGAAGTCATCCCATCTGCTTTATCATTGTAGTCACCCTTCTCTGTACCTTTTTAAATTCTGCTATCCTCCAAATATGAATGGTGCTTTAAATTGTATATGCAAATCTGGGCACATGCCCAATTTGTTCACACAATTTAATTGAATGATGGGCCAATTAGTGCCGATAATTGGGCCCTAACAATCAATTATCAGTGCTAACTGGTTTCAATTAAAATTTACATACATACATTTAGATGCTAATGTTTACACATGGGTCCAAAAAGGGGCAGAGCCATGGGAGGGTCATGGGTGTATCAGAGGCGTTTCTTTAATTTACATGTGTTGTTATAGAATAAAGAGATGCCATTTATAGAATTTAGTCCTATTTTTTTTGAGTTGCGGTGACCAGAATTATGCACGATATTTGAGGTGTGGTCTGACTGTTTTCTTCGACTGGGTGACCAAACAGTTGGATGTGGGAGGGGCGCTTGATGTGGTATACTTGGATTTCAGCAAAGCCTTTGACATGGTTCCGCACAGGTAACTGATAAATAAATTGAGTGCCCTCGGTGCGGGACCTAGAGTAACTGATTGGGTAAAAAATTGGTTGAATGTTAGGCGACAGAGGGTGGTGGTAAATGGAGCTTGCTCTGAGGAAAAGGAGGTCATCAGTGGAGTACCGCAGGGATCGGTCCTAGGGCCGGCTCTTTTTAACGTTTTTGTGAGCGATATTGTGGAAGGGCTGTCTGGTAAGGTTTGTCTCTTTGCGGATGATACTAAACTCTGCAACAGGGTGGACACCCTGGAGGGTGTGAATGACATGAGGAAGGACCTAGCGAAGCTAGAGGAATGGACCGATATTTGGCAACTAAGGTTTAATCCCAAAAAATGCAGGGTCATGCACTTGGGTCGCAAAAATCCAAGGGACCGGTACAGTATAGGGGGTGTAGTGCTTCAGTGTGCGAAAGAAGAGTGGGACTTGGGGGTGATTGTGTCTGATGACCTTAAAGCTTTCAAACAGGTAGAAAAGGCAATGGCCAAAGCCAGAAGGATGCTTGGGTGCATAAAGAGAGGCATGACCAGCAGGAAAAAGGAGGTGATAGTGCCGTTGTATAAGTCTCTGGTCAGGCCTCATTTGGAGTACTGCATGCAGTTCTGGAGACCGCACCTATGGAAAGATATAAACAGGATGGAGTCGGTCCAGAGGGCGGCTACGAAATTAGTAAGTGGTCTTGAATGCAAAAATTATAGGGATAGGATGAACCTCAACATGTATACGCTGGAAGAGAGGAGGGAGAGAGGAGACATGATAGAAACATTTAAATATCTCAAGGGCATTTATATACAGGAAGAGAGCCTTTTTCAAATGAAGGAGAGCTCTGGAATGAGGGGGCATATGACAAAGTTAAGAGGGAATAGGCTTAGGAGTAACCTAAAGAAGTATTATTTATTTATTTATTTATACACATTTATACCCCATTTTTTTCCACAAGCATGCGGACTCAAAGTGGCTTACAATGTACCGATAAGGCGATCGCCAGACCAGTGGATATACAATTACAATGACATAAAATAGGATAGAAGGAACTGGGAAAGAAGAAAGGGTGGTGGAGGCATGGAATAGCCTCCCGGTGGAGGTGGTGGAGTCAAGGACTGTTCCAGAATTTAAAAAGGCATGGGATAAGCATGTGGGATCGCTTAGGAACAGGAAGAATTAGGGGTTACAGAGGATGGGCAGCCTGGATGGGGTCATATGGCCTTTATCTGCCATCATGTTTCTATGTTTCTATGTAAAGGCATAATAATATTCTCTATTTAATGCTCTATTCCTTTCCTAATGATTTCTACCATTCTATTTGCTTTCCTAGCCACTGCTGCACACTGAGCAAAACATTTCAACATGTCTTTAACAATGATGCCTAGATCCTTTTCCTGGATGGTGTAACCTTGCATCATGTAGCTACACTTTAGGTTCTTCTTCTCTACATGCAACACTTTGCACTTGCTCAAGTTAAATTTCAATTGCTTATTGGATGCCCAGTTTCCCAGTCCTTATAAGGTCTTTTTGTAATTTTTCACAAACCTCTTGTGATTTAACTTTGTACCATCAGCAAATTTCATCATCTCATTCGCTATTTCTGTTTCCCTGTTATTTGTAAAAATGCTACAAAGCAGCAGTCCCAGCACAGATCCCTGGGAAAACCCAGTATTTACCCTTCTCCATTGAGAATATTGACTATTTAACCCTACCTTCTGTTTTCTATCTTTTAGCAATGGGAATTTCTTAGTAATAATTAGAAATGTACATAGGTAAAAAAAATATTTGGTAGATTTTCTGAATTTTTAAAAATGTTCTCGATTTTCATTTATTTTTAAATTCATTTCACACAGTTGGTTTAGTACAACATTTTTAATGCAGATTCAAAGTTTTTAGCACATGCAAATCAACTGTGTGTATGTTAATTTGTAAATTAAAGCATGTTAAATCAATTTTGCACACACTAACCCCCCCCCCCCCTATTTACTAAGCCGCACAGCAATGCCGACACAGCCCATTCAAAGGGAATGGGCTATGTCGGCATTAGCACACCGGCAGCTGCTAGCACAGCTTAGTGAACAGGGGGGTAAATTTTTTAAGGTACACTTACAAATAGAATGTATGCTAAGGAATGCACATCCCTAGCTGTCACGATTGTAACTATGTTCCCGGTTGGACATGCTTTGGGGTTCCTCCAGCCACGCCAAGTCTATGTGTAAATCCTGAAGCCTGGGGGAAAATCCTGAAATCCGGTCCAGTCCAGGCTAGTCCGTTCCTGGATTCTGTTCTTGCCAAGCCATGTTCTGCTGTTCCTGCAATCAAGCCTCACCCTTATTCGTGACCTCAGCTGAGATTGCCTTTATCAAGCACCTGGGAACTTTCTGGTTTGCCTTTGCAACAGAGGTCGTCTGATGAGCTTCTCGTCGGTGAGTGTTGTTGCAGTGCTACCTTGTTACTTCTTATCCTGCCTTTGACCCTGCCTGTTTGCTGGAGTATTCTACTGTTTGTTGCCTGCTTTTGACCCTGCTTGGTTCCTGGAGTATTTTACTATTTGCTGCCTGCCTTTGACCCTGCTTGGTTCCTGGAGTATTTTACTATTTGCTGCCTACCTCTGACCCTGCTTGGTTCCTGGAGTATTCTACTGTTACTGCCTGCCTCTGTTCCTGCTTGTTTCCTGGGCTACTTGTCTATTTGCTGGCCGCCTGCTGGACCCTGCAGTTCTGGGTTTTCCCTTCTGTCTCATAGTCCTGCCGGCCGCCTGCACCCGGGGGCTCAACCTCTGGGGAACGGTGGTCAAGCGTAGGTGAAGCCTAGCCATTCCTGCCTTGCCTGTTCCAGTCTGCTCTACTTCAGCTGCAGCTCCAGTCCGCCAGTTCCAGTCCTGTTCCTACCAGCCTGTCTGAGTTCTACCTGGTCTCCTGTTTTAGGTGGTTTTCCTGCCACTGCTGCTCCTCGGCAGTGGCCCAAGGGCTCACAAATCCAGGTTGCCCTAGAAAGTCTGACAGTAGCACCAAATTTGTGGGAAGATAAGCTATGAGCCCTTTTAGTTTCAAATGCTCTCTCTAACTGTAGGTTTCATAATTGTGTTGGCAATGTTTCCATAAAACTGACGGCCTCCACTCCTTCAGTATCTTCTGGTAAGCCCAATATATAAGTACATAAGTATTGCCATACTGGGACAGACTGAAGGCCCATCAAGCCCAGCATCCTGTTTCCAACAGTGGCCAAACCAGGTTACAAGTACCTGGCAAGTTGTTACTTCTAATATTGTTATTAGAGTCCTTATAATTCCTCTCTAGGATGGCTATTTTTTCAGTTGCCTCCACATCTTCATTATGTTTGCCTCCAATTTAGCCATTATCTGCCCAATTGCTTTACCCTGTCATGAAAGTCTACCAATTGATCCATTATATCCTCTGCTTGAACTTTGATTTCTATAACTGCTTCATGATTCTCCTGAAAAAAAATTTTCATCTGTAACAATTTCCCTGTGGTGGCTTGCAGAATAGGCTTCATTTTTTTTTTTACCTCTTAATTCCATGAGTAGGCAGCATGGACACCTCACTTTTGCTCTCTTTGCTAGCTAACATATTCCACTTAAGAATACTTCCAAGATTATGCTGAAATTCCTCTAAGAGCAATTCCTTCAAACAGCCATTCTGCAATTTACTCACTAGTACACACCCAATTAGTAGAGTGAATTCCCATATTGTTCCTATATTGTTCCCCTTATTAAACAGTTATCAGTTGTTCCAGGTATGTGAAATATCTGTTTCATGGCAATGAAAAAGTACATAATTTTAGCTTACCTTATAATGAGCAACTCTGTGTGCAGAAGTCACAGACTGTAAGTCCTAATAGTGAGAAAAAAAGGACAAGTCTTGATAATGGACTTAAATAATCTCCATAAACCTGCATCTGATGCCAAGGGGCTCAAGCCAGCAACAAAGATTTTTAAAAACCAAGAACTAGTTTTGTCTGCATAAAAACAAATGGGCCGATATTTAAAGCGATTTAAATCACCAGTTTTCTGGTTCTACAACAAAGCGAATGCTACATACCTGTAGAAGGTATTCTCCGAGGACAGCAGGCTGATTGTTCTCACTGATGGGTGACGTCCACGGCAGCCCCTCCAATCGGAATCTTCCTAGCAAAGTCCTTTGCTAGCCCTCGCGCTCCCGCGCACACCGCGCATGCGCGGCCGTCTTCCCGCCCGAAACCGGCTCGAGCCGGCCAGTCCAGTATGTAGCAAGACAATACAAGGGAAGACACAACTCCAAAGGGGAGGCGGGCGGGTTTGTGAGAACAATCAGCCTGCTGTCCTCGGAGAATACCTTCTACAGGTATGTAGCATTCGCTTTCTCCGAGGACAAGCAGGCTGCTTGTTCTCACTGATGGGGTATCCCTAGCCCCCAGGCTCACTCAAAACAACAACCATGGTCAATTGGGCCTCGCAACGGCGAGGACATAACTGAGATTGACCTAAAAAATTTACCAACTAACTGAGAGTGCAGCCTGGAACAGAACAAACAGGGCCCTCGGGGGGTGGAGTTGGATCCTAAAGCCCAAACAGGTTCTGAAGAACTGACTGCCCGAACCGACTGTCGCGTCGGGTATCCTGCTGCAGGCAGTAATGAGATGTGAATGTGTGGACAGATGACCACGTAGCAGATTTGCAAATTTCTTCAATGGAGGCTGACTTCAAGTGGGCTACCGACGCAGCCATGGCTCTAACATTATGAGCCGTGACATGACCCTCAAGAGCCAGCCCCGCCTGGGCGTAAGTGAAGGAAATGCAATCTGCTAGCCAATTGGATATGGTGCGTTTCCCTACAGCCACTCCCCTCCTATTGGGATCAAAAGAAACAAACAATTGGGCGGACTGTCTGTGGGGCTGTGTCCGCTCCAGGTAGAAGGCCAATGCTCTCTTGCAGTCCAATGTGTGCAGCTGACGTTCAGCAGGGCAGGAATGAGGACGGGGAAAGAATGTTGGCAAGACAATTGACTGGTTCAGATGGAACTCCGACACGACCTTTGGCAAGAACTTAGGGTGAGTGCGGAGGACTACTCTGTTATGATGAAATTTGGTGTAAGGGGCCTGGGCTACCAGGGCCTGAAGCTCACTGACTCTACGAGCTGAAGTAACTGCCACCAAGAAAATGACCTTCCAGGTCAAGTACTTCAGATGGCAGGAATTCAGTGGCTCAAAAGGAGGTTTCATCAGCTGGGTGAGAACGACATTGAGATCCCATGACACTGTAGGAGGCTTGACAGGGGGCTTTGACAAAAGCAAACCTCTCATGAAGCGAACAACTAAAGGCTGTCCTGAGATCGGCTTACCTTCCACATGGTAATGGTATGCACTGATTGCGCTAAGGTGAACTCTTACAGAGTTGGTCTTGAGACCAGACTCAGACAAGTGCAGAAGGTATTCAAGCAGGGTCTGTGTAGGACAAGAGCGAGGAGCTAGGGCCTTGCTGTCACACCAGACGGCAAACCTCCTCCACAGAAAGAAGTAACTCCTCTTGGTGGAATCTTTCCTGGAAGCAAGCAAGACGCGGGAGACACCCTCTGACAGACCCAAAGAGGCAAAGTCTACGCTCTCAACATCCAGGCCGTGAGAGCCAGGGACCGGAGGCTGGGATGCAGAAGAGCCCCTTCGTTCTGCATGATGAGGGTCGGAAAACACTCCAATCTCCACGGTTCTTCGGAGGATAACTCCAGAAGAAGAGGGAACCAGATCTGACGCGGCCAAAAAGGAGCAATCAGAATCATGGTGCCTCGGTCTTGTTTGAGTTTCAACAAAGTCTTCCCCACCAGAGGAATGGGAGGATAAGCATACAGCAGGCCTTCCCCCCAATCCAGGAGGAAGGCATCCGATGCCAGTCTGCCGGGGGCCTGAAGCCTGGAACAGAACTGAGGGACTTTGTGGTTCACTCGAGATGCGAAGAGATCCACCAAGGGGGTGCCCCACGCTTGGAAGATCTGTCGCACCACTCTGGAGTTGAGCGACCACTCGTGAGGTTGCATAATCCTGCTCAGTCTGTCGGCCAGACTGTTGTTTACGCCTGCCAGATATGTGGCTTGGAGCACCATGCCGAGACGGCGAGCCCAGAGCCACATGCTGACGGCTTCCTGACACAGGGGGCGAGATCCGGTGCCCCCCTGCTTGTTGACATAGTACATGGCAACCTGGTTGTCTGTCTGAATTTGGATAATTTGATGGGACAGCCGATCTCTGAAAGCCTTCAGAGCGTTCCAGATCACTCGCAACTCCAGGAGATTGATCTGTAGACCGCGTTCCTGGAGGGACCAGCTTCCTTGGGTGTGAAGCCCATCGACATGAGCTCCCCATCCCAGGAGAGACGCATCCGTTGTCAGCACTTTTTGTGGCTGAGGAATTTGGAAAGGACGTCCCAGAGTCAAATTGGACCAGATTGTCCACCAATACAGGGATTCGAGAAAACTCGTGGACAGGTGGATCACGTCTTCTAGACCCCCAGCAGCCTGAAACCACTGGGAGGCTAGGGTCCATTGAGCAGATCTCATGTGAAGACGGGCCATGGGAGTCACATGAACTGTGGAGGCCATGTGGCCCAGCAATCTCAACATCTGCCGAGCTGTGATCTGCTGGGACGCTCGCACCCGCGAGACGAGGAACAACAAGTTGTTGGCCCTCGTCTCTGGGAGATAGGCGCGAGCCGTCCGAGAATCCAGCAGAGCTCCTATGAATTCGAGTTTCTGCACTGGGAGAAGATGGGACTTTGGATAATTTATCACAAACCCCAGTAGCTCCAGGAGGCGAATAGTCATCTGCATGGACTGCAGGGCTCCTGCCTCGGATGTGTTCTTCACCAGCCAATCGTCGAGATATGGGAACACATGCACCCCCAGCCTGCGAAGTGCCGCTGCTACTACAGCTAGGCACTTTGTGAACACCCTGGGCGCAGAGGCGAGCCCAAAGGGTAGCACACAGTACTGGAAGTGGCGTGTGCCCAACTGAAATCGCAGATACTGTCTGTGAGCTGGCAGTATCGGGATGTGTGTGTAGGCATCCTTCAAGTCCAGAGAGCATAGCCAATCGTTTTGCTGAATCATGGGGAGAAGGGTGCCCAGGGAAAGCATCCTGAACTTTTCTTTTACGAGATATTTGTTCAGGGCCCTTAGGTCTAGGATGGGACGCATCCCCCCTGTTTTCTTTTCCACAAGGAAGTACCTGGAATAGAATCCCAGCCCTTCTTGCCCGGATGGCACGGGCTCGACCGCATTGGCGCTGAGAAGGGCGGAGAGTTCCTCTGCAAGTACCTGCTTGTGCTGGAAGCTGTAAGATTGAGCTCCCGGTGGACAATTTGGAGGTTTTGAAGCCAAATTGAGGGTGTATCCTTGCCGGACTATTTGCAGAACCCACTGATCGGAGGTTATGAGAGGCCACCTTTGGTGAAAAGCTTTCAACCTCCCCCCGACCGGCAGGTCGCCCGGCACTGATACTTGGATGTCGGCTATGCTCTGCTGGAGCCAGTCAAAAGCTCGCCCCTTACTTTTGCTGGGGAGCCGCGGGGCCTTGCTGAGGCGCACGCTGCTGACGAGAGCGAGCGCGCTGGGGCTTAGCCTGTGCCGCAGGCTGTCGAGAAGGAGGGTTGTACCTACGCTTGCCAGAAGAGTAGGGAACAGTCCTCCTTCCCCCAAAAAATCTTCTACCTGTAGAGGTAGATGCTGAAGGCTGCTGGCGGGAGAACTTGTCGAATGCGGTATCCCGCTGGTGGAGATGCTCTACCACCTGCTCGACTTTCTCTCCAAAAATATTGTCCGCACGGCAAGGCGAGTCCGCAATCCGCTGCTGGAGTCTATTTTCCAGGTCGGAGGCACGCAGCCATGAGAGCCTGCGCATCACCACACCTTGAGCAGCGGCCCTGGACGCAACATCAAAGGTGTCATACACCCCTCTGGCCAGGAATTTTCTGCACGCCTTCAGCTGCCTGACCACCTCCTGAAAAGGCTTGGCTTGCTCAGGGGGGAGAGCATCAACCAAGCCCGCCAACTGCCGCACATTGTTCCGCATGTGTATGCTCGTGTAGAGCTGGTAAGACTGGATTTTGGCCACGAGCATAGAGGAATGGTAGGCCTTCCTCCCAAAGGAGTCTAAGGTTCTAGAGTCTTTGCCCGGGGGCGCCGAAGCATGCTCCCTAGAACTCTTAGCCTTCTTTAGGGCCAGATCCACAACTCCAGAGTCGTGAGGCAACTGAGTGCGCATCAGCTCTGGGTCCCCATGGATCCGGTACTGGGACTTGATCTTCTTGGGGATGTGGGGGTTACTTAATGGCTTGGTCCAGTTCGCAAGCAATGTCTTTTTCAGGACATGGTGCAAGGGAACAGTGGACGCTTCCTTAGGTGGAGAAGGATAGTCCAGGAGCTCAAACATTTCAGCCCTGGGCTCGTCCTCCACAACCACCGGGAAGGGGATGGCCGTAGACATCTCCCGGACAAAGGAAGCAAAAGACAGACTCTCGGGAGGAGAAAGCTGTCTTTCAGGAGAGGGAGTGGGATCGGAAGGAAGACCCTCAGACTCCTCGTCAGAGAAATATCTGGGGTCTTCTTCTTCTTCCCACGAGGCCTCACCCTCGGTGTCAGACACAAGTTCCCGGACCTGTGTCTGCAACCTCGCCCGGCTCGACTCCGTGGAGCCACGTCCACGATGGGGGCGTCGAGAGGTAGACTCCCTTGCCCGCATCGGCGAAGCTCCCTCCGCCGACGTAGTCGGGGAGCCCTCCTGGGAGGTGGCCGCAGTCGGCACCGCACGCGGTACCGACGTCGGGGACCTCACCCCGGGCGATGGGCCAGCCGGCGCCACGCTCGACGGTACCGGAGGCGCAAGCACCGCCGGTACCGGAGGGGTAGGGCGCAACAGCTCTCCCAGAATCTCTGGGAGAACGGCCCGGAGGCTCTCGTTCAGAGCGGCTGCAGAGAAAGGCAGGGAGGTCGATGCAGGCGTCGACGTCAGAACCTGTTCCGGGCGTGGAGGCTGGTCCGGGCTGTCCAGAGTGGAGCGCATCGACACCTCCTGAACAGAGGGTGAGCGGTCCTCTCGGTGCCGATGCCTGCTGGGTGCCGACTCCCTCGGCGACCCAGAGCTCTCGGTGCCGACGCGGGGAGGAGACCGGTGTCGATGCTTCTTCGACTTCTTCCGAAGCATGTCACCGGAGCTCCCCGGCACCGACGAGGAGGACGTAGAATCCATCCGTCGCTTCCTCAGGGCCGAGGTCGAAGCAGGTCGATCCCGGGGGGGCTGTACCGCAGGAGCCCTCAGGGTAGGGGGAGACCCACCCGAAGGCTCACCGCCACCAGCAGGGGAATGGACAGCCCTCACCTGCACTCCACCCGATGCACCACCGTCCGACGACATCAGGAGACGAGGTCCCGGTACCACCGACGTCGATGCAGCTATCCGATGTCTCGGCGCCGATGCAGAGGGCCGATGCCTCGATGCACTCGATGCACTGGCGGCCAAGGATGAAGGTCTGGACGCTGATGACGTCGATGCACACGATGACCCCGGTGCCGATGCCGACGAAGAGCCCGAGAACAAAACGTTCCACTGGGCCAATCTCGCTACCTGAGTCCGCCTTTGTAACAGGGAACACAGACTACAGTTCTGAGGACGGTGCTCGGCCCCCAGACACTGAAGACACGAAGAGTGCCTATCAGTGAGCGAGATTACTCGGGCGCACTGGGTGCACTTCTTGAAGCCGCTGGAAGGCTTCGATGTCATGGGCGGAAAAATCACGCCGGCGAAATCAAAATCCGAAATGACGAATTTGGAGCACCAAAACTTTAAGGGAGAAAAATCTCGACCGAGGCCGAAAAGAGGCCTACCCCGACGACGAAAGAAAACTTACCGGGGCGAAAACTGGAAACACGGGAAGGGGCAAACAAAACCCAAGGGGGTTTCCGGAGCACTTCCCGAACTAAGTTAGAACTTTTCCGAAGAAAAAACACGTCTATTTTAAAACGGACGCGCGAGGTCGACTCTCCGGGGCTCGACACGACAAAAACACAGCCGTACCGAGTGCGGACGAAAGAAGACTGGCCGGCTCGAGCCGGTTTCGGGCGGG
The DNA here is from genome assembly GCF_901765095.1 of Microcaecilia unicolor. Classification (NCBI taxonomy): domain Eukaryota; kingdom Metazoa; phylum Chordata; class Amphibia; order Gymnophiona; family Siphonopidae; genus Microcaecilia; species Microcaecilia unicolor. Next base: position 94,109,322 of record NC_044040.1, on the reverse strand, counting down.
AAGACGGCCGCGCGGGCTAGCAAAGGACTTTTGCTAGGAAGATTCCGATTGGAGGGGCTGCCGTGGACGTCACCCATCAGTGAGAACAAGCAGCCTGCTTGTCCTCGGAGAATTACGGTCAATCTGGCAGTATTTTGATCAAGAGACTTTTTACTCCCTTGTCCTTTCACTGTTGGTAACTAGACTTGACTATTGCAACATAATCTATTTTGGCTGCTCGCACACAAACCTAAAAAGACTTAATCTATACAAAACACTGCTATAAGATTGATAACTCATGTACATGTTTGATCATGTATCCCCCTTATTTCAGAAATTTCATTGGCTCCCTATTGAGAAACGGATCATCTTTAAGTTATGCTGGCAAAGGCCACAGATTGGGTCTTCTAGACTACCTAGCATCACTGACCATTCCATATTCCCCCACTCGTCTTCTGCTATTAATGATCATTGCCTTGTTCTCCCAAGCCCCAAAGCTGCCCAGATAGAATTTACTAGACATCATGCCTTTCTTTGCCGCTTCTTTTCATTGGAATTCTCTTCCTCTAACTCAAGAGGGCCCAAGAGACAGGCAGAGCTCCAGAGTCTCAATGCGTGGATGAGACAATGGTGCAGGGAGGAGGGGGGTTAGATTTATTAGGAGCTGGACAACATTCTGGGGAAGGGGGAGCCTATTCCGAAAGGATGGGCTCCACCTTAACCAGGGTGGGACTAGGTTGCTGGCATCAGCGTTTGAAAAGTAGAGCAGCTTTTAAACTAGAGACTGTGGGAAGACCGACAGTCGCTCAAAAGCACATGGTTCAGAATAAGGTATCTCTTAAAGATACCACCAAAACAGGGAAGATAGGGTATCTCAATAGTGAGGTTGCAAAAGAGACCCGTGCCATCATCCGAATGAGCGTTTGAGCTGCCTTAAGAAGCCTCACGCCGGAGAGGAGAATTGGCCTGCTTGTATCCTGAGCTGAAACTATCCTAACACTGGTTTTTATATCTGCAGCAGGAACATCAAAAGACAGAGCCCTCTCGAGTTGAGAACACTGTGCTTTCTCCTGGAACAACTAGACTTCTTCCACCCATGATGTCATCCAGGTGAGCATCTGAGCTCTCTTAAGGAGGCGCGTGTGCTGGATGTCAGTGCAACAAAGGAGCGTTCCTTTGTGCGGACTTCGGAAAGACTTTGGAAAGATATTGAGACTATACTATTTGTTCGGGTAACTGGAGTTTGATAAGATGTGTTTCAGTAATATACCAGTGATGATAAGGAGGGGACAATATGGTGCATTACAGATAACAATTAATATAAAAATGTAGGAGAGAGAGAATTGGTTTCTGCTACTTTTCTTGACAGTTCTTTCAGGTGCTTGATTGAGATTTATTTATTTATTTATTTATTGCATTTGTATCCCACATTTCCCCACCTATTTGCAGGCTCAATGTGGCTTACAGAGTTTGGTTATGACAAAATCATTCTATGTTATCAGATACAATTAGTATTGTACAAAGGTTAAGTAAGGGAGGAGAGAAGGAAGGTGTTAGGCAGGATAAAAGGTGGACTTTAATAACTGGGTGGATTGGTGAGGTAGTTTAGTAATGCTATGGGTTCTCTTTTTAGGCCTCGTTGAAGAGATGTGTCTTCAAAGATTTGCGGAATGTAGTTATTTCGTCAATAGCTTTCAGGGCTGTAGGTAAAGCATTCCACAACTGCGTGCTCATGTAGAAGAAGGTGGTGGCGTGTATCAGCTTGTATTTTAGTCCTTTACAGCTGGGGAATTGTAGATTGAGAAATTTGCGGGATGATCTTATGGCGTTTCTGGGAGGCAGGTCCACAAGGTTTAGCATGTACATTGGGGCGTCTGCGTGAATGATTTTGTGTACAATCGTGCAGATCTTGAACACTATGCGTTCCTTAAGTGGGAGCCACTGAAGTTTCTCTCTTAGGGGTTTTGCACTTTCATATTTAGTTTTTCCAAATATGAGTCTGGCAGCGGTATTCTGGGCTGTTTGGAGTTTTTTGATAGTCTGTTCTTTGCAGCCAGCGTACAAGGCATTACAGTAGTCCAAATGACTTATTACCATTGCCTGTACCAGGGTACGGAAGATATATCTCGGGAAGAAAGGTTTTACTCTTTTGAGTTTCCACATGGAGTGGAACATCTTTTTCATTGTGTTCTTCGCGTGAATATCGAGTGTGAGGTTTCTTTCAATGGTAACTCCAAGGATTTTTAGATTTTGTGCAACGGGGAGAGAACAGTATGGTGTGGTTATGGTGGAGTAGTTGTTTTTGTTGTGTTGTGAGGTAAGTACAAGATATTGTGTTTTCTCTGCGTTGAGTTTCAGCTGGAATGCATCCGCCCAGGAGTGCATGATTTGGAGGCTTTGGTTGATTTCGTTTAGATCATGTTTGAATGGGATGTCAATCGTGACATCGTCTGCATATAGGTAGGGATTAAGGTTTTGATTGGCTAGAAGTTTGGCTAAAGGTATCATCACTAGGTTGAAGAGAGTTGGTGACGGGGGATCCTTGGGGAACTCCACATTCAGGTATCCATGGGGGTGATGTGTCCGCATTCGTTGTTACTTGGTATGATCTTGTGGTCAGGAATCCTTTGAACCATTTGAGCACTGTGCCTCCAACTCCGAAGTATTCTAGTATATCTAATAGTATTCCATGATTAACCATGTCGAAGGCGCTGGACATGTCGAATTGTAGGAGGAGTATGTTGTTACCAGTTGCAATTGCTTGTTTGAATGAGTTCATTGCCGATACTAGTACCGTTTCGGTGCTGTGATTTGACCGAAATCCTGATTGGGACTCGTGTAGAATTGAGTGTTTATTTAGGTAATCAGAGAGTTGTTTCGTCACTATGCCCTCCATGAATTTGGTTATGAGTGGAATAGATGCTACTGGGCGATAGTTGGTTAGGTCCATTGTGCTTTTCTTAGCATCTTTTGGCAGCGGAATAAGTAAGATGTTTCCTTTCTCCGTGGGAAAAAGACCATTTTGAAGCCTGTGGTTTACATGATTCGTGAGGTCTTTTTTGAATTGTTTAGGGGCGGATCTTATTAGGCTGGTGGGGCAGATGTCTAATTTGCATTGTGACCTGGCGTATTTTCCAGACCATTGTGAGATTTCGTCTGACGATATCGTGTCAAAGTTGGTCCATGATCGATCTGCTGGGTTGGTAAGGAATAAGATACCTTTAGTTTTTGATTTAATTCAGGATCAAGCTGTTGATATTTTCTGTGTGACTGAATCCTGGTTGGAAAAAAGTTTTTAATAATTATAAATCAATTGTGTCCTCCAGGTTATACAGCTTTGTTTCAGATAGGAAACAAAAAAGGTGGAGGAGTACTATGTATCTTTAAGAGAGAATATGGGAAATTATAGACCGGTGAGTCTGACGTTGGTGCCGGGGAAAATGGTAGAGGCTATTATCAAAAACAAAATTACAGAGCACATCCAAGGACATGGATTATTTAGACCAAGTCAGCACGGCTTTTGTGTGGGGAAGTCTTGCCTGACCAATTTACTTCAATTCATTGAAGGAGTAAACAAACATGTGGACAAAGGGGAGTCGGTTGATATTGTGTATCTGGATTTTCAAAAGGCGTTTGACAAGGTACCTCATGAAAGGCTACAGAGGAAATTGGAGGGTCATGGGATAGGAGGAAATGCCCTATTGTGGATTAAAAACCGGTTGAAGGATAGGAAACAGAGAGTGGGGTTAAATGGGCAGTATTCACAATGGAGAAGGGTAGTTAGTGGGGTTCCTCAGGGGTCTGTGCTAGGACCGCTGCTTTTTATTATATTTATAAATGATTTAGAGATGGGAGTAACTAGCGAGGTAATTAAATTTGCTGATGACACAAAAGTTATTCAAAGTCGTTAACTCGCAACAGGATTGTGAAAAATTACGGACAGACCTTACGAGACTGGGAGACTGGGCGGCTAAATGGCAGATGACGTTTAATGTGAGCAAGTGCAAGGTGATGCATGTGGGAAATAAGAACCCGAATTATAGCTACGTCATGCAAGGTTCCACGTTAGGAGTTACGGACCAAGAAAGGGATCTGGGTGTCTTTGTTGATAATACACTGAAACCTTCTGCTCAGTGTGCTGCTGCGGCTAGGAAAGTGAATAGAATGTTGGGTATTATTAGGAAAGGTATGGAAAACAGGTGTGAGGATGTTATAATGCCATTGTATCGCTCCATGGTGCGACCGCACCTTGAGTATTGTGTTCAATTCTGGTTGCCGCATCTCAAGAAAGATATAGTAGAATTGGAAAAGGTGCAGCGAAGGGCGACTAAAATGATAGCGGGGATGGGACGACTTCCCCATGAAGAATGACTAAGTAGGCTAGGGCTTTTCAGCTTGGAGATGGCTGAGGGGAGACATGATAGAGGTATATAAAATAATAAGTGGAGTGGAACAGGTGGATGTGAAGTGTCTGTTCACGCTTTCCAAAAATACTAGGACTAGGGGGCATGCGATGAAACTACAGTGTAGTAAATTTAAAACAAATTGGAGAAATCTTTTCTTCATCCAACGGATAATTAAACTCTGGAATTTGTTGCCGGAGAAAGTGGTGAAGGCGGTTAGCTTGGCAGTTAGGGATTATTCAAGGTTAATTGAATTCATTACTGCTTCTAATATGATTGTATCGAATGCTATCTTGATGGGCAATTTTAATTTAATGGTTGATTTGACTAATAAGGATGATCAGATTGAAAGCTTTTTGGAGTGTTTAGATGCTTTAGGATGGAGGCAGATGATAGAAGTTCCTACACATACTGCAGGGCATAAGTTAGATCTAGTTTTTGAACCAAAATCTAAGAAGCAAGGGTTTTTAAAAATTAAATCTGTGCAGTTTATGCCTTGGTCAGATAACAATTTAATCACTATGGTGGTTTTTTTTTTAATGAAGTTGGGATGAGAGTCAGGAAGCAATGTCATTTCCAAAGTACAAAGCATTGGTACATAAGTACATAAGTATTACCACATTGGGACAGACCAAAGGTCCATCAAGCCCAGCATCCTGTTTCCAACAGTGGCCAATCCAGGTCACAAATACCTGGCAAGACCCTGAAAAAGTTCAATACATTTCATGCTACTTATCCCAGAAATAAGCAGTGGATTTTCCCAAGTCAATTTAATAATGGTCTATGGACTTTTCCTTTAGGAAGCTGGCCAGACTTTTTTTTTAAACCCCACTAAGCTAACCACCTTTACCACATTCTCTGTCAATGAATTCCAGAGTTTAATTACACGTTGAGTGAAGAAACATTTTCTACAATTTGTACTAAATTTACTACTTTGTAGCCTCATCGCATGCCCCCTAGTCCTAGTATTTTTGGAAAGAATAAACAAACGATTCACATCTACCTGTTCCACTCCACTCATTATTTTATAGACCTCTATCATATCTCCCCTCAGCCATCTTTTCTCCAAGCTGAAGAGCCCTAGATGCTTCAGCCTTTCCTCATAGGGAAGTCATCCCATCCCCTTTATCATTTTTGTCGCCCTTCTCTGTACCTTTTCTAATTCCACTATATCTTTCTTGACATGCGGTGACCAGAATTGAACACAATATTCGAGGTGAGTTGAAAGATTTTTAAAATAGGATTGCAAGATAATTCACTGGTTTCAAATCTTAATGAGGTGGAGTCAATTGATATATTAATAGAAAAATGAAATAAATTGTTATTAGATTCTGCAGAAGCTGTTGCTCCCATGAAAAAGACTGTTATGAAAATATTAAATAGAGTTCTGTGATTTACCAATGTAATAAGACTTATGAAACAAGTGTTAAGGAAAAGTGAGCGTGAATGTAGAAAATATCCATCTAGGGTTATTCAGATTGCTTACCTTGCTAAGGTGACAGAATATAGGAGTATGACTTACAGAGTTAAGGTAAAATTATGTATCATACCTGATAATTTTCTTTCCATTAATCATAGCTGATCAATCCATAGACTGGTGGGTTGTGTCCATCTACCAGCAGGTGGAGATAGAGAGCAAACTTTTGCCTCCCTATATGTGGTCATGTGCTGCCGGAAACTCCTCAGTATGTCGATATCAAAGCTCCATCCGCAGGACTCAGCACTTAGAGAATTACACCCACGAAGGGACACTCTGCCCAGCTCACCACCGCCGAAACGGGGGAGGGGAATTAACCCAGCTCATCCCCACACAAGTGGGGGAGGGGAATCCGTCCAGCTCATCCCCGCGGAGCGGGGGAGGGACACCACACCCGCCGATGCGGGGGGATCTGGCTTATCCTGCAACCGCAACCGCGGGAGGAGCTGACTGACCCTAACACCGCCGAAGCGGGAGGGGTACAAAGCTGCCCTACAGCCGCACGAAGCGGGATGGAGTGCCGGCAGAATTTAAATCTCAATCCAGCCCCGTAAAACGGAGGGGAGAGGAATGCAGCAGCTCACTGTAACACAAACTCGTCTCAACTCTTGAAGCATCCAAGTGAAAAAACTTGAACACGAAGTCTTTCTGAAGTAACTGAAGACTAAACTTGAACCTGAAATGTAACCAGAATAAAACAGTACAGATATCTGGGAGTGGCTATGGATTGATCAGCTAATGGAAAGAAAATTATCAGGTATGATACATAATTTTACCTTCCATATCATCAAGCTGATCAATCCATAGACTGGTGGGATGTACCGAAGCAGTACTCACCCAGGGCGGGACATTGAAATCCCTGACCTCAACACTGAAGCTCCAAACCGGGCCTCCGCCCGTGCAGCCACAGTCAAGCGGTAATGCTTGGAGAATGTATGAGCCGAAGCCCAAGTTGCCGCCTTGCATATCTCTTCCAAGGAGACGGACCCGGCCTCTGCCATCGAGGCCGCCTGAGCTCTAGTGGAGTGAGCCTTCAGCTGGATAGGCGGCACCTTCCCCGCGGCCACATAAGCCGCTGCAATGGCTTCCTTGACCCATCTTGCCACTGTAGGCTTAGCAGCCTGCAGACCCTTACGAGGACCTGCAAACAGGACAAACAGATGATCCGATTTCAGGAACTCATTGGTCACTTCCAAGTATCTGATGATGACTCGTCTCACATCCAGATATTTAAGAGCCGAGTACTCCTCTGGGTAGTCCTCCCTACGAAAGGAAGGGAGACAGAGCTGCTGATTCACATGGAAGCGAGAAACAATCTTGGGCAGGAAGGAAGGCACTGTGCGAATAGTCACTCCTGCCTCAGTGAACTGCAGAAAGGGCTCTCGACATGAGAGCGCCTGGAGCTCGGAAACTCTTCTGGCTGAAGTGATAGCCACCAAAAAGACTGCTTTCAACGTCAGGTCTTTCAGAGATGCCCTCGACAAGGGTTCAAAAGGCGGCTCCTGCAATGCTCTTAGCACCAGGTTGAGATTCCACGCAGGCACCACTGAGTGCAGAGGAGGGCGCAGGTGATTAACTCCCTTGAGAAAGCGCACCACATCTGGCTGCGAAGCCAGGGAAGCACCCTTCAGGCGGCCCCTGAAGCAAGCCAGAGCCGCTACCTGGACTTTAAGGGAACTGAGCGACAGGCCTTTCTCCAGACCTTCTTGCAGGAACGCCAACACTGAAGAAATTGGAGCAGTGAAGGGAAAAGGTGAGCCTGCTTCACACCACGCTGCAAATATACGCCAAACCCTGGCGTAAGCAGTAGAAGTAGAGCGCTTCCTCGCTCTCAGCATAGTGGCGATGACCTTGTCTGAGAAGCCCTTCTTTCTCAGACGCTGCCGCTCAATAGCCAGGCCGTAAGACCAAAGGGGGAGGGATCCTCCATCACCACGGGACCCTGATGTAACAGGCCCTGCTCCACTGGCAGCCGCAGAGGATCGTCGACTGAGAGCCTGATCAAGTCCGCATACCAGGGACGTCTGGGCCAATCCGGACCCACCAGGATTACCCTGCCGGGGTGCTTTGCCACCCGGGCACTTCCGCAGCCTGGGCTACAGCCCTAGACGCACCCTCAACCGGCGCTCGCAAGAGCGGGAGAGAGACATGCTGCGCATCCAAAATGGCGTCCGGCGCGACACTCCGCGAAGGAGCCGCGCGGGAAGAACGGCGCTTAACTTTAGCCGCTTTTGTGCCGTCGCCCAAATTAAGGGCGTTCATGGCATTAATGTCTCCAACCTCAAGGGCGGCCCAAGAAGAAGCCGTCCGAGCCGCGTGGCCGGCCAAGATGGCGGAGGCGAGGACCGGGGGATGGGCGTTTATGGCGGGAAAAACCGCCATGCCGGAGGAAGGACCGGGACATTCATCGGTCACGAAACTGTCACCCAACAAGGGCGAATCAGGCTTTAA